>NW_020837948.1:83170069-83205068 GCF_003676395.1 Aethalodelphis obliquidens | reverse complement strand
TTTTTTTTTTTTTGTGGTACGCAGGCCTCTCACTGTTGTGGCCCCTCTCGATGTGAAGCACAGGCCCCAGACGCACAGGCTCAGTGGCCACGGCTCACGGGCCCAGCTGCTCCACAGCATGCGGGACCCTCCCAGACTGGGGCACGAACCCGTGTCCCCTGCATAGGCAGGCAGACTCTCAACCACTGCGCCACCAGGGAAGCTCTGCCTACAGGCCTTTTGTCTCCTTAGATAGGTTTATTCCTCGATATTTTATTCTTTTTGTTGCAATGGTAAATGGGAGTGTTTTCCTAATTTCACTTTCAGATTTTTCATCATTAGTGTGTAGGAATGCAATAGATTTCTGTACATTAATTTTGTGTCCTGGTACTTTACCAAATTCATTTATTATCTCTAGTAGTTTTCTGGTAGCATCTTTAGGATTCTCTATGTATAGTATCATGTCATCTGCAAACAGTGACAGCTTTACTTCTTCTTTTCCGATTTGGATTCCTTTTATTTCTTTTTCTTCTGTTTGCTGTGGCTAAAACTTCCAAAACTGTGTTGAATAATAGTGGTGAGAGTGGGCAACGTTGTCTTTTTCCTGATCTTAGTGGAAATGGTTTCAGTTTTTCACCATTGAGGACAATGCTGGCTGTGGGTTTGTCATACATGGCCTTTATTATGTTGATGTAAGTTCCCTCTATGCCTACTTTCTGCAGGGTTTTTATCATAAATCTGTGTTGAATTTTGTCAAAAGCTTTCTCTGCATCTATTGAGTTGATCATATGGTTTTTCTCCTTCAATTTGTTAATATGGTGTATCACATTGATTGATTTGCATATATTGAAGAATCCTTTCATTCCTGGGATAAACCCCACTTGATCATGGTGTATGATCCTTTTAATGTGCTGTTGGATTCTGTTTGCTAGTATTTTGTTGAGGATTTTTGCATCTATGTTCATTAGTGATATTGGCCTCTGATTTTGTTTCTTTGTGACATCTTTGCCTGGCTTTGGTATCAGGGTGATGGTGGCCTCGTAGAATGAGTTTAGGAGTGTTCCTCCCTCTGCTATATTTTGGAAGCATTTGAGAAGGAAAGGTGTTAGCTCTTCTCTAAATGTTGGATAGAATTCGCCTGTGAAGCCATCTGGTCCTGGGCTTTTGTTTGTTGGAAGGTTTTAAATCACAGTTTCAATTTCAGTGCTTGTGATTGGTCTGTTCATATTTTTTTTCTTCCTGGTTCAGCCTCGGAAGGCTGTGCATTTCTAAGAATTTGTCCATTTCGTCCAGGTTGTCCATTTTATTGGCATATAGTTACTTGCAGTAATCTCTCATGATCCTTTGTATTTCTGCAGTGTCAGTTGTTACTTCTCCTTTTTCATTTCTAATTCTATTGATTTGAGTCTTCTCCCTTTTTTTCTTGATGAGTCTAGCTAATGGTTTATCAATTTTGTTTATCTTCTTAATGAACCAACTTTTAGTTTTATTGATCTTTGCTATCGTTTCCTTCATTTCTTTTTCATTTATTTCTAATCAGATCTTATGATTTCTTTCCTTCTGCTAACTTTGGGCTTTTTTTGTTCTTTTTTCTATAATTGCTTTAGGTGTAAGGTTAGGTTGTTTATTTGAGATGTTTCTTGTTTCTTAAGTTAGGATTGTATTACTATAAACTTTCCTTTTAGAACTGCTTTTGCTGCATCCCATAGGTTTTGGGTCGTTGTGTTTTCATTGTCATTTTTTTCTAGGTATTTTTTATTTCCTCTTTCATTTCTTCAGTGATCTCTTTGTTATTAAGTAGTGTGTTATTTAGCCTCCATGTGTTTGTATTTCTTACAGATTTTTTCCTGTAATTGATATCTAGTCTCATAGCGTTGTGGTCAGAAAAGATATTTGATATGATTTCAATTTTCCTAAATTTACCAAGGCTTGATTTGTGATCCAGGATATGATCTATCCTGGAGAATGTTCCATGAGCACTTGAGAAGAATGTGTATTCTGTTGTTTTTCGGTGGAATGTCCTATAAATATCAATTAAGTCCATCTTCTTTAATGTATTTAAAGCTTGTGTTTCCTTATTTATTTTTATTTTGGATGATCTGTCCATTGGTAAAAGTGGGGTGTTAAAGTCCCCTACTATGATTGTGTTACTGTCGATTACCCGTTTTATGGCTGTTAGTATTTGCCTTATGAATTGAGGTGCTCCTATGTTGGGTTCTTAAATATTTACAATTGTTATATCTTCTTCTTGGATGGATCCCTTGATCATTATGTAGTGTCCTTCTTTGTCTCTTCTAATAGTGTTCATTTTAATGTCTATTTTGTCTGATATGAGAATTGCTACTAGAGCTTTCTTTAGATTTCCATTTGCATGGAATATCTTTTTCCATCCCGTCACTTTCATTCTGTAAGTGTCCCTAGGTCTGAATTGAACCTCTTGTAGACAGCATATATGCGGGTCATGTTTTTGTATCCTTTCAGCCAGTCTATGTCTTTTGCTTGGAGCATTTAAACTATTTATGTTTAAGGTAATTATCGATATGTATGTTCCTATTACTATTTTCTTATTATTTTGGGCTTGTTATTGTAGGTCTTTTCCTTGTATTGTGTTTCCTGCCTAGAGAAGTTCCTTTTGCATTTGTAATAAAGCTGGTTTGGTGGTGCTGAATTCTCTTAGCTTTTGTTTGTCTGTAAAGGTTTTAATTTCTCCATCAAATCTGAATGAGGTCCTTGCTGGGTAGAGTAATCTTGGTTGTAGGTTTCCCTCTTCATCACTTTAAATATGTCCTGCCACTCCCTTCTGGCTTGCAGAGTTTCTGCTGAAAGATTGTTAACCTTATGGGGATCCCCTTATGTGTTATTTGTTGTTTTTCCCTTGCTGCTTTTAATATTTTTTCTTTGTATTTAATTTTTGATAGTTTGTTTAATATGTTTCTTGGCTGGTTTCTCCTTGGATTTATCCTGTATGGGACTCTCTGTGCTTCCTGGACTTCACTAAATATTTCCTTTCCCATATTAGGGAAGTTTTCAACTATAATCTCTTCAAGTATTTTCTCAGTTCCTTTGTTTTTCTCTTCTTCTTCTGGGACCCCTATAATTCAAATGTTGGTGTGTTTAATGTTGTTGTAGAGGTCTCTGAGACTGTCCTCAATTCTTTTCATTCTTTTTTCTTTATTGTGCTCTGCTGTAGTTATTTCCACTATTTTATCTTCCAGGTCACTTATCCATTCTTCTGCCGCAGTTACTCTGCTATGGATCCCTTCTAGAGAATTTTTAGTTCCATTTATTGTGTTTTTCATCACTGTTTGTTTGCTTTTTAGTTCTTCTAGTTCCTTGTTAAACGTTTCTTGTATTTTCTCCATTCTATTTCCAAGATTTTGGATCATCTTAACTATCATTATTCTGAATTCTTTTTCAGGTAGAGTGCCTATTTCCTCTTCATTTGTTAGGTCTGGTGGGTTTTTACCTTGCTCCATCATCTACTGTGTTTTTCTCTCTCTTCTCATTTTGCTTAACTTACTGTGTTTCGGGTCTCTTTTTCTCAGGCTGCTGGCTTGTAGTTCCCGTTGTTTTCTGTGTCTGCCCCTAGTGGCTAAGGTTGGTTCAGTGAGTTTTGTAGGCTTCCTGGTGGAGGGGCTATTGCCTGTGTTCTGGTGGATGAGGCTGGATCTCATCTTTCTGGTGGGCAGGTCCATGTGTGATGGTGTGCTTTGGGGTATCTGTTGAGCTATTTTGATTTTAGGCAGCCTCTCTGCTAATGGGTGGGGTTGTGTTCCTGTCTTGCTAGTTGTTTGGCATAGGGTGTCCAGCACTGTAGCTTGCTGGTCTTGAGTGAAGCTGGGTGCTGGTGTTGAGATGGAGATCTCTGGGAGATTTTCATCGTTTGATATTACGTGGAGCTGGGAGGTCTCTTGTGGACCAGTGTCCTGAAGTTGGCTTTTTCACCTTAGTGACACAGCCCTGACACCTGGCTGGAGCACCAATAGCGTGTCATCCACGCGGCTTGGAATAAAAGGGAGAGAAAAAAGAAGGAAAGAAAAAAGAAGATAAAATAAAATTTATTAAAATAAAAAATAATATTAAAATTTTTTTTAAGTAATAAAAAAGAAAGAAAGAAGAGAGCAACCAAACCAAAACTCAAGTCCAACAATTGTAATCAGCACTAAAAACTATACTAAAAAACAAATAAAGAAAAAAAAAAACCCGGACAGACAGAACCCTAGGACAAATAGTAAAAGCAAAGCTATACAGACATACACATACACATTCACGAAAAGAGAAAAAGGGGGAAAAAATATATATATATATCTTTGCTCCCAAAGTCCATCTTCACAATTTGGGATGATTCGTTGTGTATTCAGGTATTCCACTGATGCAGGGCACATCTAGTTGATTGTGGAGCTTTAATCCGCTGCCCCTGAGGCTGCTGGGAGAGATTTCCCTTTCTCTTCTTTGTTCGCACAGCTCCTAGGGTTCAGCTTTGGGTTTGGCTCTGCCTCTGCATGTAGGTTGCCTGAAGGCGTCTGTTCTTCACCCAGACAGGATGAGGTTAAAGGAGGAGCTGATTCCGCGGCTCTGGCTCACTCAGGCCGGGGGGATGGAGGGGTACGGATGCGGGGCGAGTCTGCGGCAGCAGAGGCCGGCATGACGTTGCACCAGCCTGAGGCGCGCCGTGCGTTCTCCCGATGAAGTTGTCCCTGGATCATGGGACCCTGGCGGTGGCGGGCTGCACAGGCTCCTGGGAGGGGAGGTGTGGACAGTGACCTGTGCTCGCACACAGGCTTCTCGGTGGTGGCAGCAGCAGGCTTAGCGTCTCATGCCCGTCTCTGGCGTCCGTGCTGATGGCCGCGGCTCGTGCCCGTCTCTGGAGCTCCTTTAAGCGGCGCTCTTAACCCCCTCTCCTCGCATCCCAGGAAACAGAGAGGCAAGAAAAAGTCTCTTGTCTCTTCGGCAGGTCCAGACTTTTTCCCGAACTCCCTCCCGGCTAGCCGTGGTGCACTAGCCCCCTTAAGGCTAGTGTTCACGCTGCCAACCCCAGTCCTCTCCCTGCGATCCGACCTCCGAAGCCCGAGCATCAGATCCCAGCCCCGCCTGCCCGGCGGGTGAGCAGACAAGCCTCTCGGGCTGGTGAGTGCTGGTCGGCGCCAATCCTCTGTGTGGGAATCTCTCTGCTTTGCCCTCCGCACCCCTGTTGCTGCGCTCTCCTCCGTGGCTCCGAAGCTTCCCCCGCTCCGCCACCCGCAGTCTCCGCCCGCGAAGGGGCTTCCTAGTGTGTGGAAACCTTTCCTCCTTCACAGCTCCCTCCCACTGGTGCAGGTCCCATCCCTATTCTTTGTCTCTGTTTTTTCTTTTTTCTATTGCCCTACCCAGGTACGTGGGAAGTTTCTTGCCTTATGGGAGGTCTGAGGTCTTCTGCCAGCGTTCAGTAGGTGTTCTGTAGGAGTTGTTCCACATGTAGATGTATTTCTGATGTATTTGTGGGGAGGAAGGTATCAACACGTCTTACTCTTCCTACTGTATCTCCAAGGTTCTTAGTGGGCCCTCAGAAATTTGTTGGTGAATGAATAAAGTAATTAAGTGAGAAGCTAATATCTATTCTATTAGTAATTAAGCTAATAGAAGCTAATATTAGAACCAGCTAATATCACATTTCTGCATAGTCTAGAATGTAAATGGCTGCTTATGTACCATAATTAAATCCTCTATGAAATAATTCTCCCAAAGTCCACCTTCTGCTGGCATCTTGACTTTAGCACCTCCAATCACTTTCTCTGATGAAAAGAGCAGAACTGCTCTTTGTTCTCCTGCTCTTGTTCATTTCCATTATGATCAACCTCCTCATCGAACTCTGGCAAAGTGGAGGAATGATTTCCATAACACCTCCCGGAAGAACAAAATAAAGGAAATCAGAGAGACATCTGTGCATTGTTTATACCTCCATTAGCCTTTCCTGAGTTGTAAATTACTTAGCAACAGCTGGGCAAGAGAGAAGGGCAAGCTATTCTATTTGAAAATGGAGGTATGAACATAACAACCAATTCAGCGCTTTTAAGTTTTATCATCCACAAAGTTATAGTGTCTTTATTACTTAGAATTGGTAATTATAATACTAATCAGGAGACATCAACGTATTGCATACATGCATAAAGCAAGTAAAGTAAATTCTAAAAATATCAAGCGACTTTAGAAAACTTAAATGGAGAAAATGTGTACCCTATGTGGATGCTGGTTTGTGCCACTCTGATCCCCCTCCAGGATGAAAGATTTGTTCTCCAGCTGGGGAGAGCTGTCTGCCTGTCTGGATATTGCCTTGACTGAAGAGCGCCAATCTTGCCTGAGGTCACAACTCTTTCGCAGGGCAGCTTGCTCCACTGACTGGTTGACTTGGTGAAGTAACAGCCTGGGCCTATTGACCCAACGTGAAACAACTCTTAAAGACTCCCGGCTATATTTGCAGCTTCCAGGGGGGTTGGTTGAGGCCTTGATTTGAATGCATCAAAGCCCCAATTCTCCCTCTGTCCAATACTGGTCCCTTTTCTCTCCCCACTGTTGATCCCAGGAATACTCCCTAATAAACTTCCTTCCGGCAACTTCGTTGCAGATTCTGCAACACAAGCTTTCTATTATTAGGCTGGAAATTTTGTCTTAGATGTGAATTTGCTTCATTGTTATCCAGTGAGTTCTGGAAGGTATACTTGGGAGATTATACCTGGGAGATTAAATATGATTTGTTTTATGAGAATGGCAAGGGGGTAAGATTGGTTTGCAGATGGGGGTGGGAAGTGGAGCACAAGACAGCGGACAGACTGACTCTGATAAACCTTTAGCTTCCTAAGTGGCCTGTGAGTTGTGCTATTAGAAGAAACCCTCTCCTGCCTTGGACCTATAAGAACCTGTGTGGCAGTTCCTATAACTTCGCTTTTATGTTTTATCTATACTTTGTTTACTGACATGTCTGAGCACAATAATCTCCATTTAATATAAAACTGATTCCAGTTATGAGAACTTATTATGTTCCAGGGACTGGGCAAAATGATCTATGAGCAATCTTGACATACTTTCTGGATCTTGAAAAAAATATTTGTACAACATGTTTTTTTCTATTTATTATATTTTGTTGTATTTAAATTCTTTGGAAATTGGCCGTTCACTTAAGGACTAATTAGACTAATCTTTCTTAATTAGAATAATTGACTAATAACAAAACTCATGCCATACACTCGCCATGTAGCAGGATGTCAAGTGCATCAAGGAGTCAGTGTTTAGGCTCTAGAGCTCAGCGATGAGACCAGGTCTCATGGGAGAGAGCCGTCTATGCCAGCCTGCTGAATCTTTGATATTCTAGTTAGTATGCCCAAGTGTCATTGCTGTTGCAACTACTTCTGGTTTATCAGTGAAGGAGAGAGTTAGTTGCCCACTCATAAAGGGAGGGGAGCAGTCAAAAGACCAAGAACCACATCAAACTAGGAAAGAATAACATAATTAAACAAACACGAATGGCTTGGAGAGCAGAATGTAGAGGTGATTGCAAATCTTCAAATAAAGGAATAGATTAAGTGTGGGTGTGAACAGATCTCTCTGTGAAGAACAGGGAACTGGCAAGAGGGACTCTTAGCAACTCACTTCATTTTGGCATTTGTGGAGTCACTGCTGTATGGATTCCTGGCACTGTGCTACAGTTCCTGCCCTAGAAGAGTCAACAGTGGGGACCGATGGATACAGACATGGCATCACTGTCCTAAGGCAAGTACTGACCAAGGAGTGAATAGAGGGGGTCAATATAATTCTGGAAACTAGGACCTATGTCCAGGAGCAGTTGAGCCAGTTCTCTCTCTGGGCTTTTAAAAGGTTATTTCAGGATATTTCTTAGGGAAAAATATACCCTTACACTGATCTATTGAGTTATGTTTTCCAAATAATTTGCTTAAGAAAATCTTTGTGTTTAAGTAAGAGATTGCTGGGAGGAAATATAACTTTCTTCTCCTATTGACAGCAGGTTTAGCAAAATCATCTACTGTGAGCACAACTTTATCCACCCACAAAAGAGACTGCAGTCAGAACTATGTTTCCATAAAAATAAGGCTTCTATTTTTTTGCACATATTTGTATAATGTGGTTGAAAATCACCCCGCACTTCTCTCTTATGTATTTATACCTGTAGCAAGTCCCTGAGATCTGAGAAGTTTCCACCACATCTTGGAGGAAGCAGGAGAACAGGTAGAGGAGGGGCAGGAGGAAATAAAGTTACTGATTTCAAGATGCCCGCACCTCAGACAGGAGGCAAAGGTGCAACTGTGAGATTTGTGTCACCTTATTTTCTGTTATCTGTTCTTCTAATTAAAAAAAAAAATCTTTGGAGAGGGGAGGAGATGGCTTAGCAGATTAGCTTTTTTTTTTTTGAGACTGTGCCTTATAAATAATAATATTTCCACATGTAGGAATCAGTATGAACAGAAAGCAGAGGCTTGAGATGTACACAGTCTTGGGTTTAGATCCTGGCTCTGCCACTTACCAACTATTGCTGTAAAAGTTCATATCCAACACCAATTAGTTTAGTACCTGTAAGTAGCCATGTATCAGGTTCCTGAGTTCTATGTGTGCAAAGGAAGCAATGGCATAAGAACTATATTTATTTATAATCTGTATTATTTTTGTAAATATATACATATTGTAAGTATATATTGTAAGTATATATATATTTACTACATAAATGTTTATATATATATATATATATAGAGAGAGAGAGAGAGAGAGAGAGAGAGAGTTTTTAGTTTTTGTTTGGCTTTGATTTGTTTCAAATAAGAACAACTAAGTAGTTTTAGGATTTAAATATCAATGATTTAAGTCACAGTTGCCCTTTCCTATATTATTCCTTTTTTAAATGCATTGTCACCTAATCAGCAGACTATACTAAATCCTCTGATTATGTTTTTTTAAAAACACTTTTCAAGAAATTTATAAAGATATGCAACTGGACTATTCAAATGGAGGTAAACTACCAGAGATGTGGGAATGGGTCAGGCTGGGGGTGGAGGGAGGGGATGGCAATCATTATACCAGCAGCCTAGGACAAGTGTCATTACTGCAAACAACCACTAAATCCATCTCTGCTTATCCTGGTAGACCAGGCCAAAAAGAGCAAAGACAGTGAGATATGAAGTAAACCTATTAGGGAAGAGGTAGTCTTTCTTGTTAACAATGCTACAGAAACTTATGATACATATCCTAATATAAGAGACAGGCAGTTAGATTTGCTGTATAAAACAGGAGAAACTCAAATAAAAATGGTTTAAACAAATTAGCAGCTATTTCTCTCTTATGTAAAGTAAGGTCAGACATAGTGAATCCCAGGCTTACTTGGAGAATTTTTATGGTGTCACCAAGGACTCAGATTCCTATTTTCTGATCCATCATCCTCAAGATGTATGGTTTTCATCTTTTGGTCCAAGATAGCTGCTGGAGCACCAACCATCACATCTGAGTTTCAGGCTGTCAGCAAGAAGGAGTAAGGCACAAAACTCATTTGTCTCTTCCCATTTACTAAAGCTTTCTGGAATTCTCACCAAACATTTCCTCATCTATTTTATTGGCTAGAGTTTAGTCACATGCCACATCACATAGGAAGGTAGGGTTGGCTGTGAAATGCAGTCTTCTTCTGGGTAGTAATGAATACCACTAAAAATATCTGATAAGCAACTAATCGTCTCTGCCACAGACAGAGAATAACAAAATGCACAATGTCTTCAACGACCATTTTACAGAAAATTCAAATAGGGTTTCTATAGAAATACGTCACCAGAGACAAGAGAACATAATCCTTTGACCCCAAAATATTGGTGCATGTACACCCCCTTAGCCCAGGTCTCTGGGAGTTTAGGAGAAATGAGTGCTGAAGCTCCAGAGAAATAATTACATATATAATGTGTTACTCTAGTTCAAGTGATCAGTTCTCTAGGACCAACCTACTTTAAAAAAAAATGAAGTTCTTATAGGGAAAACAGAAATCTAGTTTTTATTCAGGAGATGTAATCAATACATAGCCTTCTAACAGGCAATAGACACACAAAACTTTTGCCTGCGGTCTGTGTAATAACTTAATTGTAGGGAAAGTGCTTTGTTCAAAGTAAATATTTATGTAGTCTGTGTATCTGGAGTTCTTCCTATCCTTTTAGATCTAAAAAGGATTGATTTGGGCCCCATTCCCTGGACTGTGGATGACCAAAGCCCTTTCCAAGATAGTCATGAGCCCTCGAGGGACTTGTGCTCTCATGGTTACTTCTGGCTTTGGACATGTGCTTCCACTGTTGGCCCTGATTTTATGAATTGGATTGCTGTCTTGCTCATGTTGTTCCTCTCCTACTGTGTCGACTCTGAGGTAGGACATGGATATTTCCCTTATTTTCCACATACACAAAAAAATGCAACCCCCCACTTCACAAAATGAACCAACAAAAATAAGCAGACTCCCATACAAGGTAATTTTGTGTAGAAGACTTTCCTGAATTATATCAGAGTATACATCACATATAATAAACAAGTTCACATTAAACTGTAGACATCTTTGGGATAAAAGTCCTTAAGCCACCATGCCACTGGGGACAGTTTCTTGGCAGCCTCATTCTCATGTCTACTTCATCTAATCCCTTCTCAGCCCCATACAATATTGCTGGCTTCTCGGCTCTCAAATACAGAGAGGTAAAGCTCTCTTTGGTCCTTATTCCCAAAGTTACCCTTGCATATTCAAGGTGAACTTGCATATTCAAGTTCCACTGAACAGCACAGCTGGATGGCAGTTGTGATTGCATGTAGCAGGTTTTATAGGCATCATACCTGCATTGGGCTACCTTTGGCCCATGGTCTGTTTTTAGGATCGTAGCAGTGAAAATGAGATGATGAATGTAAAAGGCAAATCACAGTATCTATAAGTGAATACATGGTAGTCATTTAATAAGTGTTCGGTATTATTATTATTATTAGAGTAACAATCTTCAATTGATACTGCTTCTCTCATTGAGAAAAATGTTGAGTTTTTCCATTCTTCTAGTTCAGAATAGTCTTAATTCGAACATAGAAGCCTCCAGAATCTGGATTTGGGGAAGGAGCCTGTCAGGGGTCATGGACAGCTAGTTCTCAGGATAGGTTGATTCTTGGGGTGATTTCATAGGAATGCCAGCTGTGTTTCTCCATTACCATATTTCAGTGGTGGAATGTCACAGCTAACCATGCAATAGTCAAGCACATGAGCACTGAATATCAGTCAAAGAACTAATTCATCACTAAGGAAATGTAAAATCTATCATTTAAAGTATCAAAGAGCTTCCTAAGCTGATTAATAATAATTTACCCTAGCTTCACAACCCAAAATAAACAATAAAAACGTACAACCAACCAACATCTTGGAAATCACACCCCTTTGAATCTTCACTTCTGTCCTTCACACTCTTGCCTCTTACTCCCTTCATTAATTTTCTCCCTTAATCTGTCCTGCTTTTTTCCCCCTTATTTTTCCTTTCTAAAAATTCTTCTGCCTCCTTAGATCCATTGCTTTAATTGATTATGAGTTGAGAACTACAGTAGTTTACTTTTCCTTTGAACTAATTATGCATATTTAATAAATAATCAGTTTCACTTGTCAAAGTAGCTAGACTATTTTCCTCTGTAAATAAAGTGAAACTTCTTAAGTTATTTTTTACAGTCAAGTGATTTTCCATTGAGGATACTAATCCTTAAGAAAATGGTTTATTCGTACTGGCCCAAATGTTTCTCCTCCAGGCTGTATCTTTCTCCCTCCCTGTGGTTTCTTGACTCTAGTTTTTCAAGTTATTTATTATTTATTTTCAAGTTATTTATTATTCAACCATTTCTTGAAGACACTGAGGCAGATGCTGTGGATTAAATAAGATTTGGTGTGTAGCATATTTTGAGAGACAAGATATAAAAACACATAATACATATTTTAAGTAAGAGTTCAAGACATTCTATAAAAATGTCCTATGGTATGTCCTGTTAAGAGTTTTAACACTTAAATACAACAGACCCAGTTTAGTGATAAATTATATTGTCCTTAATTTCCTAGCAACAGACTAAATTCTAACAAAAGACACCAACCAACGCTCTTTGAAAGGAAAGCATCAAGTATAGAACAAGATCTGAAAAGATGTCACAGTCATGGATTATTATAACAGATTTACTCTGTATTCTAGATTTGCTATCTCTGGCACTCACTCAAAATAGAGTATCACTTAAAAGAAAAGTAATTCTTTCTTGAAATATATGACTAATATTTCATATAAAATGTCATTTTAGATGTAACAGTTAAGAACCTGAACTCAGTCAGGCAAAGATAGCAGTATTCTTTATAAAAGGAACTTAATGAAGAGAAACGTAGGTACTTTTTTGAATGTAAGAAGGAAAAAAATACTTTCTTAGGTTACTCTCTGGTTGTTGGAAATCGGGAATAAATTACATGGCCTCAGAAAGTCCTTAACCAGGAAGAAGACAGCATCTTTCCTTTCTGACATCTTGGGGACAGGTGAGCAAGGCTGACCTCACTTCTCAAGACAATGTATGTTTTTGTCACCTTTGCACCTGGGAGGCTCACAGATCTGTGACCTCCTCTGAGATCACAGGTCATTGTGGAGATAGTCAGACAAGAATTGACAAACTTACATATATTTTTCATATAGCCACTTGAATTTTAACTTATTTTATTAGAAAAATATATTTCTATATGGAGAGCAGGGACAGGAATACAGGGTAGGAGAAGTCAGTGTTCATATATCACCTGCAGTCCTCAAAAATATTGTTCCCCTGACTTAGTTAACAAAGGCAGTTTCTCAGAGACTTTGAACTACCTTGGGCATGAGGAGAGAGGGGGTAGGGGTAGAGGGTAGTGGCAAATAGAAAGTTAGAAATTGTAGGCATTTAAGATGCTGAACAAGATGGTGCAGAAAAGGAAAATGGAATGAAGAAGAGAATGCTGGCTTGACCGGGGAGAGGAAATCATAGAATTTCAGGACCTCTGGTTTAGAGAGCCACATCAATGATGGGTCCTGAAACTAAGTGAGAATATTCTGTTTAGTGGGCCTGAGAAGTTTCTAATCTCTAGTATTTCTGTGTGTGTGTTGTGTATGTGTGTTTAAATATGTAATACATGCACATTTCAAATGTTTGTAAGGCTTACAAAGATATATAGTGAAAATGTTCCTACAGTCACTGCCTCTAAGCCATCCAGGTCCCAATCTTGGAGGAAATTGATGTTACCAGTTTCTTGTGTATATTTCTAGAGATATTTGATGCATATATAATATGACTATATTTATTTTCTTCTGTTGCCAATATGGAGGAAGGGTTTTTGAGTCTACTGTGTTGATGATTTTGCTTATCAGTTAAGCGATCTGAAAGTTACGCGCCCTCTGTAATAAAAGGCAAGCTCAGGACCGTTATAAGAATTGACTAGAATGCCAACTCATTTTCCTGAGAGATAAAACAGAAAATGGAGAAGTAATTTGCTGAAAATGTAGCAATACGTGCAATTATTTTTTCCTGAGGATCTCTGTTAGGAATCTGTATTTGTCTATATTATGGAAAGTATAAGGGCACTGTGCCTTGCCTTGTGTTATAGGGGAGACATCACTGAATACAAGGGTAAAAGCAGAAAGGTAATGTGACCTAAGCAAAGAGGGACCTTCAGAGCTATGTTAGATTATAGTTTAGGTACATTTTTCAAGAATTATTGTGTAATATTCATTTTCAGAAATTCAGGAACTTAATTTCAAAGTCATGTCTGGAAAGAAGAAATGAGTAGCCTTGGACCTACTGAGCTCTCGCTCAATATGGCTATGGCTATGGTATAGCCTGTTCCCACCTTAAATTCCACTCCTCAAAGCTAGAAACTGTGCTTTATTTATCCTTGTATTTCTTACCTAGCCTAATGCTTAGAACTTGGTAGCTACTGTATAAATATGTGTTGAATGAGTGAATAGACGAGTACATTTATAACTAAATCAACCACCCATCAAACAATCTATGTTTAATTTCTGCACTTTTCAACAATGAGTATTTATGTTTGTGCTTTGATGAAAATAGAAAAAAAAGGTATAACTGTCCAGTTTTTAATACTTCTTTATAGGAACATTCCATGAAGTATAAGGTGCAATTCTTATGTCAGTTTTGCTAAATTCAGATGTTAATGAAGAAAAATTCATGAGCCTTGAAATTCCTTTTTTAGCTGCCCTACCTTCACTTTCCAAAAGGGCAAATGGACATCTGTGTGCTTGGAACAAAAGACAAAATAAAAATAAGAGCTTAGTTAAGGATTGGATAGACATGTTTTAACACAAATTTTAGTACTATAGAAGTGGGGGAAATCAATCATTTCAAATGTGCTAAATTGAGGGGGGTTGGATTTTATTGATTAATTTACTTAAAAGCTGACTCAGTCTGAACAATTAGAATATCAGGCAAAGGACACAGGCTTTTGCATATAAGAAACAAGCTTTGGAAGGATTGTCCATTAAGTACTATGATTGCTGCAAAAAAAAAAAAAAAACCAAACCAAACAAACAAACAAAAAACATGCTTTGCACAGCTTTGTTATCAGGAGGCTTTACACTTGACATTTTGGAAACAAAGAAAGTGAATGGCCTGAGAAGTTGAAAAGCCACTTCATCATGATGTCTGACATTTGAGAGCTGATATTATTGTCTGCAATTTAAAATTCAGAATTTATAAAGTGCCGTCGTATAATACAGCCCAGCAAACAAAGGGTCTTGCTGAAATGTCTGTACTTATCTGGGAAAGCAACATAATCACAAAAAGTTGATGGTTTTGAATTTGAATATTTATTCCTCCCCACCTCACTCCTCAATTTTAGAAAATAATGAACTTCTACCTTCTGCAACCAACAAACTTCTATGTACAAGAAACTAATTTTATATAGGGAAATTTAAACATCTACTACATGGTCTCTGTTATTATGGTTAAGAAACTTTTCTTGAATATGCATCATGTGATGTTTGTTGATCATCGTTTGCTTTATTTCTGCTCAAAATATGAAGCACATGAAAATATGTTCAAAGCTACTCTGGGAATTCTGCTTAGAATACCAATGGTAGTTGTGCTGCTGCTGTGTGATTATGAGTAAGATTTCCTGGTCCAGAGATTACTGTACGGTAACAGCAGAAGGTATTTTCAGTAATGTCTGCATCAGAATACATCCAGTTGGATATATTCAGTTCAGCTTTGGAAACCATAGTCTCAAGTCACAGAAGGTGCCCCTCGGAGTTCTTGGGCCCAGAACCTGATCATCTAGTTTCCTTTTCATCAAGGGAAACAGCATTAGGATCGAGAGAAGGACATGAACCATTTTATGCTCACTCCTTTCCTTGTCTGGCATTGACAGTCTTGCTGCACTCTCTCCTTAAGATTGGTTTGCTCTGTGTACTGTGCTCGGCTTTCCTGCAGTTACGCTTAGATCAACAGAGCAATATATTCCCTTTCTTCTTTCCTTACAAATACTTCAAGAAAAAGCACCCGGTGATTTGTACAATGGACAACTGCAACCACTGCTTCAGGGCAGATGGAGAAAAAGTCATATTCTCTCTAACATAACCCAGAAGTGCCTGTTCATCTACCTTATGACGGAGGCATGTGTTTCATTGCTGCTCTGTGATCTAATTCAGAGGAGAGATAGCTGCTGCATTTTCAGTTGATACATAAAAACAGCTGGTTGCACTAGACACCATCTGACGTCAGTGGAATCATTAAAAAGCAGTGACCAGTCTGAAGAACGTCTCCACGGAAGCCACTGCAACTCGATGTGCAGATACTTACGTCATATCATTTTTTCTTTTGACAGACAGTCATCCTCTGTTGTAAGGTAATTTTCATCAATCACTTAGCTAAATATGTGGTCAAAGCTCAAGTTCTTTCCACTACACCATGGTGCATAATCCTGTGTTAAAGTTCAGCTACATTTGAGAAGAGTTCATATCCTGTGGAGATGGAGAGAATGGATAGTGAGACCCTCAGGAAATATCTTTTTAGGCTCCTAAATAAACTTGAGCCCACAGCTAAGCTCTTTTTATATTGGTTTCCAACTGTAGGCTGTTGTACTAAAACTAAAGGTGACTGATGCAGGAGGCCACTGGACAATAATCAGTATGGCGCTGAGGCCCACTTACAAATTCTTTCCAACAGATGGAGCTCATACCAGGAACCAGATATGAATATCAAAATGCCGGATGGGGTCAGGCTTGAGTCTGCCAAATCTGCTCTTCTGGAAAAAGTTCTGCTGTCCTTCCCTCCCGTATGGAGTCCCTTCTCCATTCTTCACTGTCAAGCTAAAGTCTACCCACCTTGCAAATGACCATGAAGTTTGAGCAAACACCCTGGCATCACATTATCTTTCCCCTTACTGATCAAACTACTCCTGCTCATGGACATTGCCCTAGCTCAGACCTTCATCAAACTCTCTTTCACTGTCACGAAAGAATGCTTTGCTGACCCCTGTTTACTATATCTCCACTTTGTCTTTCACCATGCCCCAGTGCAATCCTTCTAAAATACCTTCTAATTATGCTAGGCCCTTGCTCAACAACCATCAGTGTCTCCCTGTGTGAGAGCTCCCCCATCGGGATTCCTTTTAACCAAGGCAACTCAAGCATGTCCTAGCCAAAAACCAACAAATCGTTGGTTCTCCAGGCCTTGGGACCCTTGATTTTACCGTACCGCTGCTTTTGGTTATTCACCTGTTCCTGCAACCACTTGACTTATGACACTCTTGACTTCATTTAGAGTACTTACCCCTCACACTTGACAGATTTGCCTTTGTAGCAGTTGTGTTCTCTTTTGAACATAATTTGTTATACTCCTATGACTACTCAGGTAACATTCTGTTCAACCAGTATCCAGACCTAGGTCTCCCGATGGAATATGGCTCATCTCCCTCTTGGGAATAGGTCATATCCTCCCTCATTACCTGCAAGATAAACCCCATGGCACAGTACACAAAACTCCAATCCATCATTCCAGACTCTTCTTCTACCAGTTTCCACCACACACCTGTATATCGGTCACTGAACCCACCACAGTCTTTCATTCTTCGATTCTTCCATTCTTTTGTCATGCTATGTCTTACATTTGTCAAACCTCTCCACCATTTTCCATTTGGCATATTTACCTTTTAATATTAACCTCAATCGATATCCCTTCCCCCACTAATTTGATTCTATCTACATGTTCCCATGGAAATGTGTATTTATTATGCTTGTAATTATTTGATATTCATCTGTTTTCCCCCCCAAACTTGGCTTTCCATAATGAAACTAATATTTTATTCACCTTTGTATCCTCAGGTATAGATACAATACAGAGTCTGTCAAATGGTTACCCAGCAAGTATTAATTGAACAAATAAAATACACCATATGTTTGAGCATAGCCTGATTTTTAAATCTATACCATTTAATACTTAAATATCTTTCATCTATGTATAATTACCTTTGATCAATAATAAACATGATGTATAGCAAGTATTTTAAAAATACCCTATATACTGCTAGGTCAGTGTTGAGAATTTATACTTGAGGAACTATGTTCTCTTTCTTGATATTAGCCTCTGGTTTCTGTTTAATCTATATTGTGAAATTTTCATCTATGAATATATTCTTTTATACTTGAAATTTTAGCCTTTACCATTTCTTAGGGGAATAAAGTTCTTGACAATGTTCCTTTGACTTCTTCACTCCCATTTGTTGATGGCTCAAATCCTATCCCAATAGAACTGAAACACAAGGAAGCCACTTACATGAGGGTGGATTAAAGTTGTCTAGGAAAGTTAACTTGAGGTCCCACATAGGAGGAGAATACTTGTCACAAAAGATAAAAGTTAACTTGAGGTCCCACATAGGAGGAGAATACTTTTCACAAAGGATATCCATTAATGGTATCTCATCTGCTCATGTCTGTGTCCTGCTGTCATCATCCTATATAGCCTTAATAATTGAAAGGGGGCCTTGTTTCAATCCAGGTTCTCTTCCTAAATACATCTAGAGAAGGTCACTTTGTTCTTCAATTTTTGTCTTCAGCCAGTTCACCCAGCTGCCTACTCAAGAGCTACCCACCCCATCACAGAGTATCTAAAATTCATTATGTAAATAGTGCTGCAATGAACATTGTGGTACATGTTTCTTTTTGAATTATGGTTTTCTCAGGGTACAGTAGCTAGGACATGGAAGAAACCGAAGTGTCCATCAACAGATGAATGGATAAAGAAGATGTGACACATATATACAATGGAATATTACTCAGCCATAAAAGAAACGAAATTGAGTTATTTGTAGTGAGGTGGATGGACCTAGAGTCTGCCATACAGAGTGAAGTAAATCAGAAAGAGAAAAACAAATACCATGTACTAACACATATATATGGAATCTTAAAAAAAAAAAGGTTCTGATTAACCTAGGGACACAACAGGAATAAAGATGTCAACGTAGAGTATGGACTTGAGGACATGGGGGAGGGGAAGGGTAAGCTGTGATGAAGTGAGAGAGTGGCATGGACATATATACACTACCAAATGTAAAATAGATAGCTAGTGGGAAGCAGCTGCATAGCACAGGGAGATCACCTCCATGCTTTGTGATCACCTAGAGGGGCGAGATAGGGAGGGTGGGAGGGAGGTGCAAGAGGGAGGAAAAATGGGGATATATATATATATATTTATAGCTGATTCACTTTGTTATAAAGCAGAAAATAACACTGTAAAGCAATTATACTCCGATAAAGATGTAAAAAAAATAAAATTCATTATACCCAAAGTTTGAACCAATGATCCATCTTTCCAAATGTGTGCATCTTGGAATCTCTTCCATTTTCATAGTTAGCACAACAATTTCTTGATTTTTTCAAGTTACAAACATGTGAATAATCTTAGACTTCTTTCTTCCTGACCCTCCTATTAAGTCAAAGACTAAATTCTGTGTTTTTTTTTTTGTTTTGTTTTTTTTTTTTTTGCGGTACGCGGGCCTTTCACTGTTGTGGCCTCTCCCACTGCGGAGCACAGGCTCTGGACATGTAAATTCTGTGTTTTAAACCCACTTACTTATCTCCACCTCCACTGCCTTTATTCTAGTCCAAACCATCATCATCTCTTTCCTGAATTTTTGCAAAATATTTTTATTTGGATCTTCCAATATACTCTCCATATGGCATCCAGGGAAATCTTTTAACAAAAAATTATGATTACTTGCCTCTTATGCTTAAAATTCTTTAATGTCATGAGACTGCCTTTAAAATACAGTCTAGAATGCTTCTCACAGTCCACAAGATCTTGTATAACCTCTTCAGCTCCATCTCAACCGCCTTCCTCCTCAGTCTTCATGAGCCTCACTGGAATTCTTTCTGATACCCAAGCATTCCATGCTTCCACTTAATGCTGCTCCCCAAGCTCTCCCTGAACCTTCCTCCCTCTTTACCTAGCCAGCACCTACTTATCCTTTAGAACTCAATTAAAGTATCACTTCTTCTAGGAGCCTGCTATGATGCCCAGATTAAGTCAGGTAATTCTTTTGTATGTACATTCATTTAAAATTATGACTTTCACTTTGTATATCATATCACATTTGTGATTATGTAACTATTTGTGTAATAATTAGTTTTACTTTTCCTTGCTATAATGTAAGTTTTTTTCTGGGAGGACAAGCATGTTTATATCTGGTTCACCTCTATATCTATAGGATATAGGGGAGTACCTGGAAAAGAGGAGTGTTCAATTAAAAGATTAATTCCATGAATGTATGACTGTCTCTTCTCTTTGAGAGTTCAGCTATTTCTTGAGATTCTGAATTTTTAATTTAGGCTTGGGTGTATGATTGACATCTCTATGGCTAAACTGATGAAAACAGGTGAAACATTGAACTATACATTTTTCTTTGCATTGGACTACACATTATTCTTTTTGGCAAAATTGCCTTCCTTTTAACTGCCTTGGTAAGAAGTTCTTCACACTTGAAAACAGCACATACAGGAAGACAGCAGTCTCTACTGGGCTTTTCTCAAGACAGGAAGACATCTTGTGATTCTAAACTTGTGTTCGTTAATTGTCTAGGTTGGCACATCACTGGCAATTCAGACCTTGTCGTTTTGTTTGAGTGCTTCAATAAATATGTGTTTATAACTTGTTGGGCAGACACAGGTTATAGCTAATCACAGAGACACCACTAGGCAGCTGCCAATGGAAAATGCAAGACAATCAAACAAATTCAATAAGGATGGCTAAGAGAAATTGCAAGAAGAGGTACCATAGTTAGACTTCATATTGTCTGGCCTGTTTCAGGGCACGTGGAATGTGTTTTTAACTTACATATATTGTAACCATGTTGTTATTAGCAAGTATTTCAGGACTTTTGGGAATAGAATACACTTTCTACTTTCTCTCTTACACCTTCTATTTTACTGCAAAGAACATGAACTTTGGTGTCAGGCAGCCCTGGGTTGAAATCCTATTTACAAATTTTGCAATGCTTTCAACATTATTATCCTTTGAGAGGTCCTGATTCTTCAACTTCACAGCTGCCAAGGTTAAAAATAACATGTATGAAAAGGCTGGCAGGTAATAGAAGTTGGATAAATGTTAATTTTCTCTTCCCACACTCCATCCCTTATTTCTCTCTTTCTTTTTCTTTACTTCAATTCCTTTGTCTTGGTCTTCCTGGTCTGTGAGGCTCTGGGTGACTGTCTTTAATTCCTAGGATGTTGGCTGGCTAGTATATTGACTTGCAGATTCTCCAGAATTCTATACCTTAGAAAAATTTAAGCCTTCCTTAAGCACATTAGTAACTAGTGAAAAATTCTTCTTCTCTGTTTTTAACCGATGAAGGGTCTGTTTCCATTGACTGAAGAGTTTAGGATCTTTCTTCTGTATGCTATATGTCTGCAGTTAATCAGTTTAAAATTTCCTGGGGCATAGCCATTCTAGCTCATACTTCTCTGGTAGATGCCCTGGAGGGAAGGAAGAAAATTTAGGATTAATCCTGCATCATCAAAATATCCAGTATCCCCTGAATGTCTACCAGAGAAAAATTGTTTCATCTTTTTCTCAGGCAGGCATTCCAAGCAAGGAAAAACGGTATGCCCGACCCCTAACCCACAGAATTGATCTGATATCTATTGTTTCACTGGAATTGGACATAAAGATGGATGAGTTGATGCTAAAAACATTTTAAGTGATAGAAACAGAACGCACTTTTAGCCCCATCCCAGTGGCCTATAGAAAATAGAGGAATTGATTGGGCAGAGTTATTTGCCTCACCAAGTTCCGCTCTCTATGATACCCCTCCCTGAATACTTCTACTCTGGTTTATTCTGGTTACCATTCAACATTGCTAGTATTGGTAGCCAATACTTCATTACTTCAATCCCCTGTATTAGTTAATTATTTCTCTGTTCAAATTATTGTGTGGTTTCTGTCCCCTTGTTTGATCCTGATGGATGCACCAGGGTTTATTATTATCTATATGGGACCACAATACAATAAACCTGTTCTATTTGGATATCATTCTAGAAGCCTGTTAATACAGGGCTCAGTCTACTATATCTCTTGAAGTGAAACATTTCAAAAAATGGTAGATAAAAAAGGAAAACAGGATTATTGGTCATGTAATCATTCTACTTGAGAAGAAGTCTACAGAGACCTGTAATAGGAGAGTTATAGAAAAAAGACACACTAGTTGAGCAGAGTGTGCCAGAACATTTTTCTAGTTACATAACAATGTAAAAAGGTCGATTTTTGGAGTCCAGGTCATGTAGTTCTTTGTTATATTGTCAGTATATGAGAAAAAAGTGTTCCAAATGGGTTTTTACATACTAGTAATTTGAATTTTATTTTACACTGTTTTGATATAAATTATATTTACTGAACAGCTAGCCCACTGAATTATAGAGGAATCTTTCAAAAGAAAGATGGATGATATGCTAATATTTTTTAACACACAGTGGCTAATCCAGCATTTCTTTAAGATATGTACTGATTGGTAGTGGTTGAATAGTGTCTGCTAGAATCTCAGAATGTGATCTAGTTTGGAAATAGGGTCTTTGCAGTTGTAATTATTTAAGATGAAGTCATACTGGATTAAGGTGGGACCTATGTCTAATGATTGGTGTCCTTACAAGAAGAGGACAGCACAGACATAAATATAGAGAAGGCAGTGTGAGCTAGGAAGAAGAGATTGGAATTATTCACCCATTAGCCAAGGAATGCGAGAGAATTTCCTGCAACTACCGTGATCTAAGAGAGAAGCATGAAACGTTTTTTCCTTGTAGCCTCCAGGAATTAACCAACCCTGCCGACACCTTCATTTCAGACTTACAGCCTCTGGAAGAACTGTGAGAGGATAAACATCTGTTGTTTTAAGCTATTGCGTTTGTAACGGCAGGTGTTGGTAATTCACTGGTAATAAGACAAAAATCACTTTTGTCCCCACGGGCTGCTAATTATTTTTGATATTTTCAGTGTTAGCTTAAAAACTTATTTTTACATGGTATTTTCAACTTGGAAGGGCTTTTTCTTCTTACAGCGTCATAAGAAATTGCACCTGCTAAAATGGCAGCTAAAATGGAAATATGACCTTGTGGAGGATCTTATTACATGTGGATATCTAATAAGTTTTCAACTCAATTATTAATAAAAGCTTTAAGATGATATTCTGCAGAAAATCCAATGGAGCACCTAAATATTAACACACACACACACAAACAGGCACACACACCACTTTATCCAATTCCTTAATTCAGAAATGCTTTATCTCAAGAATCAGGTAGATTAGGTTTAGCTAATGGTTTTAACTGTTACCCCAGGAATGAGCTGATGACTTCCGGATCTCCTGTGATTAGCATTGATTAGGGAGAAATGATTTGGTGCTACCAAGGCTATAAATTTCTCCCAATATTGAATTAATTTGACTATGTTGCCCCCTTGTTCTGAAAATAGTCTCTTTCAGAAGAATTGCCTGTCACTTCCCCCACAGTAAAAACTCCACATCTTATCCAGACAAAACAGCATACTTAACATCCTGCAATATATTATACATTTTAGAGATGTACAATTTATACATTTTCACATTTTCCTTCCTCTTCTTTTTATATGAGCCATTGGCTTTATTTTTATATTCCGTGTGGTGCTTTGGAATATCGTGCATTTTGAATGAAGACCTACTTTATTATATGAATGTTTTCAATGATACAGGTTTTTTAAACATCTTTATTGGAGTATAATTGCTTTACAATGTTGTGTTAGTTTCTGCTGTATAAAAAAGTGAATCAGCTATACGTATACATATATCTCATAGCTCCTCCCTCTTGCGTCTCCCTCCCACTCTCCCTATCCCACCCCTCTAGGTGGTCACAAAGCACTGAGCTGATCTCCCTGTGCTATGCAGCTGCTTCCCACTAGCTAGCCATTTTACATTTGGTAGTGTATATATGTCTATGCCAATCTCTAACTTCGTCCCAGCTTACCCTTCCCCCTTCCTGAGTCCTCAAGTCCATTCTCTACATCTTTATTCCTGTCCTGCCCCTAGGTTCGTCAGAAGCTTTTTTTTTTTTTTTTTTAGATTACATATATATGTGTTAGCATACGGTATTTGTTTTTCTCTTTCTGACTTACTTCACTATGTATGACAGACTCTATGTCCATCCACCTCACTACAAATAACTAAATTTCATGTCTTTTTATGGCTGAGTAATACTCCATTGTATATATGTGCCACGTCTTTTTTATCCATTCATCTGTCGATGGGCACTTAGGTTGCTACCATGTCCTGGCTATTGTAAATAGTGCTGCAATGAACATTGTGGTACATGACTCTTTTTGAATTATGGTTTTCTCTGGGTATATGTCCAGTAATGGGATTGCTGGGTTGTATGGTAGTTCTATTTTTAGTTTTTTAAGGAACCGCCATACTGTTCTCCATAGTGGCTGTATCAATTTATATTCCCACCAACAGTGCAGGAGGGCTCCCTTTTCTCCACACCTTCTCCAGCATTTGTTGTTTGTAGATTTTTTGATGATAGCTATTCTGAGTGGTGAGAAGTGATACCTCTTGGTAGTTTTGATTTGCATTTCTCTAATGATTAACAATGTTGAGCATCTTTTCATGTGTTTGTTGGCAATCTGTATATCTTCTTTGAAGAAATGTCTATTTAGGTCTTCTGCCCACTTTTGGATTGTGTTGTTTGTTTTTTTTTGATATTGAGCTACATGAGCTGCTTCTATATTTTGGAGATGAATCCTTTGTCAGTTGCTTCCCTTGCAAATATTTTCTACCGTTCTTTTTTTCTTTTTATTTGAATTTTATTTTACTTATATTTTTTATACAGCAGGTTCTTATTAGACATCCATTTTATACATACTAGTCTATATATGTCAATCCCAATATCCCATTTCATCACACCACCCCCTCCCCACCTCTTTCCCCCCTTGGTGTCCATACGTTTGTTCTCTACATCTGTGTCTCTATTTCTGCCCTGCAAACCAGTTCATCTGTACCATTTTTCTAGGTTCCACATATATTTGTCAATATATGATATTTTTTTTCTCTTTCTGACTTACTTCACTCTGTATGACAGTCTCTAGATTCATCCATGTCTCTACAAATAAACCAATTTCATTCCTTTTTATGGTTGAGTAATATTCCATTGTATATATATACCACATCTTTATCCATTCATCTGTCGATGGGCATTTAGGTTGCCTCCATGACCTGGCTCTTGTAAATAGTGCTGCAATGAACATTGGGGTGCATGTGTCTTTTTGTATTATGGTTTTCTCTGGGTATATGCCCAGTAGTGGGATTGCTGGGTCATATGAAAATTCTCTTTTTAGTTTTTTAAGGAACATCCATACTATTCTCCATAGTGGTTGTATCAATTTACATTCCCACCAACAGTGCAAGATGGTTCACTTTTCTCCAAACCCTCTCCAGCATTTGCTGTTTGTAGATTTTCTGATGATGCCCATTCTAACTGGTGTGAGGTGATACCTAATTGTAGTTTTGATTTGCATTTCTCTAATAATTAGAGATGTTGAGCAGCTTTTCATGTGCGTTTTGGCCATCTGCATGTCTTCTTTGGAGAAATGTCTATTTAGGTCTTCTGCCCATTTTTCGATTGGCTTGTTTGTTTTTTTGATGTTGAGCTGCATGAGCTGCTTTTATATTTTGGAGATTAATCCCTTGTCAGTTGCTTCACTTGCAAATGTTTTCTCCCTTTCTGAGCGCTGTCTTTTCATCTTGTTTATGGTTTCCTTTGCTGTGCAAAAGCTTTTAAGTTTCATTAGATCCCATTTGTTTATTTTTGTTTTTATTTCCATTTCTCTAGGAGATGGGTCACAAAGGATTGTGCTGTGATTTATATCATAGAGTGTTCTGCCTATGTTTTCCTCTAAGAGTTTGATGGTGTCTGGCCTTACATTTAGGTCTGCAATCCATTTTGAGTTTATTTTTGTGTATGGTGTTAGGGAGTGTTCTAAATTCATTCTTTTACATGTAGCTGTCCAGTTTTCCCAGCACCACTTATTGAAGAGACTTCTTTTCTCCATTGTATATCCTTGCCTCCTTTGTCATAGATTAGTTGACCATAGATGTGTGGGTTTATCTCTGGGCTTTCAATCTGTTCCATTGATTGATAGTTCTGTTTTTGTGCCAGTACCATATTGTCTTGATTACTGTAGCTTTGTAGTATAGAGGTCAGGAAGTCTGATTCCTCCAGCTCCATTTTTTCCCTCAAGACTGCTTTGGCTATTCAGGGTCTTTTGTGTTTCCATACAAATTGTGAAATTTTTTGTTCTAGTTTTGTAAAAATTGCCATTGGTAATTTGATAAGGATTGCATTGTATCTGTAGATTGCTTTGGGTAGTATATTCATGTTCACTATATTGATTCTTCCAATCCAATAACATGGTATACCTCTCCATCTGTTTGTATCATCTTTAATTTCTTTCATCAATGTCTTATAGTTTTCTGTATACAGGTTTTTTGTCTCCCTAGGTAGGTTTATTCCTAGGTATTTTATTCTTTTTGTTGCAATGGTAAATGGGAGTGGTTCCTTAATTTTTCTTTCAGATTTTTCAACACTAGTGTATAGGAATGCAAGAGATTTCTGTGCATTAATTTTGTATTCTGCAACTTAAACAATTTCATTGATTAGCTCTAGTAGTTTTTTGTTGGCACCTTTAGGATTCTCTATGTATAGTATCATGTCATCTGCAAACAGTGACAGTTTTACTTCTTCTTTTCCAATTTGTATTCCTTTTATTTCTTTTTCTTCTCTGTTTGCTGTGGCTAGAACTTCCAAAACTATGTTGAATAAAAGGGTAAGAGTGGCCATCCTTGTCTTGTTCCTGATCTTAGAGGATTTTTCACCATTGAGAATGATGTGTGCTGTGAGTTTGTCATATATGGCCTTTATTATGTTGAGAAAGGTTCCCTCTATGCCAGTTTTTATCATTAATGGGTATTGAACTTTGTCAAAAGCTTTTCCTGCAACTATTGAGATGATCATATGGCTTTTATCCTTCAATTTGTTAATATAGTCTATCACAGTAATTGATTTGCATATATTGAAGAATCCTTGCATTCCTGGGATAAACCCCACTTGATCATGGTGTATGATCCTTTCAATGTTCTTTTGGATTCTGTTTGCTAGTATTTTGTTGAGGATTTTTGCATCTATGTCCATCAGTGATATTGGTCTGTAGTTTTGTGTGTGTGTGTGTGACATCTTTTTCTGGTTTTCGTGTCAGGGTGATGGTGGCCTTGTAGAATGAGTTTGAGAGTTTTCCTCCCTCTGTTATATTTTGGAAGAGTTTGAGAAGGATAGGTGTTAGCTCTTCTCTAAATATTTGATAGAATTAACCTGTGAAGCCATCTGGTCCTGGGCTTTTGTTTGTTGGAAGATTTTTAATCACAGTTTCAATTTCAGTGCTTGTGATTGGTCTGTTTAAAATTTCTATTTCTTCCTGGTTCAGTCTCGGAAGGTTGTACTTTTCAAAGAATTTGTCCATTTCTTCCATGTTGTCCATTTTTTTGCATAGAGTTTCTTGTAATCTCTCATGATCATTTGTATTTCTGCAGTATCAGCTGTTACTTCTCCTTTTTCATGTCTAATTCTGTTGATTTGAGTCTTTTCCCTTTTTTTCTTGATTGGTCTGTCTATTGGTTTGTCACTTTTGTTTATCTTCTCGAAGAGCCTGCTTTTGGTTTTATTGATCTTTGCTATTGTTTCCTTCATTTCTTTTTCATTTATTTCTGATCTGATTTTTATGATTTCTTTCGTTCGGCTAACTTTGGGTTTTTTTTTTGTTCTTCTTTCTGTAGTTGCTTTAGGTGTAAGGTTAGGTTGTTTATTTGAGATTTTTCTTGTTTCTTGAGGTATGATTGTATTGCTATAAACTTCTGTCTTAGAACTGCTTTTTCTGCATCCCATAGGTTTTGGGTCATCATGTTTTCATTGTCATTTGTTTCTAGGTATTTTTTGATTTCCTCTTTGATTTCTTCAGTGATCTCTTGGTTATTTAGTAGTGTATTGTTTAGCCTCCATGTGTTTGTATTTTTTACAGGTTTTTTTTCATGTAATTGATACCTAGTCTCATAGCGTTGTGGTCAGAAAAGATGCTTGAGAAGAAATTGTATTCTGTTTTTTTTTGAATGGAATGTCCTATAAATATCAATTAAGTCCATCTTGTTTAATGTGTCATTTAAAGGTTGTGTTTCCTTAATTTTCTGTCTGGATGATTTGTCCATTGGTAAAAGTGGGGTGTTAGGCCCCTAGTATAGTTGTGTTACTGTTGATTTCCGCTTTTATGGCCGTTAGCATTTGCCTTATGTATTGTGGTGCTCCTATGTTGCATGCATAAATATTTACAATTGTTATATCTTCTCCTTGGATTGATCCCTTGATCATTATGTAGTGTCCTTTTTTGTCTCTTGTTATAGTCTTTATTTTAAAGTCTATTTTGTCTTATATGAGAGTTCCTGCTCCAACTGTCTTTTGATTTCCATTTGCATGGAATATCTTTTTCTATCCCTTCACTTTCAGTCTGTATGTTTCCCTAGATCTGAAGTGGGTCTCTTGTAGACAGCATATATACAGGTCTTGTTTTGTATCCATTCAGCCAGTCTATGTATTTGGTTAGAACATTTAATCCATTTACATTTTAGGTAATCATCAATATGTGTGTCCTATTACCATTTTCTTAATTGTTTTGGGTTTGTTACTTATCTTGTGTTTCCTGCCTCAGAAGTTCCTTTAGCATTTGTTGTAAAGCTGGTTTGGTGGTGCTGAATTCCCTTAGCTTTTGCTTGTCTGTAAAGGTTTTAATTTCTCCATCATATCTGAATGAGATCCTTGCTGGGTAGAGTAATCTTGGTTGTAGTTTTTTCCCTTTCATCACTTTAAATATATTCTGCCACTCCCTTCTGGCTTGCAGAGTTTCTGCTGAAAGGTCAGCTGTTAACGTTATGGGGATTCCCTTGTATGTTGCTTTTCCCTTGCTGCTTTAATATTTTTTCTTTGTATTTAATTTTTGATAGTTTGATTAATATGTGTCTTGGTGGGTTTCTCCTTGCATTTATCCTGTATGGGACTCTACTTCCTGGGCTTCATTAACTATTTCCTTTCCCATTTTAGGGAAGGTTTCATCTATAATCTCTTCAAATATTTTCTCAGTCCATTTCTTTTTCTCTTCTTCTTCTGGGCCCCTATAATTCAAATGTGGGTGCACTTAATGTTGTCCCAGAAGTCTCTAAGACTGTCCTCAATTCTTTTCATTCTTTTTTCTTTATTTTGCTCTGTAGTAGTTATTTCCACTATTTTGTCTTCCAGGTCACTTATCCGTTCTTCAGCCACAGTTTTTCTGCTATTGATTCCTTCTAGAGAATTTTTAATTTAATTTATTGTGTTGTTCATCATTTTTTGTTTGCTCTTTAGTTCTTCTGGGTCCTTGTTAAACACTTCCTGTATTTTCTCCATTCTATTTCCAAGATTTTGGAATATCTCTACTATCATTACTCTGAATTCTTTTTCAGGTAGACTGCCTATTTTTTTCTTCATCTGTTTGGTGTGGTGGATTTTTACTCTGCTCCTTCACCTGCTGCGTATTTCTCTGTGTTGTCATTTTGCTTAACTTACTGTGTTTGGGGTCTCCTTTTAGCAGGCTGCAGTTTTGTAGTTCCTGTTGTTTTTGGTGTCTGCCCCCAGTGGCTAAGGTTGGTTCAGTGGCTTGTGTAGGCGTCCTGGTGGAGGGGACTGGTGCCTGTGTTTTAGTGGATGAGGCTGGATCTTTTCAGTGGGGTGTCCAGCACTGGAGCTTGCTGGTTCTTGCATGGAGCTGGGTCTTAGCATTAGCTGGAGATCTCTGGGAGAGCTCTTGCCCATTGATATTACATGGGGCCAGGAGGTTCTGGTGGTCCAGTGTCCTGAACTTGGCTCTCCAACCTCAAAGGTTCAGGCCTGACAGCTGGCTGGAGCCGCAACACCCTGTCAGCCACATGGCTCAGAAGAACTGGGAGAATAAAAAGAAAGAAAAAATAAAATAAAGTTATTAAAATAAAAAAAATTAAGAAAATATTATTAAAACGAAAAAATAAAGTAATAAAAATAAAAGAAGTGAGCAACCAAACCAATAAACAAATCCACGAATAATAAGTGCTAAAAACTATTCTAAGATACACATAAAAATCAGAAACTAGTCAGTCACATACAGCAAACCCCAAGTCTACTGTTGCTCCCAAAGTCTACCACCTCAATTTGGGATGATTTGTTGTCTATGCAGGTATTCCACAGATGCAGGGTACATCAAGTTGACTGTGGAGACTTAATCCGCTGCTCTTGAGGCTCTGGGAGAGATTTCCCTTTTTCTTCTTTGTTCGCACTGGTCCCAGGGTTCAGCTTTAGATTTGGCCCCACCTCTTCATGTAGGTCACCCTCTGACGTCTTTTCTTCCCCCTGACAGGACAGGGTTAAAGAAGTCACTGATTAGGGGGCTCTGGTTCGCTTAGGCTGGGGGGCGGGAGGGGTATGGATTGCGGGGTGAGCCTGCGGAGGCAGAGACTGGCATGACGTTGCAACAGCCTGAGGTGTGCTGTGTGTTCTCCCGGGGAAGTTGTCCCTCGATCATGGGCCGCTGGCAGTGGCGGGCTGCATACGCTCCAGGAGGGGAGGTGTGGATAGTGACCTGTGCTTGCACACAGGCTTATTGGAGGCTGCAACAGCAGCCTTAGCATTTCATGCCCATCTCTGGTGTCCGTGCTGATAGCCGCGGCTTGTGCCCATATCTGAAGCTCATTTAGGCCGTGTTCTGAATCCCCTCTCCTTGTGTACCCCAAAACAATGGTCTCTTGCCTCTTACACAGGTCCAGACTTTTTCCTGGACTCCCTCCTGGCTAGCTGTGGTGCACTAGCCCCCTTCAGGCTGTGTTTACGCAGCCAAGCCCAGTCCTCTCCCTGGGATCCGACCTCCGAAGCCCGAGCCTCAGATCCCAGCCCCCGCCCGTCCCGGCGGGTGAGCAGACGAGCCTCTCGGGCTGGTGAGTGCCGGTCGGCACCAATCCTCTGTGCGGGAATCTCTCTGCTTTGCCCTCCGCAACCCTGTGGCTGCGCTCTCCTCCGTGGCTCCGAAGCTTCCCCCCTCCGCCACCAGAAGTCTCCGCCCGCAAAGGGGCTTCCTATTGTGTGGAAACTTTTCCTCCTTCAGAGCTCCCTCCAACTGGTGCAGGTCCCCTCCCTATTCTTTTGCCTCTGTTTTTTCTTTTTTCTTTTGCCCTACCCAGGTACGTGGAGAGTTTCTTGCCTTATGGGAGGTCTGAGGTCTTCTGCCAGCGTTCAGTAGGTGTTCTGTAGGAGTTGTTGCACATGTAGGTGTATTTTTGATGTATTTATGGGGAGGAAGGTGATCTCCATGTCTTACTTCTCCGCCATCTTGAAGGTCCTCCCAAGGATATAGATTTTTAAAGTTTTCAGTTATGACATCTTAATTGCTTCTGGAATGTGAATAATACTTTAAAACACACTAGTTTTAGAACATTGAAAAAATATTAATCGACAAATGACTCTGAGGAAAGTGTACATGGAAGTTTTCTCCATTATTTTGGCAACTTTTCTGTAAGTTTGAAATTATTTACAATAAAAAAGATTTTTAAAAAGACCCCAAAACATAAAAGTTAAAAATATACTTAGCATTAATTGTTACTCTCTCATCTCTGGAATTCAGACTGAAAGCAATAAAGGCCAACATTTTGAATAAAGGAAAGCAGTGCCCCCTACAGGACATGATTTCAGGGTATTGGGAAAGTCTGTAAAGAACATCTGTGTTTGTACTTGGCTAGAGCAACTTCTCACATCTTCTAGTCCAGAACTTCAATTTTCCTTGTAAGCCGCCATTTCCCCATTCTCCATCCATTCTCACAATTGGGAACTTGACGTGAAGCCCAACTCAGACCAATGAGACTCAAAATTTTCTTTCAGTTCAAATTATTGAGAAAAAGAAATTCTCTTTGATCATCTTGCCTTAGTGTGAAAAAACGCAACTTAAATATAGTCAATGCAGAGGCAAGTAAAACTGAGAGATGGAGAAAAATCAAGCCCTAATGATATTTTATGAGAGCACAGATACAGTCATCCCCAAAGCTACTTCTTTTTCAGTTTCAATTAGCCTGAAAAGTTCCCGCTTTTTTTTTTCTTTTGGCTTAAATTAATTTGGGTTGTATTTCTGTCACTTACGAACTGAGAAATTAAAAAAATAGCTTGGACCAAGAAAGTAAAATCTGCCTGGCCATTCATTAGGCTGGAATAACAGGCATAGATAAAGTCGGCTCTTCAAAGTTAACAGGAAATACTTCTCTCAAGGACACACTGCAGCTCTAAAGTGTCATAATAACCCCCTTCTTGAGTAATGAAGGCTATTGGAAATTCTATCAGTAAGAATGAAACATCTCACTCACGCATGCAGGATCTAAGTCACTTTGATACAGGAAATCAGCTTCAATTCACAACCTGGGGGCAGAAGTTCACATCCAGGGTTTCTGCACACAGCCTTCCTCAGCTATATTAACTTTGAAGGGCCAAGACATTAGGCCTGTTTTGCAGCCCAGACCCTTTACACAGCCTTACTTTGCTTTGAGCCTATCATAATAGACTTAAATTTCATCTAAAGCCCACCCCTGCGCAGAACTCTGTAACAACTCTGTTTTCCTTAGTTATTGAGATAATCCATGTTTCATCTTCCTGGTCTCTCTTACTGCGATGGGTAAATAAACCTGACTTCATAAGACCACAAGTAGTTACTGGTGGCTTTCGGTTGACGAGGCTTGGTTTTCTTCTTTCCTATGATAATTCCTCCACTCAAACTGTTTGTTTTATAGTTAAAGATTTGGTCATTTACCCTCCCCACCCCCCCACCAAGTAAATCTCATGGAAAAGTCAAGACTTAGCAGTTGTTCTAACGTTGGGCTCCATAGCCTGGCTACTCAAAGTGGGATGCCTGCCATAACAGGATCAGCATCATTTAGGAGCTTGTTTGAAAGTCAGAATCTGGGGCTCCATCCTCATTTTCCTGAATCAGAATCTGCATTTTATTAAGATTCTGGTAATTGTAGGCATAATAAAGTTTGAGAAGTGCAGCTCAGGGGAGTCCTAGGAATTTCTGTAGGAATACCCAGGAGAACTCATAGAAGGGGGACACAGAGCCATTGGCCTTTCCCATCTGTAATATGCTGTTTTGTGAGTTTAACCTTTCTGTAAATGTGTCTTTAAAGTAAAAAATGTTTGAAAACCACTATTTTAAGCCCTGGTAATATCAATACTTCATTGGGAATAAGTTCATCAGATTGTTTGTGAGGGAATAAGTTTTCTTTGTGGTGGACAGGGGAAGGAGGAATCCCAGTAAGGAGAAGCTAGGTACCTGTACACCAAGTCCCTTACCCAGTTTGCTCATTTGCCCATCTTGTGGAGATGGCTATGGGCAGGAGCTGCTGGTCCTTTTAGGTCACATGCATCTGTGGAATGTAGAATGAAACTAAATAACAGAATTGGGAGGGTGGGTCTATCAGAGGCCTACTGTATAAGAACTAAGGAAATCCCTAAGATAATTTCTTGAGAGAAGGAAAAACCAGGAAGATAAATTTGACCAGCAAAAAAGCCTTGGTCCTCAGAGGGGAGCAGTGATTTTTCAGAATGACATGGTGGCTGTCACTGGAATTGATATCTGTCCCAAGCCCATAACGGGGAGAGAAAGAGAGGTGGGGGGGGAGGGAGTTGAATAAGCTCTTTGCCTCTGATCTTGCTTAATTAATTATTTTGGGACACAAGGATATAACATAAAGAAAGAAGTATTTCCTCACTTCTATTCACTTGGCACTAGACCACTCATCCCTTTGGCACCTGAGGACTTTACCTCTGGAGTGATGCTCAGCTGGGTGTAAGCAGTGCCAATTGGGCAGGTTGCTGGTTCCGGTGGAGAAAGGGCAATGACTGGAGACCACAGGGGGCATTGAGATGAGAGTGCAGCAGCAGCCAGTAGCCAGAGGTCATGGAGTTTTACTCGGCACAGAAAACATCTTCTGGGGATGCAGGAAAGTGTGGTGAAGGGGACAGTCTTTCCAAAGGGTGTGTGAGCAGAGCTCTTGTGTGGAAACAGAAGCCTGTGGAATTTTAGTTAATGTATTCACGCAACCCCACTTGTATCTGCAAAAGGATGAGGGATGGGAAAATTTAACAAGAGATTTGTTGAAGCTCAAAATGGAATCCCCTCTCGTACCCTTTCTCAGCTCCTTTTAAATCGATGCATCTTAACGCAAGTTCCCCTGGGTGCGTATTCTTCACAAAGATTTAGAGTTGACTTTACAGCTAAGAGAAGAGGCCTTAGTGTTTGAAGAGAACACCACGCAGTGTATTTTCCCCTAAATTCTCCCAATATTGTCAATATTTCTCCAAGGAATGCAAGAAGTGGAGGATACTGCTGGTACTTTTCGGAACACTCATCAACATCCAACTGTGCTCCGCATGTGCACAGCCCTGATCAAGCACTTGTCTACCACTCGATTGGGTCATAACCTGTCACAATTTCATTTCATTGTTTCCAAACTCTTTTAATAACTGCTATGCCCTGGGAATACAAAAACAGCAAAGATGTGCCTCTAACTTTAAAGCTTAAATCAAAGATTCATAACCTTTTAGTCCAATGAGAAAAGAATTTTTGGTTCGAAATTAATATTGTCTGCCTTTTCCCCATGCCCAAATAGAAACCAGTCTGTAGGCACATTTTTCTTTTTCCATAATGAAAGAGTACAATTTAATAATAGCTGAGCAGTTGTGTTGATGCAAGAGATTTTTTTCCTTCATTGTTTCTCAGTAAAACCCCAAGGGGTCAAGCTTACATGTTCCTCTGAGGGAAAAAGTGTGAGTAGAGGATAAACGTTCTGCCAAGGAAAGCTTGGAGCTGCCAGCACTGGAGTTCTCCACCGCCCTCCTCTGCTTCTCACTCAGGGCACTACATCCCACTTTCTAGAATTTAATGTGGTTCACTGTTGCCTAAAGCTCCAGATGCTCCCAGGAATATATCTATCCACAGGACTGAAAGATGAATATGGTAGAAGATGCCCAGTTACATTTAGGTTCATGTCTTGCCACTTAATTCAGGGCGGTCATTATGACGGACAAATATTAAACCACCTGTTGACATCCAATGTTGAAATGCTCCATCGTACCACAATATTACTTTCCACTAAGAAAGAAATATTTCCTCCAAAGCCAGCTGATATGTGGACTCCTTTGGTCTAGGAGGTATCACCGTCTTTACCCCATGGGAGGGAGACACTTCTTTATGGGGTCTGCTTTACTTTAGGAGATCAGCCTCTGCTGGCGAGAAAAAGAAGTTTCATCTGAAGCTCTGGAAGTGGGGAGCAAAGAAAAGGGATGGAGCCTCTGTTTTTTTTTTTTTTTTTTTTTTTTTTTTTTTTTTTTTTTTT
>NW_020837948.1:82896081-83169669 GCF_003676395.1 Aethalodelphis obliquidens | reverse complement strand
CCCCATCCCACCCCTCCAGGCTGTCACAAAGCACCGAGCCAATATCCCTGTGCCATGCGGTTACTTCCCACTAGCTATCTACCTTACTGCGTTTGTTAGTGTGTATATGCCCATGACTCTCTCTCGCCCTGTTTTGTTTTGTTTTGTTTTGTTTTGCGGTACGCGGGCCTCTCACTGCTGTGGCCTCTCCTATTGCGGAGCACAGGCTCCGGACGCGCAGGCTCAGCGGCCATGGCTCACGGGTCCAGCCGCTCCGCGGCATGTGGAATCCTCCCAGACCGGGGCACGAACCCGCGTCCCCTGCATCGGCAGGCGGACTCTCAACCACTGCGCCACCAGGGAAGCCCGGAGCCTCTGTTTTTGCTGTTTTGGAGCTATGGATAGAATATGGCACCCAAGTTCATACACAGCATCCTATGCATGGTGACAGGGATCGTGGCGGGGGAGGGGGGGGATCCACTCTTCATGGTAAGACCAACCTATTTCCCATTATACTTGCTGTAGAAATTGTCCCTTTCTTCTCAGGCTTTCAGGAACAACTGTGTTCAAACAGTTTTACTATCTGGGGATATTTCTTTGAAAAGATCATTGGGAACGAATTTATATTTGTTTGTTTAGAGGACAAAATAATGCCACCTGTTATTTCTAATGGTAAACTACCTGAGATGTACTTACCCACTGTCCTAAAGAACATCTTAGAAATGCTTTGTAGTGCTTAGCAGGGGACCTGCTGTATAGTAGGCATTTGGCAAATAATTGCTGAATTACTGAATAAATAAATAATGGCTGTGATAAAACTATAGCAGTGTTATGTTAAGGTCAAAGATATACTTATGTGGAATATTATTTGCAGATATATATGATTTCATAAATGTAGAAATCATTACAGCTTTATAAATAGAAATCCTCTAATGTCATGAACCTACCAGTGTATATAACAAGCAGAGCGTTTTGGGGGATTTATGTCCAAATTCAACCTCAAAAATAATCTTGGACCACAGTTTTTTGCTGGGTTTTTATAATACTATTACAATGCTTAAGTTTTGTTTTAAGACTGATTTGAACCCAACAAGTAGGGTTTATTTGGTGAAATACAATTTCACTTCTGACATAATGTTTCACGCATTGGACATAGTGGAGGTTCAGCAAAAGTAGATTTCGCATTAAGCTTTTAACTCAAGACGCTGTTTTATAATATTAATATACTATATTAACATAGTATTGCTATACTGATATTGGCCTTTGTGGCAATATCAGAAGCTAAAAGCATCAGACTTCGGAGATACCTAACTTTGATGTAATGGAAGCACTCATGGCATTGCCTTTATTGGTGGAGAATACTATATTCTTTCACAGAGGAAATCCTAATATGGTGATTTATATTTTTAAAAAAGAATGATATTTCCTGTTGCTCTGAGTCGTGTCCTATTTAAGAGATCCACTTTGGGGCTATCATGCAGCACTGATGAATATGAAATAAAAATATTAAGACAACTGGTATCAGGACTTTATTAAGCTTTTCACTGATACAAAGAAACATTTTTAAACATTAAGAACACGATCTTATCAAAAAAAATTTCACATTTGCTAAACAGAACTGTAGGCATGTATTTTCTTTACACCACATTTATTAAAGTATCAATGACCAGATCCTAAAAAGAGAAGGCACAGATCTGTCTCCCTCTGGTGAATTTCTAGTGTCCAATGAAGGAAATGTCACCAGCTCTGCAAATTCCCATCCTATAGACATGAAGCAAATCAACACAAATGTGTGACAGCAGGGGCCATGAGATGGAAATGTTACATTAAGGGATTTGGATTTTCTTATCACTTACACAAATTTCAAGAGAGGAGGTAGCTATCCAAGTGTTCTCAAACTCCATCCACATTCGGACTCTGTCAAGGATTCACCATTGGATACAACAGTATTTGAAAACTCTATTTTAGGAATGCCGACATGGTTCTACTCTCTGAAAAGTGTTCTAGAAACTGGCCTTAGATCCCACTGTTCTTACTCTGGGACGTGTTGGGTTTCCTCAGAAAAAGTGCTGGTTGTGATAATCTGCTTTGGCGAGCGCCTCTGTCAGGTGCTGGCTTCATTGTCAGGCGCTACATTCTATCTCCCACCTGCTGCCCGAGTAGACACCGACAGAGCTGTGTTCAGACCTCAGACTCCTCTCTTCCTCAGGCAGTCAAGAGAGTTCCTAAGTCAAATTTTCTACAGTTCTGTAGGAGACCAGTTCTAATCTGATAAAAGTAATCTGTGGTAAGATGTTAATGAGAAAAGTAAGGGATTAGTTTGTTACCTCTCTGAAAGAAAAAAATAATAAATTTTAAAAGAGATCCTGGTATGGGTTGGAAGGTGCTACTATATATACTCCAGGGTCATTTTAAATGTCTGGGTGTGTTACTGGTTGTCCCAATTATTGAGAAATGTTACTTAAGGGATTAAGGGGGGCAGGTGGAGCGAGACTTGGATCTCACAACAGGCCAGTGAATGTGGCATTAATCTTATAAAAGTTCTTATCTGATTATTCCTCCTAGATTTGAGTGGGTCCTTCATAATGCATTTGTAGGACTTGGCATGGGCCAATATTTTCCTTCATGAAGGGTATTAGGACTATGGATTTTCGTAAAGTATTTTAACACAGGAGTGTAGAAAGAGGTAGGATTTTACCCCCTATAGGTAGGTAGCCCTGATGAAAAAAGTAGAAAGTCAGGATGGATAGGGATGCCAGATTAGAAAAAAATACAAACACAACCAGTTAAATGTGAATTTCAGATTAACAATGAGTCATTTTTTTATATAAGTACATCTCATGAAATATTGGGAAAATACTTATACTAAAAATATTCATATGTATCTGAAATTCGAATTTCACTGGGTGTCCTGTATTCTACCGAGCAACCTTAAATATGGGACAAAAATAATTGAAGATGGAGAAAGAGAGGAAAGAAGATTGATTAATATTCCATACCAAGATCCCAGGCCCGAAGATTACAGAGTTTTGCTTTGAACATGGCCACCTGTGCAGATCCTCAAATTAGTACTTAGTTTTTTATTGCTAAACTGCATATAGGCAGATAGCAAAAATTTAAGAGTGTTGCATCCTGTTTTTTTGCAAAGGGTCTTTACTGACTCTCACAGGGCCAAGGCAGTTCATCTCACTTGAGAAGATCCAATTTTTTAAAAAGTAATGGTTTGGAGAAACAGTTTTTTATGGAAAACTTATCCTTTAAGCAAAATGGGTTCCATATTTGGAAGAACAGCTTTAGGAATGCACTGGTTCTGTTGTTGATGGAAATGAATCTGAATTTAGTTTCTTTGCATGTTATTGATGTTAATAAATTAATTGATGTTTGAAACTTAAAGAGCATTGGGTGTTCCACAGGCTGGACTATTTGCTTGTGGGAACTCAAATGAGTGCTAAAGCACATTTCTCATGTGATTTTTAAAAAAAGACCATTTTTAACAAAAATATAATTTCTCTTAAAATTTTAATCCCAAATTGAAACAATAACAAAAATGTCAATGAATTAAGGCTGGTCATAATGTGCCTTTTTCTTTAGGATAAGTTTAATTTTGTATAAGATACAGTATACTTAATACACACATACCACATACAAGCACATACTTCTGACTCATACAAATACACATTTAGGACTAATACCTACAAAAGAGTATCACAAATGAAATAAAAATTGCACAATTTTCAACTGACTTAATCAACACGTTTTACAAATTCTACAGAACATTTTATCACTGTCATTGGGAAAACAAATAATTTAGAGCATTATTTGAAACTGTATGTAACACAGGAGCCACCAATAAGTTATGGCAAATACAGCATTTACACCATTGTGTCACTGAAATCTAGTTGAAAAAACTAAAGTGCTATAAAATAAAATACTTTTAAAAACCTTGTTTAGCATATCCTGAGGGACACTACGCATTATTTTCTATTAGCAATTCAAAAAGCGAGCACTCTACCTGTGGAGCTCTCATTTGGACAAGCAACCAAAGGTCAGAAGATTGTGTCATTGGATCATTAAAATTGTAGAACTGAAAAAGTCATGAAAACATACATTTCCTGAGACTTCCAAACTTCCAGTCTGGAATCCTAACAGGGGAGATCCTGAATGGGTAACCTTGGCTAAAACATGTTAGAACTCAAAGAACTTAAAACAACATTAAGCGAAGATGCATGTCTGTCTGTGATTTATATTTAAGTCCATCCTTGATTCTCTAGCTTGAAGTGTAATTGACAGTGTAGTTAGACTATTACTGCTAGGCATTTCTTATTTATGAAGATCTCATTTTTCATTGGTTTTCTAGTGATTTTTCTCCTCTTAAATATTTGAATTATGTTTGTTCCTACTTACGTAGGAGATACTAATTTTAAGAGTTAAAATGACAATAGAATCAGGTTGAGTGATTAGAGTGCAGTTTCAGCTTGAATAGTGTGTGAGATGTGCATGTTGTGTGTGTGTGTGTGTGTGTCTGTGTGTGTGTGTGTATGTGTGTGTGAGGACGTGTGTACACACACAGGTGCATACATACCAAATACTTTATGCTCTAATACATTCATTGTTAGGTGGCACTCCATGAAACGTGAGTTTTCCCAGTATGGCTGAAAGTAAATATTGAGGTCATCATATAGAATATCCTAAGGCTTTTAAAAGATGCCTCCTCATTCTCTGCATTCATATGATTGTGTAGTAATAAGGGAGACATAAGAATAATGGCAGGAGTATCTAAATATTCGTCCTTCGAAATTACAGACAGGAAAGCAAACCCCAAAATGATACTCTTTGTATATTTTCCCTCATCTCAGCCACTCACTTCTTTGATTTCCTGCTGTAGATTGGGTAAAAGTTGGATTTTGTTTCTGTTTTCTTTGCCTTGCAGGACTTGTGATGGAAAAGTCTTAAGAAATAAGCAAAACAAAAAATGCACCAAGATGTATCTCCTACCATTTGGGGGTCTATTTGTAGCCCTTGTGCTCTAACTCTCTGGAAACTCAATGCCCAGCTAAGACAAAGGAGCTTAGGCTGATGGTAAGCTCTGATTGCATACCACTAGTCCTCACCCCCTACCTCTTTATTTAAGGCCCACAGCCTGCTCCCTAAGTGTGTCCCAGAGCAGGGCTAATGGGCAGAAGACAGCCAAAGGCATTTTCTCTCCATTCCCCTTGCAAAGGAATCCCTCCTAGTGAACTCTTCCTCTAGTGGAGGATGCATGGTTCACTTCTATCTGTTCCCTCCTTTAGAAATTAAGGCAAGTCCATTTACTCCCAGTGCCTGTTACTTAGATGCTGTACATCCACGTGGACACCAAACATTGGCTTGGAAGTATCTTTTGTCAAACAAGGATTCTATGTGCATATCATTAATAGCAATTAAAAGCTTTCTCTAACTCAGAAACCGGAAAATTAATCTAATGCTTCAGCATGTTTGTTTTTTTCAGCACCCAAATGACAGATATGACAAAGCTAATTCTAAGCAAACATAAGAAAGCATCTAAGTTCAAGAAAACACAGCATATGTACCTCTATATTTTATTCATTTTTCATTTGTATTGAATATGTTGAAAGATCTGTTTTCTCATACATTTATAAGTTAAATCCTTGTGTCATTGCAAGTGTGCTTCGCTAAAGATCCTCCTGAGGGATGAATAATGAATAGTCAGAGAAAACCTCCCCAAAAAACAACTTCACAGGACATAAATTTCAATAAGCTATAGTCCTTTAGAAAGGATTCATATTCAATTGCATATAAAGAGCAGGTGAGAGAGATAGAAAGACAATAAAACTGTAAGGGGGAGGGAAAGCAGAGAGAAAATTATATTTGTAGATAATTAATATCGATTTTTACAAAAATATTTGAACATGATCAGCTACTCTACTTTCAAAAATCTCATCAACTCTTTTTCATACATTGTTAAGGGTTTTGGTCCTAAAATTAAATTACTTAATATTACCTAAGTTTTCACTTGAAAAGAAGAATTTCACTGTGTCTGTCCATGACTGTGTGTGTTTGTGTGTATTTGTGTCTGTCTGCCTGCACAAGAGTGGGTATATATTGATATATTTTGTCTGTTGAGACATATACACACAATTGGAATGGAGATCATATCTGTTGTGTGTATATGCATGCTACTTGGTCAACCACACACACCTGCACACTTTTCATAAATGTTCTCTTCAGTATAAACAATTTCTCTTCCTTCCCCACAGCTGCTAATAAGCACTATTTTCTCATAGTGAGTATTTATAATCTTTTAATCAACTCTTGATTATTTATAATTTTGATGTATGTAACCTTGGAATTAAATCCCTTACTTAGGACTCAGAGATTAAACCACATGTCATACATCTAAATTAACTGAAAGCTGAGAGCATGCTTTTATTTCTCTATGGCCCCATTTTACATGGACTGTGTTTTCCCAGGAAACTATTGAGGTGAGATTATTTCTAAACATGAAGATAAAATAATTCAGAATTGTACAAATTCAGCAAATTTTATAGATTTTTATAAATGCCTCACAATATTCCTGTGAGGCATATTGGTAAGGGCTATCATGCTCTTTTACGATTGTTTAGAGCTGTCAAGCATCACAAAGACACCAAGGCAGAAGCAGTGCTCAAAGTTGCATTACCATTTTTCTTCCTCATACACCTGGACTATCAAATGGTGGATGGCAGAAACTTTCTGTGAAACTTTGGCCTCTGCCTCAAACTTGACCCTGGGGTGGGACACAGAAGTGATTTTCAATAAGTCTGCCCAAATCACATGTATTTAAGAATCTCCTAAAAATGTTTCACCGATCCTTGAGAGTTCACGGTCATAGTTTCAAAAACATTGCTCTAATTCACTCTGCCACCCTTCCATTTTCCTCAACTTCAAGTAAAAAAACTCACATTGAACCTTCTCAGAATATATTCCTCAAAATCTGGGATTTAGAATGACATATTTGGAAATCTCAATTTGTTAGGAAAGCTTGCTCAATCTTTCATTTCTTTCTTTTCTTCTTTTTATTTTTTCAGTCAAGATAATTATTAGAAGAACTTTTGTAAGAGTTCTTTTCAGAGTTTTCTGATTTTAACAACTCTTGTCATAATTTTTCATTTACTGAGCATTTGTAGGACAATATTAGTTAAGAGATTTCTGAATTAAAATGATATCCATCTCTTCCCCCACCCCCATTTTTCACTATGGAGTTGGCACTAATAGTTCTTCCACAAAAGTTTTTACTCTATATTTATAGCTGCCTTAAATAGAAATACTGTGAAACACTATTGTTTTTATATAACACAAAAATTACTGATTATGGCCACCAATATTACTTATGCAGGGAAACAGATTAGATGCATATTGTTTATGACCCAAAGTTAGTGAGATTGCGGACTACAGAATATTATACCAGGTCCCACAAAACAAGTACATTTCAGCACAACAATGTATTGATAATACACGTTATGTTGGGCATTTAATTATTTTTAAGTCCCATACAACAGCTGATTAAAAAGAGCGAGCTAGAGAGGGAGCAGAAAGGTTCATTTAGAGGATACACAGTGTAGGAGCCCTAGGTTGAAATCAGAAACACAATCAAGTAAACACCCATAAGTTACAAAAACTAATTCTGAGAAACGAAATGTACTAGTCTTTTTTTATTCCTAACACTAGAAGTAGGTTTTGCTCATCAAATGGGAAATGAAATATTTATAGTAATGTAGAGTATGATAATAATCACTGAAGAAATGGTTTCCCCCTTTTCCCACCCACTTTCAGCCCTTATTCCCTCAGAGACTCAGTGGAATAGGAAGATCAGAGTGTTTATAGATAATATGCCTAATACAGTGAGTTTTCTCTATCTTATTCACTGGCACTCCAAATGGTACTATCAAGTGTTGGCTTCCCCTTCATCAAAGACATAGTTGAGCTTTATGACAGTGCTGATGAAATCACCAAGTTCTACGAAATCGGCAGTGACAATATTGATGCCACTCTCTCCTGGCTTCTGCGTGCGGACCCACTGCATCATGGCAGGAAGAGCTCTGAGAAAAGAAGAAAAAACAGAAGTCACAGAAGGAAAGATATTATTTTTTGAGCTCATGATTCCCAGGACTTCCTTTAGTTTTTTAACTTATTAAAATAAATGCCCCTATTACAGACACAGGATGGAGAAAAAAGCTAAATGGACGATGGCAAATTCTTAACCTCTGAAGTGACTCTGCAGGAGAAATACAGCCATCGCTGGAATCCATGAGGGATTGGTTCCAGGAATCCCCACAGATACCAAAGTCTGTGGATGTTCAAGTGTCTTATATAAAATGAAGTAGTAAAGTCATCCTTTCTCATCCGCGGTTTCTGCATCCGTGAATTCAACCAACCCGGGATCAACTTTATGCATACGGAACCCTAGGATATGGAAGGATGGCTTGGCTATATTCACTACCTTGGTCCACATTGGACTCCATCTTTGGAGATCTCAGATGCCATGAGAATTTATAGAGAAGCTTCTCCACTAAGGAAACAACATTCTTGCACTCATATTCTAGTTTGGTATAGTGTGATTGCAAACCCTGCAAAGCTATGGGGTAGTGAGGTCAGAGATGCATAAATGCACTTAGCAAACATTTATTATGAACCCACTATTTTCAGCAAATATGCTGGATATTGTAAATAGATTTAAGGGCAAAACTCCCTGCATTTGACAAGTGCATGGTTTGGTGGTGGGCAGGTGGACAAGGAAGAAAATTTTAATACTGTATAGCACAATCAATGCTCATCCTTTAACCATATTTACTGATCACCTCTTCTGTTCCAGACACCCTTGAAGGCACTTGGAATACTTGAGTGAACAAAGCAGATACAAATATCCACCTGTGTGGAGCTTACAGTCTAATAAGGAAAGACAAACGATGACTAATAATCATAAATTAATTATATCATTTGATAGGAAGGAATAAGTGCTATTAAAACGCAGCAAAAAAGGAGGATTTGGAGTGCATAGACAGAGAGGTGTGGAGCAGATTGCAACTTAAAATAGGTGCTTACGCAGGTCCATTGACAAGAGGACATTTGTGCGAGGGTTTGAAGAAGACAAGGGAGTTGTCATATAGAAAGCTAGGGAAAGCGTTTCAGTTCCTGCCATGGCCCTGAAATGGTAGCATGCCTAAATGTGGCAAAAGAAAGAAGAAAGTATTAAAAGATGAAGTTAGAGAAATAATAAGGAAAGGGAGGCAGATGCTGTAGAGCACTGTAGACTATTATAAGGGTTTTGAGGTTTACTCTGAGCGAAATGGGGAGTCTTTGGAGGACCTTGAGCAGAAGAGTGTTATGATCTGACTTAATTATAAAAGATGATTCATTACCATGACAGCATAGTGGAGAGCCACCTAGCCTAGCTTGCAAAGTCAGGAAAAACTTTTCAGAAGAGTGCTCCCTGAATGTTGAGGGATTAGGAAGATTTAGCTGGGTAAAGGTGGGAACAGGGTGATGCAGTGCATTTTCAGACAGAAGAAATAGCATTCCTTCATTCATTGACAGGAATAGGGCATGCTTAGGAGTAGGGCGTGCAGACAGATCCAGGAGATGTTAGGAAAGATGCAATATCCTATGACAGCATATTGAAGAGAAACCACTATGACCTAAGGGAGCAGGAAGGGAGGTTGACATGAAAAAGGGATAAATGAACTGAGGTCTGAGAGATGGTAGTGCAATAACAATGAAAGAGTGAGGAAATACATGTGGACATTAATTTCCTGGGTGAGATGGAGGGAGAGAGAGAAGTGAGTGGGTAGAGAGACAATGATGAGATTAAGAATCTCAGAGAAGTTACAAAATTTAAGGAAGTCTTAAAAATGTTGGAGAAATAAGAAGGAACCGGATGATAGAGGGCTTTCAGAAATGTAGACCAACTGAAAGCTGTTAACCAGGGAAATAATATGCTTAGACTTTTGATTCAGAGAGAGTGGTCTGCCTTCATTGTGAACAAATGAATGGAAGAAAGTAAGACTGGGATCAGGGCTAACAATTAGGGAGCTATGGAAGGAAGCCAGACCAGAGATAATGGTAGCTTACATCTCAGTGGCCACAATAGATATATTTGAAAGGAACTGAGGAGATAAAATGACAACATTTGACTGGTGTGGGATTGGATGTAGATGGAGAGGGAGAAAGAAGCCATGATGATGCCTAGATTTCTAGCGGTATTCTGGCAGGTGAGCATCATTCGCTAATCTTGGAAAGACAGCACTGAAGGCTTTCCAGTGGATGTGCTAAGTTCAATCTGAGACATGTTGACTTTGAGGTGACTTTGGGACATATGAGTTGAGATCTTAATTCACAGTTAAGTACAGTTCTGATATTCAGGACATAGAGCTGGTCAAGAGTCATCACATAGAAAGAATAGTTAGAGCTATGAGAGTGGATAAAATGACCTGGGAAGACAGTATAAAGAAGGACAAGAAGAGAAAATTTGAAAATCAACAACATGGGCAGAAAAGTTGATTCAATTAAAAAAAGAGAGAAGTAGGCATAGAAGTAAGATGAAAATTAGGAGCAGGTAGTGTCATGAAAATAAAGGAGAAAAGAAATCCATGCTTCTTTTGGTTTGTGAGGTTGAAGCATAGAATGTAATATGTGTGTCTTTCTCCAGACCTCAGAAAGTGTATCTAGTCAAACTTGACCCATCCAGGCAAAACTGAATCAACTGCCTTGGACTACATTCATCCTGTGGGTAATACCTTAAAAATTCAGATCCACATTTTTCAGCATACAGATAGAGGAGGATACAAGTGCTTCTAAAAGAGCATAACATTGATTTAAAAGGTCCATTACCAAAAATAAATAAATAAATAAATAAAAGGTCCATTGCCTTCAGAAAATAGACTGGCAGGTGGAGAAATTTTGTCTTCACAACAACAGCTTCAGAAGAGAATTCTATCTTGAAATGAAAAATCTGGATCCCTAGAGCACAGACTCAAGTGTATTCAAGTTCGTTAGAAAGACAGATGCCGTGGCAATGTGTGTGCAGCCACTTGGGTTTGAATTCCATTACTTTCTCTTCTGCACTTGCTAGGGCAGATGGTTATATCTCTGTTGTGAATATAGTATCACCTTGGCATTTTAGAAAAAGCAGACACTCTTTGGAAAAAGTATCAGAACGAGTGCATTTCCTGGGAAGAATAGTTCTCTAGCAGATATACTCACTTTGAGACGTGAGAGGTGGGGTAGAGAAGCGTGATGCTGATGTATTAAGTTTAACCAAGTAGCTGGCTTACCAGATCCCTAGGGTACTAGGTTTTGGGAGGCTCCTGAGCAACAGAACCCCCATTTTAGAACCATGACCATCACAGAAAGAGATACTCAGATACCCACTACTGCTCTAAGACTGAAATTCCTGGGCCTGTATTTAGAACAACTAATCGTTATCTCCATGGAGCTATGTTAGGAGAATATGAGTGCCCTTCTCTGTTTCTCTATAAAATAGATTGCTTTGAGGATTGATGAAATATCATCTTGGAATAGCTTTTAGGCCTCAGGTGAAATAGGAGTTTTACATTTAAATGCTGTTTCTCTGAGTCATGGGAATATTTCTCTTTTTCTGTTCAGATATAGTTTTATAAAGTCAGTATGATACCAAAGACAAAACAAGCAATAACACCAAGCTGAATATGAAATACTCAGACAGACTTAAGTAGAATTATGTTAAACAAAAAGACTCAGTATACTGGATTAAAACTAGCAAATGCTACTGAAGTTATGATGATTATTTAGAGTGGCATTTCTTAAACTTTTAAAATTATTCCCCCCTTATGGAGCCTTTTAAAATATTTTTTCCCTCCTCACCCTCCTTCTCAATAAAATTTTAATACCACAGATAGACTCTAAATACGCTTATAAGTTGTTTGTATATACCTGTGCTTTTTACATAAAAAGAGTAAATTTTTTATTTGCCCTCCTGAGAATCAATTTTTATATTAGGTAATTAGAGTAAATTGAAAAGCCTACTCTGGTGGTAATAAAATATTGTCTCAGTGTAATAATTTTCATGGTATAAGACAAACTGGTTAACAAAGACCTACTGTATAGCACAGGGAGCTCTACTCAATATTCTGTAATGACCTATATGGGAAAAGAATCTAAAATTGAGTGGATATATGTACACGTATAACTGAATCACTTTTCTGTACACCTGAAACTAGCACAACATTGTTAATCAACCATACTCCAATATAAATTTTTTTTTAATTTTTAAAAAATTAAAAAGAAAAACTGGTTTAACTTTAATTTAAAAAAATCACTCATTCAACAAAGATATACTGTATCTGTGGAAGACAGCATTCTAGGTGTAGCTCCCTAGAGCCATTTTGGGGTTCAGACCTTCCTCACCTCTCTCCAAGAAACGTTGCCACAGCCCTGCCACCAAATTGTTTTTTCGTGCCTTTTCTACACTACAGTCACAACACTCTTTCTCTCAACCAAATGCACTATTCTTCTACATGAACACTGCAAAGTCTTCTGTCACCTACAAGATACATAGGCTCTTGATCAGTATATATGAGTCCCTCCATCCTCCCTCATGCATCCACCACACACACCTCTCTTCAGCTGCATTTGTTGCTACTTCCTACATGCTCATTTTTTCTCTAGTAATACTGAAATGCTTATGTTTTCTCCCAAACACAACCTGTGGTTTCATGCCTCTTTTTTATTTTTTTTTTCAGGGCTTCTCTCTATATGAAATACCATTCTTTCTTTCAGTACCCTTCTTGGTCTAATTTCTGCTTGCCCTTCAAGACTTGGCCCAGGCAGCATCTCCATCCCTCAAGTCCAAATCTGGGTGAAGAACTCTTTTCTTGATGCTTTATCTCCATAAGCACAGTTCTGTAACTACACACTGCACATGGCGTTCATATTTTCCACTTCCATGCCTATTTCTATCAGCACCTGCACACTTTTCAAAAAACAAAAATCATATCATAGTCATCAAAATATCCCCTGTACTTGCCACAATCCCTGGGACCCAAAAGGAAAATAGCACATTAATTGAACTCAAATGTTACCTAGAAATCCTGGTCTCAGCTGTCTCAAAGTCTAACAAGTAAAATGGATGTGAACCAACCATGACAATACAATATGACACAACAGACATGGGCACAGGATCCTGTGGGAGCATGTAGGTAAAATAATTTATTTCACTTGGGAGAAATTATGGAGAAATTTAAGGAGCATGTCACAAAATAGGTGACATATGAGCTTGGTCAAGACTTTTTAGATAAAGAAGAAGAAAGCATTTCAAGAAAAGGGAACAGCACATCCAATAGACTATGGGCTGTATAGTTGATCTCCAGAACTTATCTCTCATAACAGAAACTTTGTACACGTTAATCATCACCTCCCCATTTCTCCCTCTCTCCAGCACCTGTGAACACCATTCTATTCTCTGCTTCTACGAGTTTGACAGTTTTTGATTACACATATAACTGAGATCACATAGTATTTGTATTTCTCTGTCTGGCTTATTTCACTTAGCATAATGCCCTCCTAACAAAACTGTACTGTATACTAAGATTTGCTAAGAGGGTAGATCCTATGTTAAGTGCTCTTACCACACACACACATAAAAAAATAATAAAGGGGTCAGGAGGAAACTTTGGGAGGTGATGGATATATTTATAGCCTTGATGGTGATGATTTCATGGGTATGTACCTATCTCCAAACTCATCGAGTTGTATACATTAAAAATGTACAGCATTTTATATGTCAGACCGCAATAAAGTATTTTTTTTAAAAAAGCATATGGGCATGAAAGAGAGGACATGATTAGGAAAGACAAGGTGACCAGAGAGTAGGCGCCATGGAGGTGTGGGGACACTAGGGGGACTGACTGGAATAGGGGAGGAACAGGAATGTGTTGGGCCAGATGGTTAACGCCTCCTTTGACAACCTGTGAAGTCAGAGCTTCCCTTTATATGCACTTAGGTTTGCTGTTGATTTCGTCTAAAGAAGAGTTCTTTGATTTTCCTATGCAATGAAGAATCTAATATTAATTCCATACAAAGTCTATCATCTAATGGCACTGAAACTTGTATTCTCTTCACTTATAAATAAAGAGCTTAGGAAGTTCCCTTTGGAAGTTCTCAGATTGCTACAAGATCCTAAAAAGCCCTCATTTGCTCATTCATTCATTCATTTTTTCATATTAGTTCCACCTTTATAACCAAAAAGTTGCTAGCAGAAATTTGAAGAGCATTCACTAATATTATGAAGGAAAATATTTCTTAGTGAAATTATGTAGTCTGAAGAGATTACTAAATTCTCTTTGAATTTGTATATTAATATTTTAGTATCTATTTATGGAATAGTCTCCTTTGGTCTCCTATAATCACATAGAAAGATGTGACTAAATAGATACTGCAATGTTGTCTTTTAAATGCCCCTCTTTTTCTTAATCTCTCATTTTCATTAGATGATGGATTTACAGTGTGGATTTAGACTGTTTATTCGCAAGACCTCACTGACTACCAGGAGAATCATTTCAAGATAAAGAAAAATTTAAATAAAATCCTAGCACTAGTGTCAAATCTGGAGTCAGACTGTTTCTGCTCAAGTCTCAGCACTGGCATTAATTTTGAGCAAGTTAGTTAACACTCTAAGCCTCAGTTTTATCATCTATTACATTAGCATATTAATGAGGATTAAAGTGCTTAGATGAGTGCCTGGCTCTCTGTGAGTGGTAATGTATTGAATATCCACTGAGTGACAGCCCAGGCAATGCCCTGCTCCAGAGTCTCAAAGAAGGAAGGCAGCAGGGAATTCTGAGGGCAACACCCAGCCATAATACAGTTGTGATATAAAAATGAGCCTGCGGGATTTCTTTCCAACCTTCACAATTTCCTATCAATGATAGAAAGTGGGTGGGGGGGATGTCCTTGTGTATAAGGGCAAGACTGGCAATGAAGCTTTAGGGAAGTATCCTTGGAAGGGTTTTTTTTGGGGGGCACATAATTGGGGCAAACGTCCAAATATGCTTTTCCCATCATAGATTCTAACTTAAGTTAGCAAAAGAGCAGGTCCAGAACCAAAATTTGGTACATGAAACCTAAAAGCCCTTCTCCAGAATATGGAGCTCTCCTGAGGAAAGGCATCTTCAAACAGTTTGCAGGCTTCTTGGAGAAGAAACAGGCAAGTCTACAGGAATCAGAAAACCTTCCTCCAAGGAAGCAACAGGAGAGCAGCGATGTGGGAGCCAGGTCTTCTGATGTTCTAGCTTTGAGAAACAATTTTGAAAAGATTTAAAGGAAAAGATTTAGGAATTGGAAGTGCTGAGTTCAGTAACCCTCAGTGTGTTGAACCTGACTTATTAATTCATGTCAGTCTACTACTTAGGATGCTTCAATCACCCCTCACTGCTTTTAGCATGAAGATAAAAATTCTTAACTGGTCTATAGGCTCTGAACAGCAGCTACTAGCTGCTCCTCCAGTTTCATCTCTGGTCCCTCTCTCCCTCACTGAATTCTAGCCACATCCACAGTCTTACTCATCTTGACCGGCCTAATTTTCCTCAGGGAACATTGTAAGGGCTGTTGTTTGTTCACTGTTTTTTTTTTTTTCCTTCACCAAGAATACCTCATCTTCCCTGCCCCTTCGCTTGACCAACTCACTCACTTTTCTTTCAGGTGATAGTTTAAATGTCACTTCTTCAAAACACTAGTCAGAATTGTAATTATATTTACATGTTTGATCAACACCTGCCCCCTATCTAGACAGCAGTGGCTTTGAGGACAAAGACTGTCTGTTTTCTCATTGTTGGAGCCCAAAGGCTCAGCATAGCACTTGGCATAGACTGAGTACTCAATAAATTTGTATTGAATAAATAGATTTTATTTTTAGAAACAAAAGGTTGAGTTTTAGAATAAAAGTGCATGCAGTAACATAATTCATGGAAAGACTGCTCAGTTTTCCTCACCGTGGCTATTGCCAGATTTTAGTTTGTGAATTCACTGCTATTTTGCTAAACAAAAGTCTTTTAAAAATTAACTTGAAGGATTTTAACTTTTCTGTACTTGGCAGGTCTTACTGGCAAATTTCCAAATTGAACAGTCAATTTGCAAAATGACTTTTCCTGCATTACATGTAAAGTGTCCTGAGAGTCTGTGTTAATAACGACAATAGTAGTCATCATCTCTCTAAGAATAAAGTTTATTAGCATTAAACTTAATTAAACAGATTTCTTTATTTACTATCAATTTATTGTTAATTATAATTACCTATCATTTAATTAGAATTAAATTTATTAGGAACCCATGTCAAATTCATATTCAAGTGTGTGTATATACCTAATACTTTTACAAAAAATGCATTTTATATATGCTATTTCTCTAAATTCTCTAAACTGTTGGATTTTGTGGTTATGAATGAACAATGTGGATAATAAAACACTTGAATCTTTCAGTGAATTTTATTTGAATATATTTAATTTTCAATGAAATGTTTCTTTTGTTGAAAGAAATGGAATCTTTAAATTAAATTAATTTTTACAGAACTCTCTGATGCCCTTGGAAATAAAGATTACAATGAAATGTCAGAGCCTTGTTACTGCCTTTCTTAAACCCAGCCTCTCCTGAGAAATGGAGGCTTCACTGGTCTGCAAAATTTAAAATAATGATCACAGGTCTTTCTTCCCTTGGGCAACTGAGTCACTCAGGACCAACTAATTCAACTCAAGTCTGACATATTTAAAATGTGATTTCCTGTCAATCTAGCCATTTCTGAAGGCTTAGAAATTTCACTTGAAAATGTAAAGGATAGAAAGATGAAACAAAAAGAAACTCCCAAAAGGTTGGCATTTCATGCACTGAATCATACAGTGATTGATAAAAGGCAGGGCCTTTGCATCTGTAGTTTTAAACCCCAGAAAGGGCTTCAGAATAACTTCAGGTAGACAGATGGATGTATCTCAGAGATTGTAACTTGCATGAAGACAAGGCTTAGCATTTTTTGCTAAACCTGTTTCTGTTTCGAAAGGAGCATATCTGATTTATGCCTGATAAAAATAACTCATTTTTGGAAAAAAAACCTTTTTCCCCTGAGATTGCACTCAGAGAAAGAATGAAGTCATGTGAATGATCTGCAAAACAAATGCCCTAAAATCAACTCTAGAGATTTTAGAGGACTTGGACTTTCTTGAATAAGAGACTAAAGTCCTCCCAAGTCTTCCTATGACAAGCACTATGTACTTTCAGAACTAAATCCCCACAACTATTTAGGTGTAAAACAGAAAATAATGAAAGTTACAACTAAACATATAGCTGGTTTGAATTTTTCCCTCTGTGGCCATGAAAGGAAGAAATCCCTCTCTTCTTAACCTTCCCAGATTCTCTGCTCAAATCAAGTTCAAACTCCATCTGCAGCTTGATAAAGACATCTGTTCAATGCATATTTATAAAGCACCTCTTATGTGCTACATATTATTCTGTGTGCTGAGGATGCCAGGGTGCTCAGAAAGAGACCCAACCCTTGCCCTCTTGGTGTGTACCTTCTAGTTGGGGAGAGAGAGATTTATTAAAAACAAACAACAAGCACCATTTATTGAAGAGGCTGTCTTTTCTCCATTGTATATTCTTGCCTCCTTTATCAAAGATAAGGTGACCATAGGTGCATGGGTTTATTTCTGGGCTTTCTATCCTGTTCCATTGATCTATATTTCTGTTTTTGTACCAGTACCATACTGTCTTGATTACTGTAGCTTTGTAGTATAGTCTGAATTCAGGGAGTCTGATTCCTCCAGCTCCATTTTTCTTTCTCAAGATTGCTGTGGCTATTCAGGGTCTTTTGTGTTTCCATACAAATACCCTGAGAAAACCATAATTCAAAAAGAGTCATGTACCACAATGTTCATTGCAGTACTATTTACAATAGCCAGAACATGGAAGCACCCTAAGTGTCCATTGACAGATATATGGATAAAGAAGACATGGCACAGTATACAATGGAATATTACTCAGCCATAAAAAGAAACAAAATTGAGTTATTTGTAGTGAGGTGGATGGACTTAGAGTCTGTCATACAGAGTGAAGTAAGTCAGAAAGAGAAAAACAAATATCGTATGCTAACACATATATATGGGATCTAAAAAAAAAAAATGGTTCTGAAGAACGTAGGGGCAGGACAGGAATAAAGATGCAGACATAGAGAATGGACTTGAGGACACGGGGAGGGGGAAGGGTAAGCTGGGACAAAGTGAGAGAGTGGGATTGACATATATACACTACCAAATATAAAATAGCTAGCTAGTGGGAAGCAGCCACATAGCACAGGGAGATCAGCTCAGTGCTTTGTGACCACCTAGCGAAGTGGGATAGGGAGGGTCGGGGGGAGACACAAGAGGGAGAGGATATGGGGACATATGTATACATATAGTTGATTCACTTTGTTATAAAGCAGAAACTAACACACCATTGTAAAGCAATTGTACTCCAATAAAGATGTTAGAAAAAAAATAAAGACTATGTAAAGTAAAAACAAAAAAATGAACAAACAAAAACTGTCAAGTCAACTGGATTGGTGTTGAGAGAAATTTCAGTTCTGGTCCTGACTATAGTAATGTCTTTTATTGTGTTTTATAATCTTGCATAAATTATATTAACCCTGTGAGTCCCAATTTTTCCTATTTGGAAAATTAGGTGTGACAACACTTGGGGTAGACACTTCCGCACCAGGTGATGATCTCTATGTGGGTACTATTCAGATGTAAGGTCGGGGTTGTTCATAACACCTCGGCCACAGCCATGAGGGCTGACATGCTCCGGGGGCCACAAGATAAGGACACAAGAGCCACTGTCACACCAGGAATATCGGGGGACTGACTGACCCTCGCCTTCACCCTAACTATCCTAGCCGCCTTCAGTTTTCAAAGGGACAGATTCCAAGTTCTCAAGAAGACATGGGAACAATCCCACCTCCCTCTCATGCCTGGAAGTTTGTTAGTTTAGTTTAGCTTTGTGTTTGTTTGACAAAAAGTAATGCAGTCACATCAAAGCAAAAGACGCCATCTGTTTCCTTTGATGATGGCAAAAGTAGCCCTTTTTATTGTGGCAAGGAAGAAAACCGTCAAAAATCCATTTTCAATTAAAATAAGATCATATAAACTGCAAGAAGAATGGTGTTTAGAATTCATAAGATGTGCTGTGTCCTCAGGCCCATCACTCCCTTCAGCCCCTGTTTCAGAATAAGCCATAAACCCTGCCAGGAGACAGAATATGAGCACAGCCAGCCCTCGATGGGGCCTCTGCACTATTCTGTCTGCTGATTTTCTAAGGGAGAGAAGGAAGAAAGAAAGCTTTGTACATTCTAAACAAAGAGACCCTTCAGTGTATTAAGATTTAGACTGCCAAAGAGGCAGACAGTGGGCTTTCTTTCAAGGGTAGAGTCTCAATATGATGAACACATCTGTGTGGGATCAAGTGTTCTCACCTCACAGTCTCTTCCTCAGTACCAAATAGCCGCTCACTCAGAACAAATGCTCCGGGAATCTGGGGACTCAAAGCTCAGAAGCAATTTACTTTACTCAAAGCATACAGTTTCTATCTGCTGGCACCTGCCTGTCCTTTCTCCTCTTTGGAAAGATTTCCATTTGCAGAGAAAGAGCTGCTGCTCACCTGTGCAGAAAAGAAGTTTTAACATTTCTGGTTTTGCCTGGAACAAACATGTCAAGGACTATCTAGGTTTATCCCTTCACTCTCAATTGTTCCTGACTTGGGGATCCTGGATCTCGGGATAGCAGTGGTAATAATGTTGAAAGTCACAAAAGAAATCAGTCACCCATGAACTGTGGTCACACAGCTTAACTGAAATGCTGCTCTTCTTAACAATGGGCAGAATCATTTTATCAGTTCAGGTTTAGTATTGACCATCTGTTGCTTATTTGAAATTCTAGTGGAAATCTGCATGCTTTTAATTTTAATGATGGAGAGATAAATTATTACCTATAAAATATACATGTATTAAGAGAAGATGGTCTCTGTGAGGAAAAATGGTGTAAGAGATTCTTTGTTTAAACTGAATTATAGTTTCTGTACAATATTATATAAGTTACAGGTGTACAATAAAGTGATTCACAGTTTTTAAAGCTTATACTATACTTATAGTTATTATAAAATATTGGTTACATTCCCTGTGTTGTACTATATATCCTTGTACTTATTTTATACACAGTAGTTTGTACCTCTTACTCCCCTACCCCTATATTTCCCCTCTCCCCTTACCTCTCCCCACTGGTAACCACTAGTTTGTTCTCTATATCTGTGAATCTGCTTCTTTTTTGTTTTATTCACTAGTTTGTCAAATTTTTTAGGTTCCACGTGTAAGTGAAATCATACAGTATTTGTCTTTCTCTGTCTGACTTATCTCACTTAGCACAATACTCTCCAAGTCCATCCATGTTGTTGCAAATGGCAAAAATTTCATTCTTTTTTATGGCTTAGTAGTATTCCATTGTGTATATACCACATCTTCTTTATCCATCCATCTGTAGAGATTCTTGATGGTGAAATCCTGGGAACTATTTGTCCCCATCATGTTCATATATTCTCTCTCACTTTCAATAGATTTTATTGAGTACTAATCATGTAGCAATTGTTGGGGTAGGTACAGGGATGAGTCAGACATGGCCCTTGCCTTAATTATAGGACTAATTCTGGAAATACTTGAATTGTTACAAATAGAAATTGTTTAATTGCTCTGAATAGAGTTGCATGAAAACATTTGACAGTGATGTCCACGAAGCCTCTTTTGGCCTCATGAACTAGCTGCTGGCCTCTTTCTTGACACACATTCCAATTCCAAGTGGAAATATTCCATGGAATGTTATATATTTGTGAGGCTAAATAAAGACTACTCTCTAAGTACTCATAAGTTAAGTGAGTATTTATTAAGTTTTAATGGACTGCCTACAATTGATACAGGGGCACTAGAAAGAATAAGAGCTTTAGAATTAGACAGAGCCTTATTTGAGTTATTAGTAATGTGTGACTTTGGGGAAGGTTGTTTTTCCCTGTAAAATGGGGATAATAATGATATGTAAATCCTAGGATTTCTGCAAGACTAAAACAAAACAATACAAGATGGATAGGTGGTGTAACATAGAGGTTAAGAAAGAGGACTTTGCAGCAGACTGAGTTCAAATCCTGGCAGCACTCTCACTAATACTCATGTAACTTTAGGCAAGTCACTTAAACTTTTCAAGCTTCAGTTTCCTCACTTGTGAAAGAGAATAAAAAGAGTGAATTAATGTGGAGATTAAATGAAATAACATGCATAAAATTTTAACATAATACTTGAGTGGTGATAACTCAATAAATGATAGCTGTTACTCCATTCTTAGTGTTCATGCTTGAAGTACCTAGTACATAGTAGACAGTAAATACATGTTAGCTACCTTCATCTTTCCTACTTTCAGATTACTTGAAGGCAAGTAACTCTATGAAAAAGTTACTCTCTATATTGATGTGTAGTGCCTGCTGTGAAGAGCTGACCAGATTTTCCCTTCCAGATTGAGAGCACTCATCTCAATGAGTGCTAGGAATGTTGTTGGCTGTCAGCTGTCAGCTGAGTTTCTGTCTGAGAATTGCCCTCAGCTAAAGAGTTAGTCACACCACTCAAGGTCACACACCCTCTCTGGGGACAACCTGCATTCAATGACTGATCTTTGGGAAGGAGTGTATACAGGCACTTGCCTCAAGGTGGGACAACTCGGAAGGTTCATCCCAGCTCCAGAGCTTCCTATAGGCTTGGCTAAGACCTTTGTTGTGACTGCATCACAGCCGACTCCTCCCTCTACTCAATCCTGTTCCTGTCACTCTCCCATAGGCGTGGATCCCAAGTGAACTCTGGAATAAAACTGCCCACAAATCTCAGAGCCTTAGAGTCTATTTCTTGGGAAACCCAACCTACAAGTGTTCAATTTAGATGGCAAGAAATTCTGTGATCAGTGGACTTTCACCCAAGTAGGAATCAAGGGTAGCCTTTGGTAACCTTAATGAGATAGAGAAATTAAAACTACATTTCCATTTCTTAAATGCAAACGGGGTAGGTCCTATGGTGGTTTGAGGGTTGTTTTTCAAGAGGGAGAGTGGGAGAAGATCACCTGAGAAAAACCTCCTTTATGCTTAGTGCCGTGCACTATGCAGAATCATGTGGGTACCTCCACTTACTCTTGGTAGAAAGGCTACCAAGTCTAGACTACTTAGAAATAGTGACCACATAGTCTTACATTGGTCATCTGTTAGGATTTCCCTCTGGACACCATTATGCTATGAATAATGTATCAGAAGCCCAGAACATCTAAACCTACTTCTAAAGGAAACAATTGTCATGGCCACTCTGATGGGAGACTTTTCCAGTCCAAATTGCCCAGCAGAAGCTGGGGGTGGGGTGGTGGCGGCGACGTGGTATTTATTCCATCATCACAGCCTTTTCTGTATAGTACTTTGTGCAACTCCATGTCCCTGACATGCTCTTTCAAAGCTAAATGTTGTTATAGCATCCATTTCAGATGTTCAATTGTTTTAAAAAGTCAAATTCAGAGATTTCCCATTCCTTAGAGAAAATGTTAACATGCAGAATGAATACAAACAGAATTTAATTTGATCATAATTTCCCAGGTGCTAATGTGTCTGTGTGTCTCTGGGCCCCTGCAATCATGCATAATTATCAGAGGGTGATTTCTTTGGCCTTTTCCCCTTTAATCGGTGACAACTGCAGGTGCAAAGGGCAGAGGAACATGTCATTTGTTCTGCAAGAGAATAAGATTCATTATGCTGTTAATTCTATAATTTCCTCCTGACAATGGTCTTACAAAGTCAGAGTGTTTTAATAGTACCGAAAGAGTGCAAAATTTTAAGTCAGTTAGTATGAGAAGAGTGCTTTCCGTTGTGTTCTCTGTTGGTTATATTTTTGGGAAATTGTGTTACCTGACACTTTAAAAATATTCCACTTTAGCATTCTTTGACAACATGGAAAATTCCTAGGAACTTAAAAACGTACAATAAATATTGCCAAACCATATTGGTGCCATATATGTGTCTTATTTGCTAATGCATCCTCCCTCTTCCTTGTATATTTCCTCCTTGCCACATTTAGAAAAGCACCAGAGGCTATCAGGTTTGAAAATGTCTCTATGATGTTTATAATCTGAGACCATATTCTCTAAAAAATGTTACCTAAACAGAGTTCCATGTTTCAATGTTTCATGAGCTATTGAAAGATATTCCTAAAACAAATAAATATTCCTTTGAATATTGGTTGAATAAATTTAGGTAATAGTGAAGCCTCTTTGATGTTCACAATACACATAATAGCATATTAAGCATATTGTCATATTAAGGACATTGAGATAAGTCAAGAACTTATTCCCCTGTCCTCAAACTGGTGTTTTCCAAATTTATTTGACCCAAGAATAGTCCCCAAACTATTAACACATGGGCATGCACACACAAATACATCTTTTAAATTTCTTCCTACAAACAACCAACAGACATCTAGTGGACCTAATGTTCTACAGAACACTGTTCCGGAACTATTGTTAGAAAGCATCTTTTTCAGACTCAACTTTTTTTTTTTTTTTTTTTTTTTGCGGTACGCGCGCCTCTCACTGCTGTGGCCACTCCCATTGCGGAGCACAGGCTCCGGACACGCAGGCTCCGCGGCATGTGGGATCTTCCCAGATCGGGGCACGAACCCGTGTCCCCTGCATCGGCAGGCAGACTCTCAACCACTGCGCCACCAGGGAAGCCCTCAGACTCAACTTTATCATATGTTTCAAGGACTGAAAATTCTCACAGTCTCCTGAGTCAGACCCTCCCATCTTAAGACTGCTTCCACTGTTAGAAGTTTCTTAGGTTCCCCCAGAACAAGTTTGCTCCTCTTCAACATGATATTCCTTTAAATATTTGAAAATGATTGGGATTCTCCTACCCCACCATCTGTACCTGCCCTTCTCCATCTTAAACATCCCATTTGGAACATTTTTATTGTCCTTGCCACTCCCTTCTGAACACTCCACTTTGTGTATATTCCCTACAAAAGAGTTACCTTTGGAAAATCATGCAATTTTCTAACTTAGGTATAGAGTATAATAGAGTATCTCCACCCTCATTCTGGGTACTATGCTTCTCTTATTATGGCCAAAGATTCTGACTATTTCTCTATTCATGTTTCCCAGCCATTCCATTGCCATCTTTTCCTTGGAATTCTTTAACAGCCTCTTCTGAAGGAAGGAGGAAGGTATTAGGTTACCAATGGAGGGGGAAGCAGCTCTCCTTCTAGAAGCGTCAACACTAGCTTGTTACCTTACACATTCTTCTTCCTCTTGAGTTCAGGGAATCTCCTCTCTGTCACCAAAAAAGGTACCAAGCATGCAGGAGGCGAGGTCCCACCAGAAATTTAAGAAGAGCCTTCAAGAGTGATCTGAGGCTGGATAGTTGCTGGAGACTAAGAAGCAGCAGCAGATGAGAAATATGGAAGTTTGGTTCCTCTAGGAAGTAGCCCTAGCTGGCAGCAGCAACGGTATTGTCAGGGGATGTTAAACATCCAGGTGAGTCTCCACTGGGTTGTTTTAGAGTAAAGATAGCAACGAATACAGAGAAATCTAATTTTTTTCAAAACTTGGAATCATATATGCATGTGAATAGTTGGCCATGTAAATTATCTGCCTGCCTGATTGAGTCTGCACTTAGCGACTACAGAAGCAGGGTTTGGCAAAGTGACATGATGACAATAATGCTGCCCTTCCTCAGGGCTGGTGCTCACTGTAGTTTTAATTAAGTCATTAATTAACTAGCTATTGATTCTAAGAGTCATTGAGCATATAATGTGCCCTATGAAGGAGAAGCATTATTTGCAGCTGTGTCTGGTTATGTTTTAGGGCAGTGTTTGAAAATGTGGTCCTAAAAAGACACTTGCTACCCTTCTTTTTCTTAATTAAAATCTCCCTCACATTCATCTAGAATGCAATAAAAATGACTCCTAGAAAGGTGAAATAAAATGCTCCCTCATGGCAGACCCTATCCAGTCCTGGATTATCTCAGGGGAGGTTTGCAGGGATAGGTCTTTAAAAGTTGTTGTAGGATTTATTCTGGTTGGAATAGAAGAAAAATCACTGGCCATAAAGAAGGTCAGAGGAGCCTTCAGGTGGGCACCTGTTGAAAATTCAGAAAAGAGGCTCTGGGGTGTGTGTGTGTGTGTGTGTGTGCGTTTTCTGGGATCTCAATTAACTTCCAAAATTCTATAGAGTCACACCTACAATTGCATTAACTGCATGTTTTTATATAGATGCTGCTCTCTTGACATCTGTTAGCAGCACCTCTCTGAGATACTAAGAAGCAGTCTCATTCAGGGAACACGATGGCCAGCAGACACCACAGTCAGCCTTATGTCAGGGTATTTGCCTACAACTGAATTTTGAAATTGACTGCACACAGTGTCCTGAAAACAGATAACATGATCTTATAAAACAATTTAATTAAATAACTAATATACTAAAATATCAAAATTACCCTAGAGGCAACAAAACATATGATATATAATTGATATTATATATCAATTACCTGAAAGTCATAAAATAATGTGAATGCCAAGTGTTCTCAGTTTCTCTGTTCTAGACCAGAAGTACAATGATAAAAGAAATGCCATGTATTCTTTTTCACTCTAGACTGGAAGCTTTTCTTTCAAACAACTTGAGTCCAAATTTGAAAAGGAACCCACAAAGGGAAGTCGGTGGAGAACTAGATGGCAGCCCCTGTGATGGGCACTGTCTCTGACGGCTGTATGGGCCAGTTTCTCAACATCTTTACGAGGGAGAGGCAAGGACACCGTAGAATCTTCTCCCAAGGTGTAAAATTCTCTCTGATAGGGAACTGTTTCAGAGGGTCAGCGCTATTTTCAAGAGAAAAAAAATTAATGAATACTTTTCAACTAAAAGCTGAAATCAGCAGGAAAGAACCTAAAGAATGTTGCTTCTAATTTTATTAGGAACTCATGTCCCACTGGAAGTCATTAAGTAGAAATCAGTTGAAAATATCTTCAAATGTGTGGCTTTTGAAGCTACTAATAATAGACCATATTTTATAACAGGTTTTATTCCTGGTATTCAATTCTATTTTAGGGGATGAAAAGGGTTTGATATTTAAAAAACAAATAGAAACCTTTGATAATATCCTACTGAAGTACGACATTTCACATAAATGTAAAAGATGCTGCTCCTAAAATACTTTCCATTTTTGAATGACACTCATTACTATTTCCATAATGGTCCATGATGATGATTTACTTTTCTCAGCTACATTATGTTATTATATTTAGTAGAACTGAGTGGAAAAGAAAATCAGTAAGATTGACTTGAGAATTGTGAATCTTTGATTCTAAACCTGGTTCTACTACTAAGGGCTACCCATGGAAGACAACAGCATCAATTTCACATCTCTAAACTGCTACATCAGTGTCCACATGGACATCATTCTTCCTGACTGTGAAAAAGTCATTCTTGAAACCAAGACTGCAACCCTACTTAAACCATGTGTGCAAGTCACTGACCCTCTCTGTGCAAGACACAGAATGGAAATATATCACTCCAACTCAGGGGTATTGGGAAGCTCAGATAAAATTATGACTGTGAGCACCCTTGAAAATTGTAACGTGCCTTACAAGTTTAAGTTGTTCCAATTAAACGAATTATGTGGAATTGTGTAAACTGGAAATCCTCGTGCCCTCATCTGAACTTTTCACTTGTAAAAGGGTTGGATTACCATTGGGTTTTCCATGTTTATTCATCCAACCTGCCTTGGCTATACATCATCCTTTTTACCTTATTAGAGGTCATAAAGAGTGGTGGAAAATAGTCAAGGTCATGGCAGAAAGTGAGTTTCTATCACTCTGTATTTTTACATTTCTTGGAGTCTTCCCCATGTTGCTAATCTCAAATGACTTGAATCTAAAACAAAGTTGGAGTCATCTAGTTCTATGTACCTATAGGTTATAAACTGAAATTCCAGCTTGCTGCTTTGGGACCAAACAACTCAACTGGGTGGCAAAGGAGCACATTTTTAGTCATGTTTTCTTGCTCAAGGTAGTCCACAGCTCCTCTCAATTGGAGTTTCTACCATCCACAAGAAGGTTTTCTTCCAATCGTAATAAATGAGACTTGATTATGGGGCTGAGGTCTCCTGTCTTCTCATCTATCTACTCAAGACTAAATCTAGGTAGCCTGGAAGAGATCTGTCCATTTTGTAAATGAGCACAGCAGCAAGCAGATGTGATTTTGAGGTCACCATCCCTTACAGGGTAATCCATATATCCTCCAGTTGATCAAGCCATGGTAACATCAGCTTGAGCAGAGTATTTCACTTTAGGATCATTCTGGCTAATGATACCATAGTTTTCTATTTGCTCCTGTTAAACCAAATACTACTGCCCTCCAGGCACTGTGCTAGGCAATGGAGGCACTGCTCCAGGTGTTGAAGAGTGAGCTCAGAAGAGTATGTGAAGATGAGACCTTAAAGTTTCTAGTTTAAACCAAACACTAGAACATCAACTCAGGAAATGGCCCTAGTTTCACCATCTGTGCAGTAGTGAGATGTTACTAACTCTGTCCACCAAACTCCTTAATGATGGTACAGAAAGTTTGGTAAAAGATTTGGTAAAACTCCAAGAGTTTGAGCCAAAAGGCAGCTTGATGATTTAAGACGAAGGTTCACAAACTATATTTTATTGAACATACAAAATAAAATGTCCAGAATGCTTTGCAAATTTAATGTCAATATTCTATTATCAACTTCAGCATCTCATTCTTGTCTCTGTTTAATATATCAACAGTCACCAGCAACTGTGATAGGAAAAATTTCAAAACAGAAGCAAAACACCCTAGTGCAGCAAAAATGTAAAATAACAGGAAAGAAGGGGCTGATTCAGTCCAAAATTCACATATATAAGATTTTGTAATCTACTTAGTTATTTCAATAAGCTGATATCCTTGCTTCAAATACAGAAAATATGAGCAATGGTGTTCCCCCCTTTTGGCGTTTTCTGCATTTTACCAAAGAAGTATAACATCTGGACAAAGCTAAGAATAGTGGTGAATGACTGGGTGGGTCCTAGAAGTCGTCATGTCCTTAGAACTGAACATTTGACAGCTTCAAAGACCTATACTTATCTGAATGTGAGTATAGAGTGAAAACGGATATTCTTTTCATTAGAAGCACGTAAAAGTTTAATGGTAACTCATTACCATCAACACGCTGTGCTATCAAAGCTGCTTCAACTTCACACACGCTGTAGGATCCTTAGAGTTAAACCAGGTGGCTCTATCTTTTTCTGCCCTGGGTCCTTCATATACTGAGCTTCTAAGGGTATGGTACATGGAGACTACTCAATACACCACAATGATACAGGGAAATTGTTCTTTCCTTCGAACAGAGGGACTATCTTTTATTATGCAATCTGAAAACTGTGTTTATTTGAAATCTATTGCTTTGCTTCAAAAATCTTTTATATAAACAGAAAAAAAATCCAAAGCCAAAACAAAATATCTCCAAGTATCCAAATGAATATTTTGAAAATGAATTACCATTAGGCAAAGGAAAATTAACTTTGTTTATATACAAAGTGCCTTCCTTTTGGCTAAAATAAATGGTCAATTCAGTTCCAAAGTCAAAATATCTAACCCCAGTGGGTGGTTCTATGTTGGACTACCGCAAAAATCACTAAACTCAGTGTGTAGCTACAGCCTGACCATTGGATTGACATAATTTAAGACCATAACACATGTCTAGACTGAGTATATTTTTATTCACAATGAAAATCCAATATGCTTAAACCTGGAGAAAGTAATGACTTCAGCTAATAGTGTATTCTGACATTTTTCTGATCTTAATGAAAATGTTTTTCAAGGTCAAGTCACAGTCATATTAAAGCATTTTTCCCTAAAGCCCAAGCTTATATATGTTATACACAAGGCAAACATTTTAATTGTGTTACTTACTTGCTTGAGCTGAACTGCATGATTCTTTTGTTTGAAAAATTCTTTTTTACACCTCAGGCATCTATTTCAATTTCAGATGAGTAACAAAAAACTGTATTGCTTTTTTACTATCTTGTATTTGTTCTAAGTTTTAAATGGCATCTGTGGTTCTCCATTTGCCATAGAACATTATCTTGGAGTGAAGAAATAATCTTTCTAAATTGATAATTTGAATTAATGGGCATGTTGAAAAGGAATGATTTCAGATGGACTTCTAAAACATGAATAATAAACTGGTCATAAAGGGCAAGAATTCAGCTGGCATTTAGAATCATCTCCATGAACACAGGATAGAAGAAGGCAAAAGGTAGTCTGTCCAAAAGCTTATTGACATATTTGACCGAAAGAATAAGTGCCAAGTCAACCATCCAGAAGTGCAACTTATTTTTAGAAAGGGTAGAATTAAATCTGAAATTAAGATTTCAGATTGCTTCAGCTCTTATTCAAGAAAAAGTAGGACTTTTTATATTTGTCAGTTACTTTTTCCACAGCAAAATGAAAATATAAACTCCAAATGACCAAATCATCAATTGAAGAAATATTTGAATCTAAAATGAAAAATCTATTTCCACTTTGTCACTTAAAATATTTTTGTTTTAAGTTTTATACTCAGCATACCTCTCATTAATTTTCTCTTATGACTTAATTTTAACTCATCAGTTTGCCTAGAAATTATTTTAGATGAAAAATATATAAATGTAACTGATGCCCATGACTCACATCAATTAACAGTAAATCATTAATGTAAAGGAAATTACTATTGATTCCTAAAAATTAAAATTCCTAAGTTCCTGTTGGAAAATTTTCAGCTTAAGATTGCAACCTATGTTAGATACCATTTAGGAAAAGCTTCCTAATTCATTCAGAGTAAAGCATGTGTTAAAAATCATAATTTTAGGGCTTCCCTGGTGGCGCAGTGGTTGAGAGTCCGCCTGCTGATGCAGGGGACACGGGTTCGTGCCCCGGTCCGGGAAGATCCCACATGCCACGGAGTGGCTGGGCCCGTGAGCCATGGCCGCTGAGCCTGTGTGTCCGGAGCCTGTGCTACACAGCGGGAGAGGCCACAGCAGTGAGAGGCCCGCGTACTGCAAAAAAAAAAAAAACCTCATAATTTTATTTTACTTCACATAATTAAAAATTATATTTGTATTGCATTAAACTAATATATTTACCCATTCATTCATTTACTTACATATGTATTGCCTACCTACTCTGGGCTCCAGGGACTGGGTAATTAATGGTGAAAAAAATAAATTCATTCTCTACTCTCACATAACTCACAATTTAGTGGTGTGTGTGTGTGTGTGTGTGTGTGTGTGTGTGTGCAGGCATTAACAATGTAATCATAAAAATAAGGATGTAATTACAAACTGTGGTAAGAGATATGTAAGGAGGTTAAATGGCTCTATAAGTGCATATAACAGGGTGACTTTGACCCAGTCAGGTTAGTCAGGATACTGACTTGGATATTTTTTTTTTTCAAAATCCAAATAGTAATTGATGAAGTAAGTCAACATTTGATTTGCCTCAAAATGAAATTGTCTCTGCAGACATGGCTTTTCTTTGAGATTCTCCAAATTATGTCTTGGCTAAATTTAACCAGACAAGACAAAAGAACTTGAGAGCAAAAGTGTAGTTCAGAGAGCATGTAGTCCAACCCTCTTATTGGATAGATGTGGAAATTATGCCTGAGGAAGAGTGAGTAGCTTGCTTTGCATTGTTTCCACTCAGTGGTAGAGATGAAATTAGAACCCCATTATGCTAAAATCCTGTCCAGAGTGAATCCCTTTCATCTGTACCACTCTACGTCTGGTTCATCTAATGTTATCTAATGCACTAAGGCAATAACTGGAATAGCAATGTGGTAAGAAAGCCAAGAAAATGAGAATATTCATGAAGGAACAATTGTTTTCTGAACACAACCTATCACTCAGCTCAAGCCACTGCTGAAAGAAAAATATAGCTATGCATACAACCAGATATCTTGTAAGTTTCCAATTACTTATCATGTTTAATCCTTTTCCCTAAATTGTGTGTGTGTGTGTGTGTGTGTGTGTGCATGTATATTTTCAGGTTTAGAGCCACTAACTTTTATAGATTTTTACTCTTTTGCTCAAATCAAAACTGAAATTAATTCATGCTCAATTTTATATTTCATTTTTCCTGTATACTTATTTGACTTTATCCAAATGGATATTTTTAATAGACTCTAGTTTTTAGAGAAGTTTTAAATTTACAGAAAATACACAGAAAGTATGGAGAGTTTCCACATGTACCCTCTATCCTGCTTCCCCACATAGTTTCTCATATTATTAATATATTACATAAGTATGGCACATTTGTTACAATCAATGAACCAATACTGATACATTATTATTAACTGAAGTCCATAGTTTACTTTAGAATTCATTCTTTGTGCTGTCAGTTCTATAGGTTTTAACAAATGAAAAATGTCCCGAATCCACCATTACTGTGTCATACAGTTTCACTGCCCTAAAAATCCTCTGTGCTCCACCTATTCAACCTATCCTCCCTTCCCCTAAACCCTTGGCAACCACTGATCTTTTACTGTCTATATAGTTTTGTGTATGTGTACATAACATAAAATTTACAATTTCAACCATTGTTAAGTGTACAGTTCAGTGGGCACTAAGTACATTCACATTGTGCAACCATCAACCACTATCCAACTGTCTCTATAGTTTTTCCTTTCCCAAAATGTCATGTTGTTGGAACTGGACAACATGTAGCCTTTTAGACTGGCTTCTTTCACTTATCAAAATCATTTAAGTTTCCTCCATGCCTCTTTGTGGCTCATTTCTTTTCATATTGATATTATTCTGTTGTATGGATGTATCACAGTTTGTTTACCCTATTCACCTATTGTAGGACATCTTGGTTGCTACCAAGTTGTGGCAATTATGAATAAAGCTGCTGTAAACATCCATGTGCAGGTTTTTGTGTAGACATATCTTCAACTCATTTTGATTGATACCTAGGTATGAGATTTCTGGATCACATGGTAAGACTATGTTTAGCTTTTTAAGAGACTGCCGAACGGTCTTTCAAATAACTGCTCCATATTGTATTCCCCCCAGGAAAGAATGAGAGTTCCTGTTGCTCCACATTTGGTGGAGCATTTGGTATTGTCAGCATTTTGGATCTCAGCCATTCTAATAGATGTGTAGTGGTATCTCACTGCTTTAATAAATGGACATTTTAGAACTTTCCAAATTACAATATTGAAGAGAGTCCTCAGCACAGTAAAAGAAAATGCTTCACTTATTTAAACGATCTCTGGTCCATTATTGGCAAAGCTGGACACTCTGTAGAGTTGGTCCACTCTGGATATTTACTAGATCAGTTTCTAGGTCTTTAGCAACCTTTCACTCCAAGATGAAATGATTGATCTTTTTTCTGAGCTCTCATAGCACATTGTTCATACTTATATTACTTGCTTATCACACTGCACTGTAACCATCTACTGCAATGCCAGACTTTCTCACTGAACTCTGAGGTTCTAAAGGCAGAAAGCTTGATGTATGTGAGACTGTGGCCCTGTGCTGAGCACAATGTCTATATGTGATGGTCATCATCTTAGAGTTGTTCCTGATTATGACAGACATTAGTAGAGGACGTGTGAGCCCAGCTCACATTCATCCTGGCCTCAGTCTCCCTATCTTCTCTCTAACACTTTTGCCCTAAGTTGCAGTTTTGGCCTTTCCCTGTTCTAAAACTAGATCAAGTAGAGGCACTGTTACTCAAAAAATCAACAAGTAAGGACAAGAAAGAAAAGACTGAGAGAGAAAAAACAAAATAGTCCCCAAGGGGTAACTAGTCCATTAACAATGAAAGTTGATGGCTTTATCAGTCTTTCCCTTTGCTTCCCCACCTCTCCAGGTACAATGTCAATATCTACTACTCTAGCTTAACTAGTTAATTAACAAGACAAAGTGTCTTTTGCAAATATAATAACAAAACGTCTTCCAACTCTGAAACAGATTTTTTTTCCAGAAACGTCATAACCATCATATAAAACGATGACTTGCAAATAGAGCAAATTACCAGGGGGTTTTTCTTTGATTTGGTTAGATCCCAAAGCCATTGGGCCAGAGATGATGTTGAATACAGTAGGTGATTGGCAGTCTCTACAATGCAGGCTCACTAACTAGAAAGGCATGGGGAACGAGACCTGCAGTTTCCCCATGAGTAATAGGTAAGGAAAAAGAGAGACTTTTTTTTTAGTGTTCTTGTGGAAATCTTTACTCAAAATTACACTTGTAAAATGACAAATTGCAAGATTCTTTTGTAATTTTGTATGATACTTTTGTGATTATAAATTATGTAACAAATTATTAATTTGCTGTTTGACCACGTGATGCCCAAGCACTTTTGGACTCTTTTTTCCAAGGATCTGATTGGTTCTTTTTTTTTTTTTTTAACTTTTATTGGAGCATAATTGATTTACAATGTTGTGTTAGTTTCAGGTGTACAGCAAAGTGAATCAGGTATACATATACATATATTCACTCTTTTTTAAGATTCTTTTCCAATATAGGTCATTACAGAGTATTGAGTAGAGTTCCCTGTTCTATACAGTAGGTCCTTACTAGTTATTTATTTTATATATAGTAGTGTGTCTATGTCAATCCCAGTCTCCCACTTTATCCCTCCCTCTCTTTCCCCCTGGTAACCATAAGATTGTTTCTTACATCTGTAACTCTATTTCTGTTTTGTAAATAAGTTCATTTGTACCATTTTTTAGGGTTACAAAAATGGTACAGAAGAGAGACTTTAAACTGCCTGAGAATGAGAACAAGCCTTCACTTTCAGAGAAAACGTAGAAACACTGAGCTTTGAAAAGTCTGCCAAGGGTAGTGAAAAGTGGTAGGGTTTAACAAGGTCAACTAGTAACCACACATCCAAGTACTTGCTCCACTTATCCAGTAACTGGATCTAAAATATAATTCAAAATCCTTAGATGACTGTAATGTGATTTGCTAATCTTTCCTATGATTTATTGACAATATGCATCAACAGATAGTGACTATCAATGCAAAAGTATAGAGAGAGTCTAGATACTTATATTTTACCAGTTCTGCATCTGCAAGAAGACTCCTAATGTTATCCAATAGTTGTTTAATTGGCCAGTGTTTCCAAAGCAAGCTTTATTTTTTAAAAGGATAGCGGGGCTCATTCGAGGCTGTTAGAACACTAAACATGACTTTAGGAAAAAAGGAGCAATCAGAAGGTCAAAGTGTTATGTCTGGGTGAAAAAATGTTTTGAGAATCAAACAGCTCCTAAGGAGGGCTGTCATTCTCAGGGAAATAACTTTTCCCACATTCAGAAATGTCAAGTCCTCTTGTTAGGAAAAGTGTATGGAATTCTTTAACATTTTGTTGTACTAAATTCTGTCACACAGTGTGATAAAAGGACATTATCCTGGAGAAATCAATATTCTTTTAAGCAGCAGCAACCAGGGCATATCCCACTCCATGGTGGGTGTGGAGTTGGAGGTGAGGGGTTGTCAAAAACATCTCATACTTTTCCCACATGAAATGGTCCAAGGGTTTAAAGCAGTGGTTCTTGTCCTTTGGAGATTTAAATGACACTTTAAAATGCTAGAATTTTTTTGCTGCACACTTGAGGAGAGTAAAAGACAAAAAAGCAATAAGCAGGTGAGTAATATTACTACACAGTCACATGTAACACAGTGCCTATATATCACCTAGGGTTACGTAGCACTAGTCCCTTGGTGGTCCTTTAGTACTGTGCTTATTCTTTTTACAGCCCTGACTGTACCTGTGAACTCCCAAAGCAAAGTTGGAACGTCCTCGTAAAACACAGGTTTTATTTTTATTTTTTACTGCTCTGCACCATCTTGTTGCAGAGAACTGTATCCAGCTCTATCCTGTGCTGCCTAAGCTGTGCAGTTGAGCTAATATCTGTTTTCAGATGACTCCATGATGGCCTGAGGTTGATGAAGACCCCACTCACTTCCCATGCCAGAAGTTTCCACTGTCCCTTGTGTCACAAGATACCATAATCCTCACACATCTCCCGTTTGCTCAAGTTTTTAAGTAGTTCTGCATAGAACATTTTTAACTTCAAGGTACCGAGGAGCTTGGAAAGCCAAATCATTCTCCTCTGTGCTGAGTACCTGCTAAGTCTCTTCTTCTTCATGTACTAAACATCGGGAGCAGTTTGCAGTCTGCTTTATTTTCACAACAAAGTCTAAATAAATTCTACACATTGATCAAAATTTGACAGCTCAGCATGCAGTTTTGCAACATGCTGCTTGAGTACCCTTGCTTTAAAATACTCAAGGATGGGCTTCCCTGGTGGCGCAGTGGTTGAGAGTCCACCTGCCTATGCAGCGGACACGGGTTGCTTGAATAAATCTTCCCGGTCCGGGAAGATCCCACATGCCACGGAGCGGCTGGGCCCGTGAGCCATGGCCGCTGAGCCTGCGTGTCCGGAGCCTGTGCTCCGCAACGGGAGAGGCCACAACAGTGAGAGGCCTGCGTACCACGAAAAAAAATAAAATAAAATACTCAAGGTCATTTCCACAGTGAGAATCCTAGAAATGACCGAGCTTGAAACACCTTACTCCTGGCTTCGCCTCTTCTCCGCTTCCCTCCCTTTAAGAGCCCAGTTCTCTTACTCTTTTAGTTTCTCCTCTCTGTTTATTCATTGAAGATGCATATTTGATTTTAGGCAATTCTACAGCAGACCCCATAAGGGAGGTCCTGGGAGAGGTCTTTTTGCTACAGTTCTCACCACCTGACCCCACGTCTGCTGCACACCCCAGCTCTTTTTAAAACTCTCTCCACTTGCTCTTTTCCTCCATTTTTTCCTTTCTCTCCACCTGAAGCTTAAGTAAGGGAATTAGTCCTATCTCCATTATGCAGAGGATACTATGAATTTTCATGGGATTCTTTCTTCTTAGGGTTTACATACATTCCATTAGAAAAACTATTAAGGCAATGGAGAACTGGGTAACTAAATAGAAAGTTCATCTTTCCTGAATCACACTTAAAGGAATACAATAAGAGCTACCTGAGCATATTGTATCAGAAAAATCAGGTGAAATCCTGTCCAAAGAGGAGGTCAATAAAATTTTTCTGGGTAGCCGTTCTAAAATACTCAATATGGAAAAGTCCCAGAAATCCATGAAGTAGGGCAATTATAAACAATAGAATTTTTCCCAGAAAATTACCTCTTAAAGTATGATGAAAAACAAAAAAAATTTGCATAAACTAATAAAAATCTCAATAGTTGAATTCCTTTTTAGATCTTATCTTTTTTAAAATTGTGGAATATGGGACTAGTATCTATTTTTGGCAACTTTATTTATGCCTTTACCACCATCTTGAAATGAAAAGCTCTACAAAGAACTGATTCCTACTCTTACAGTGGGCAAAATTCACCAAACCATACTTTATACTATCGTTTGTGGCAAGGGTTGGAAAAACTTTAAATTAGGTGATGATATGTTTCATGAACTATCAAAGAAATCCCAAGAAATCAGAGCAGATACTTTTTTTGAAGCAAACTTGCTCTAATCTTCAGATGGCTTGGACTTCTAAGAAAACAACAACAACAACAAAATCAGGGTAAATAATCTGACTCACTAGGTCCCTCTGACAAGTGTTTCCATTGGGCCATACATCTTTCCACGTAGCACACCTTGCAGCTTGCCGTTTCACATCAATGTGACTTCATTAGTACCGCGCTAATATCTATTCCTGTTGAAGGCTAGTAGGGATGCTGTTTCCTTTTTCCATCATTGTATCCCCAGAACCTGGCAGGAGGTCTGAGCACACAGTGGGCTTCAATGAATACAAGGGAAATGAGGATCTCCCTCCAACTTCCTATTTGGGCTCCTTGCAGAACAGAGGCCGTTCAAACATTATCTCAGTGATGACAGGAGACATAGAGTGGAAAGAAGCCACTGGAACAGGAGTCCAAAGGCCTGAATTTTAGGACCAACTCTGCTAAATTTCTCTTTGATTTGTGGTCATCAGTTTTCATATATTTAAAATGAAGTTGCAATAAGGAGAATGGTTGAGATGTCTTCCTGTTTTCTAATTCCAGGGCTCTTTCTGCTGCCAGTGTAGTAAATTGTTTCTTCATTCATTCAGTGAATAAGCAATGTTATTGATATTACTACTGCCCATTACACTTTAAGGACCAATCAGATCTTGGTCTCAAGATGTTGAGTCTATATTATTTTTCAATTAATTCATATCACTCAACTTCCATGAATCACTTTACTGCTTTGAAACATGTCAGAAATATGCCTTTTTTTTTTTGAGGAGACATTTGGGGAAAAAAAGAAAAATGATTGCAGTATTCTGGCATGGTGAATATTAAATTTCATGGTGACTATTAGATTTCAGAACTAAGGCATTTTTACCTAATTTATCTACTGCAACATTAAGTTATGTGGGCTTAATGAGGCCAGAAATGGCCTCTTCCAAAAATGTCCAGATTCTGAGAATTTTAAGCAATGAACTTGACTGATGATAAAACTGGCCACAGTATGGACTGTGGCCACAGATACATTCTCCCTATGCATATATGTATTTAAAATTATAAAATACAGAACCGTGTCTTCTTGTCAATTAAAAGGCTCGGCACACAAGGGAAACACCCCATTGTCTGACCTCTTTTAAACTTCTTGTTACTTCATCTGGTCCCTCCCACATGAACTTAGGTTCAAGACCCATTAAATACCTGTGTGTCTTGAATATGAACATTCTTGCCTATTTCACACCTCCTACAATTTATATATAGTAGTCCTTCTGCCTCAAAAATTCTTTTTCCTCAGATTCATCTGGGAAACTCTCAGATCAAAAATCACTTTCTCTGTGAAGTTTTCCTGAAAACCTCTGGGTTCATGAAGGCAGAGACAGTGTCTTATTTAACTTTAAATGGACAACATCTAGCAAATTCTGGAAAAGCAGGTGCTTGAGATATGAATGAATGATAATTAACCCAGTATTAAATATCTGCCTATTTTTCTTAATTTTCTAATGTACTTGATTAGAATAAAGGTGTAATCCATTATACAAGCCACCTTTTCTATTCAGAATTCTGTACTAGTAAGTCTGAAATGTTGAAGACCCAGCTGTCTGATTTATTCAAGCAAATAACAAACATACCTCTGAACAATTCTCGACAGCTGAAAAATGCTTTGTTTAGAGAGCTTAAAATGAAACAAATGTTTTTTAACCAGTCATTCTTTTGGAGTTGTGGACTTTTTTTTTAAGTTTCAGGTAATCTTCTAGGAGAGTTCTACACGAGTGGAATTAACTTGAAAAAAGACCCATAGTGTCGTCACTGGCTACGGAATTCTTCCCAGAGTTGAACCTATCTGAAGGAGAATCCTCTTAATGAACACTTTAAAGAGCAAGATAATATGAAGATTTTCCCATGTGATTTAAAGACGGTGCCCATCATGCTAAGAAGTTTTACGAGAGGCACTGAATAATCCTCATGACACAGTGAACTCTTACTTAACTAAAGTCAGCACACTGGAAACTTCAGTCAAAACCAATATTTTGAGCATTCAGCTTTCAAGAGAAGAAGCCAAACACAAGAAAATGAATTCATATTAGTAGTTTTATACAAGCAGGATTTCCTAGATATGGTTTGAGGTTAGTACACAACCAGTCCAGATGTATGATTGACATTTTATTCACACATCAAATGTTTTTTGAGCATCTGCTATATGCCAGGCACCATGCTAGGCACTGGGGACACAAATGTGATCAAAAGAGACAAAACTCTATGCCTTTTGGAGTTTCAATTTTATCAAAGGGAGACAGATAGTAAACAAACTATCAGGTAAAATACAAAGTTATGCTGTGCTATGAAACCACTCCTTAAGTAAGCAATTGCTCAGGATTCTTCTACTTCTTTAGTTGGAAACTTAGGCGTAGAAGGAGAGGTAGAAGCACTTTTCCTCTGGGCTCCAGCAATACTTCATTTCTCTACTCTGAGTGTTGGTGGCTCTGTATTATCCACTTGTCTCCCATCTCAGTAGACTTTGAACTTCTCCATGGATGAACAATGTTTCTTTTATCTTTATATCTTCAATGTATAAAATATGGGTCCCTTCTTGAGATCTTCTCCCTTGGCTTCTAGGAAGCCCTACTCCTTGAGGTACTTTCTTCCAACCTTTGGCCCCTTCTCAGTTTTTCTGCAACCACTTTTCTTCTGCCCCAAACTAAAATGTTGGTGATTGTCAGATTTCTGTCTACTTCTTTTGGGATTTTCATTCCCTCTCTCAACAATCTCATGATTCCCATAGTTTAATTCCCATCTGTGTGATGTAATCCCTCCAAATACTTTTGCAGCCCAGACCTCTCTCCAGAACTCTAGACCTTTCTATCCAGGTTGCCTAATGCTCCGCAGGATATGGATGTCCTACATACCATTCAAAATCCACATAGCTGAAACAAAGTATCATCTTCCCTCCCTCAACCTGCTCTACATCCAATGTTTCCGACCTCAGCGAATGGCATCATGAGTGATCCAAGCCAGAAAACTCTGTTTTTATTTTGATTCCACCAAATCCTCCCCTCTCCCTATAACAAGTCAGGTGTTCAACTCCTATAGATTCTACCTCATAACATCTTTAGAATCTCTGCCCACCTCTCCTCTTTCAATCCCTACTGTCATCGCATTAGCTTAGTCCATCATCATATGATATCTAAATTATTATCATAGCCTCATTCAACAACAAACATTTATTGACTATCTGTTATGTACCTAGATCCTGAGGAGCAAAAATAGACAAAGTCCCTGCTTCGTTGGGGATTTTGGTCTGGTAATTCTCTCTGGTCTCTAGGGCTGTAGTATTTTCCCACTCAAATTCATTCCCTCCACTAAATCCAAATCTGATACTATTACTTCCCTGAGTAAAACACTTCAATTAGTTCTCAAGAAAATCCTCAAATTTCTTAGCATGAAATAAAAGGAAAGCCCTTCATAATGTGCACTGCTTTTTCCTCTAAACGTATCTCTTGCTTTAATCTCAAATGCTATATTACAATACACAGAACCCCTCTCTATTTCCCTAATGCACTGTGTGCTTTCTCTTACCTCCAGATACATTGTAGGTTCATATATCTAAAGAAAAAAACTCCTAGCAGAGTAAAGACAGATATACACCAAGCTTCTGATACCCCAACTCTGTCCATGCTTACTCCAAGACAGACCTGACTGTACCCCCATCTCTTCCTTCCCCTAACACTGGCCTGATTCCAGGTATCAGTCTACTAAGAGTACAGAAGTAGGCAGTCTCTTAGACTTATGACAGACAGAAAATACCCTTAGAGTGCTAGATATCGCAACTCCTAACCCAACATTTGATTGTGTGATGTAAATGATTCTTCTGTCTTTGGAGATTGTATTTTAAAATACACAGAGCTACAAAGAGCCACACAGCACCTGGGGAAACACCTTTCCAGCCAGAACAGGGATGATGTACTCTAGAACACTCTTCAGCTTGCATAAGGATCTCTCTAGGCAATAACGCACTTATCTAAAATAATAACATCACAATCCACATCTACTGCAACCTCCATGCTCCTGCTTAAGCCTGAAGCTCCAGCTTTTTTTGAACTCTTAACAGAGTCATGCCATGGACTGTCAGTGTTCATTGACACTGTCCAAACTCTCCCTGCGATGCCTGGAGAGGATGTCAATGTCAGCTAGGGGAGCTGGAAGACTACCTAGGGATTTTTCTTGAATCCCTTTGACACATTGAAAGGAAATGTGTGTCTTTGCATTGTTTTTATTCACTAAATGATGTCTTGCTCCCCATCTACACTGCCCTACTCACAAGAGAGGGCTGCATATAAGACATGGAGAGTCAGCAGGGGGGAGTGTTGGTCAGACTTGAGCTTGGATTGGGACAGGTGATGATATCAGGAGAAGAAAATAACTTCTGCTCACTCTACCTCAGGGCTTATTTATTTTCCAACTACTGTATCTTTTTTCTTTGGACATAAAATGGTTTCCTTTGGCTTCAATTTTTAACTTATATGAAATGATTGTTTGCAAAACTGGGTTGTTTATCTTTACTACCCAATCACTTCTTCTCCAAAAAACTGAGCATCTTGATGTCCTTGACAGATTTACTACAATAATGGGCATTATTACCAAAAGATGCTCTTGTGGTAGTGGGGAGAAAACTCGGCATGATTATAGAAGATGTTGATCTAGGCAAAAATTAGTAAATGACTTTGGGTAAGTCTTTTCATGTGTGTGGATCTAAAAGCACAGGCATCAGCAATTACTGAGATACTACTACTATTGACTGACTTTGGGGTCACTCCTTTTAACTGTCCCTTCATTAACATAAGGTTAAGTTTCTTATTATTAGGCATATCAATAATTGCCAAATTATGTGGATCCCTGTTTTTAAGAATGAAAATGGCATCTCACTTTAACCCAGTTTACATATAACCTAGTTTACAGAGTATCATATCTGGACAAAGCTTTCTGCTATTAATGTATTTTGAAACACATGCTATGAAGCTTTATCAAAACCTCTTGGGGACACGCCTCCAGTGATAGGAGGAATCATCCTCCCTTCTCATCTTTCTGCTGATGGGGACAAAATGGGAAAGGCTCAGTAGGCCATGCCATCTGGAGGGTCATATGGTGTTACTGTAAGGTACATGGCAAACAGGGAGAGCTGCATGGGAGTGTGGAAAATTCATACATCCCAGGGCTCCACATGAGCTCCCAGAATTAGCTGCACAATTACTCCAGTCACACCAAGTTGTCACCAAGGGTGACAGAGATCCTAGAATCAACTTAATGAACCATTTTCAGTTTTACTGTCACAACAGTATGTATGCCGACACGCTTGGCCTCACCCCGAGATGGACATATGCTTACTTGCAACAGAATCTGCTGGGTTGTTTTATGTATTTAAATAATGGCAATGTGATTAATGACAAAAACATGTCTTTCTCAGAACAGTGCTTTGTCAACATTATCCAGCCAGCCCAACCTGTCAACAGATCCCTGAAGAACAAGTATTTAAACTATTCATTCATGGTGGCTAGTCTTTGCTCCTTGGTATAAATTGATATATCAATAGATGTCAGAAAAATACTAGAGACTGAGATTTTAGAAAACAATGTTGTCAATTAAAAAATTGTTATTGTCATAATTTAAGGTAGCATTGGCCAATTATGAATTTGTCAGATATTAATTCATTTCTTAAAACATGAAAACCTTGTTTTTGTTCGGAATACATAACTCAAGTTCTCTTTTATTATCTTCTATGGTATCTGACTTCCAAAACTACTCACAAAATACATAATATATATTTTAAGCCATTTTAGGGGTACAAAACTGAAGAGGTGGTGGTCCATTTCGTCAAGGACACGTGTAGATTGTAAAGTCCCACTGGTAATTCTGATGCACAAAATCACTGTAACACACTTCAGCTTAGTTCTGAAAATGATTATAGCAAAATAAAAATAATGATAAATATAATAGAAATCTATAATATTAGTATTAGAAACAAAACCCCAAGATATCTGTCACAAGACGGCCACAAAACATCTGACAATTAGTGTACGGAATTGTTATGTGTGCCCACATGTATTGAAAAATCCAAATCATCATGATAAACTCTACTTCAATGCAGTTCTATTTAAAGTACACTTAATTAGTCTTATAACGAAATCTCTTCCTAGGAAATCAGGTTCTCAAAGAGGAGTATTTACTCTTTTAATTTATCAGAGCATCACTGAGTGTCCTTACAAAACTCTTATTGTTAATAATAATAATGAAAGTCAACATTTATTGATCACTCACGGTGTGCCAGGCACTGAGGTAAACACCTTGGGTGATTGTCTCCTGTATGCTTCACAATAGCCCTATGAGACGGGTGTATTTTTTTTCCATTTTATGGAGAAGGAACTGGGCTCGGAGAGTTTAAGGAACTCGCCAAAGGTCACACAATGGCCAAGTGGCAGAGTCAGGACAAGCCCAGCACTGTGTCCAGAGTGAACGCTCTGAGCTACTTCATCTCTACTGGAAACATGAATGAGATTCCCTAATGGAATGAACATGAGACTCTGCCTCACTCATTCCCAGGAGGGAGAACAAATAAAGGAATGAAGAAATGAATGGACAGATGTTTGCTCTTTGTTGGCAGCCACATCTCAAGGCTGTCAGTTAATTTCTTGCCTTATAATTCTCTACAATTTTACATACTACAATATGACCCAAACGTAATATGGTTAAAATGGATATTTCACTTAATTGACTATTTTAATCTTGAACTAATTATCATGATTTTAATATAAATAAGTCTCTCAGAGACGGAAGTTAAAACCTAGAGATAGAGGTGACTGCTCTTTGGGCAAGCCACCAAACAGAACAGCACACTTACTTTCATGTTAGCATGTCTGGTAGTACACCGACTGAAGGGATAACCTGCAGATTGGATTGCCTTTTCCCCTCTCCCTGAAGCACTGAGATTTTAAAATATTCTGGATAAGAACTAATGACACTCCTTGGAAGTCATTTTCACATGTTGGGGAAAGCTACTCTCCTGACAGGACTTTTAAGTTGTTGGTCATTTAAAATCCCTGAATTTGGAAGTAGATATAAACATTTTCTTCTCTTTTATTTTGCAGTTGTTAGTAAATATGTGATACTTTCACACTATCACTATGGGTTACTTGTGAAAAGAATTATATAATTTCAGAACTTAATCACAGACAACTCCAAAGGTGGAGGGATATATGGGGGTAAAGAAAAGAAACACAGACCCTGAAATCAGACAGACATAGGTTTGACTCCCAGCTCTGCCACAGACACTGTATAAGTTTAGGTGAGTTGGTTTACTTTGCTGAGCCTCATTTTTTCCCCCACATATAAAATAGAAGTGAAAATATCTGCATCATTCATTTGTTAGGAGGTCTAAAATGAGAACATATATTATGTGTCTATAGTAGTCACTTAGAATATATTGTTTCTCATTCCAAGCCGTTCATTTTACAGTTGAGAATGGAGAATTCTGTCAGAAACCGATGGCCTGAAAGTCATACAAACTTGAACCTAGGTTGATAGATGTAACTTACTTTGTTTTCCAATAATACATTAATTTAACAAAGAATTTGTGAATTATTTTAAATATAGACATTTTATTATTTATATACTTCACTTCCCACTGCTTGCCATTTTCCTTGGATACAGCAACTTGTGGTCCACCAAAGCTACATATAGCTCATTATAACCCTGCCTAGTCCAGGAAGAAGAAAGTCAGGATAATTCACTTGGTTTATGATCATTCTTTAATAATGAACTATCAGTAACAGGTCACATCTCTCAACACTTGCTCATGAACATCTAATGGGGCATTTTGTCCAGTTTTGGTAATGATTCAAATGGAACTAATGGTTAATATTTAGATATGATATGATTAGATTTCCCTTACAAAACACTGTAATACATATGCACTTGGGAATTGTCACTGTTGCCATAGGCTCAGAATATTGATGCTAGAAGAGAGAACAAAGGTTAGCAATGCCTTCTCTGTACAGGATCAGGAAACTGAAGGCAAGTAAAATTAACTGACTTCCTCCAGTTTACTCAGTTAGTTAGGAAGAGGCAGTCTGGGTTGAGAAACCAGGTAAACACCTGCTTCTGATTTATCTTAGCACTTACTACACTGTTGGAATAAACTGTTCATGAATATGTCTCCCTACTAGAAAGTAACCTCCTTGAGAACCAGGGTGTGCGTCACAGTCAATCTGAAGTGCAGGAACTTAGCACAGACTCAGTAAAAGTTTTGTAAATATCTATCATTTTATCTAAGTAATACAAATAATAATAAATATATTTAAGGAAAGACTTTTTTTTTTCAAAAATCAAGAACATTTTCTCTTAATCTTATTCTATGAAGTATGACTCCAACGTAGTGAGATTTTCTTTTTATAACAAACACCCCCAAACTTACAAGCTGAAAGTGAGCTGTCATTCAGAATTGTTACCTGTGGAGATGATTGTTCACTCAACCCGTCAATGGTAGGAGACTCAAAATCTTTTTATGACCCTTCTATTGAACTTGCCTTCAGAATATGTTCACAAGGCACATAAGAAAAATCAACCTCATTGTTGTTCCAGTTGGATTTGTCTCCAAACAGCATTCCTCATCAGCTTTGCTCACCCACCTTATTTACTTGGCTCTGAATGAGTCAGGCTGTTTCAAAAACCAATTCACCTTGAAAGGATCAAGATTTACCCCTCGCTAAAATTATTCTTAAATTTCTTCAGTATCACTTGGATGGATGAATAAATTCCCAGGGTGACTAATCTGAAGGCAGCAGACACTGAAAACGGATACGTTTTGGCATAAATCCATTTACACAAAAAGCAAGCTATATAACTAAATATTTTATGTTTCCTTAATCCCTGGGAAGTTGGTACCATCTATCTAACAAGTAAAGAAACTGAGCTTCAGAAGTGATTATCACAAGACCTTTCGTGTTGGTGGCTGCCCTAGGCCAGTGGTTTTCAACCAGGGGGAGGGGGGGATTATTTTTTTCTCACATACACCCCTGAAGCGTGAATATTTGGCAATGTCTGGAGACATTTTCGACTGCCATGACTAGGGGGAGGGGAGGAAGTGCTACTGGCATCCGGCAGATGAGGCCAGTGATGTGCTGAGCACCCTACAGTGCACAGAACAGCCCCCACCACAAAGAATTATCCTCTCCAAAATGTCAGTTCTGCTGAGGCTGAGAAAAACCCTGCTCTAGGCTGAGAATTCTGACTCCCAGGCTCTTTGGTGGCCTTCACTAGTATCACTGTTAATATCCCCATGTCCCCCTGTTTCCATAAGTGAAAGGATGCGCATGAATTCTTCTTTGGTGATGAAAGAGTAAATTTGTTCCATGTTATTTTGCCACTTGAACGTTTCCCTCGGCCTTAGGCTCCTTTACCAAAGAGTACTAAATTGTCACAGAGGTTGCTGGAGATGTATTTGGCATCTTAAAACTCTAATTGGCAGGAAAATTAAAGCAACTTAAAATGTGTGTGCTCTTTAGAGAGATGTGCTATTCCCACCCTATATTATTAGCTCTCAGAGGCAGCTGGAGCAAGAACAGCTGGGACTTCCTGCTCTGCTGTTTTGTCAAGTTGCTATAAAATTGTCCCCCTCACTGAAAAACTGAGAAGAGAGGAAAAAAACAGGGCAGAGGCCAACCACACGTGTCAAAAGGTTGCTTCTCAACTGTCTTTCAGGTGTCCCAAAGGTGGTTCCCCTGTTGTCAATTCAATAAGTGAAGGAATGTACTTGGCTTGGCATGTAACTTTGAAAATAAAGCATGCATTTTGGCCTATACATTGTATAGGACAGAATGTCAAGCCTAAAAGCATTCTTTTCCACCTCAGGTTTGTAAATTAAAACATATAACATGTAGTTACCAAATTTTCTCAGAGAATTTGCTGAATTTTGTGGTCAAAAGTAATTACATCATGCTTTTGCTTTCCCCCTCTCTCTCATAAACAATTGTCACTGACACCAGTGAGGACACAAAGTGTTGAATGTCTGTGGCTGGGTCTTTCAAACTCCATGAAACTCTCACTTGTTGGCCTAATCTGAACCTTATTGTCTGGAAATAGTCCCCAAACCAAGCATAATTTTCTACCTTAGAAAGGACGCTTTTTACTATTTTCAATGGTCAATGATTGGACAACCACAAAGGTAGATCACATTTAAGTAGAGAAAATAGATGTGCTCTTGATATTTGAGCAAAATATTACAATCGTTTGAGGAAAGGTAAATGGCAGGAAAGGTCAGGGTATTATTGTCCTGAGATATTAGAGAAGTCACTTTTGTCATCTTTCCTTTCTTTGAGCCCCTCCGGCATATGAAAGCTACAGGTCGAAATGTTAGTATGCAGCTGCACTCTGTCTTATACCATTCTGGAATTGTGTCTCATGTAAATCTCACACGCCAAGGAGATTGCCCTGCAAACCAAGGGCAAAGATCATGAGGCAAAATTTTATGACTCTACACCATGCCTCTCTTGTCTGCATGCCCAGCGCACTGCAGGGTCTTATTATGTTGTTGTCGAAGAACTGGCTGACTCAATAAATGGATGGATTCTTATGCTGGGACCCTGGGAAAAAATGCTTTGGTTCATTTTGAAAAAGAGAAATTAAAATTCTTTAATGACATAGAATAAATAACATTCTAGTCATCAACTGGTGATATTACTTTCTTTCCCCTCTCCACCTCACCATATCTAAGTTCTGTCTGAATTTTTAGCAAGGATTAGAGAAGAAAAAGCCCCCCAAATATCACAGAGATAAGTCATGCACTGTTGGGGAAGAAAAAAGTTTTCCCGAGTACAACCACCAAAGAAACCCCTCAAGAAAAACACTAAAGAAGAAATGAGGTCTAGAGCAAGCTTAAAGAATGTAAATGCTCATTCCAGGACAATTATGAAACTAGGTCAGAAATTTCTATGTTAGGTATTTGAGCATTTTTTCCTCTACCCTCAATTGGAAGATAAGGAAACACTGGATGTAAAACTCTTCCTTCCTGAGACATTGTACATATATACAATGGAATACTACTCAGCCATAAAAAGAACGAAATAATGCCATTCACAGCAACATGGATAGAACTAGAGATTATCATACTAAGTGAAGTAAGAAAGAAAAAGACAAATGCCATAAGATATCACTTATATGTGGAATCCAAAATATGACACAAATGAACATATCTATAAAACAGAAACAGACTTACAGACATAGAGAACAGACTTGTGGTTGCCAAGGGGGAAGGGGCTGGAGGACGTGTGGACAGGGAGTTTGGGATTACCAGGTGCAGACTATTATATGTAGGATGGATAAACAACAAGGTCCTACTGAATAGCACAGGGAACTTTATTCAATATCCTCTGATAAACCATAATGGAAAAGAAAATTAAAAAAAGAATGTATATATACGTATAACTGAATCACTTTGCTGTACAGCAGAAATTAACACAACATTGTAAATCAACTATACTTCAATAAAAAAAAAAACCCTTCCTGCATGAGCAGGAGTAAAGCAATGTACTCTCACAGGTGTTGAGAGAAGACTAGATTTCTACTTATTTTAATTACTTCTCTCACCCTTTTCAACACACACACACACACACACACACACACACACACACACACACATTTAAAGCCTAAAGCTGCCTACCTCGTGTTATTTGGAGCAGAAAATGGTGGCTCACTGAAACAGCCTTTGTATGCGCAGCCCATGGCATGGAAACATCAAAATGTCCCTGCCCATGGTTCACTGCTTTAAGGAGTCTTTCTTTATGATACAAGAGTCATTGGCCATATCTGGTTTGGAGGCTGCCTGGACACATGGGAGAAGTGCAAACACACAGTGGCAATGAGTTGCGTGTGCCTGAAAGGTGTGAAATTCTCCTATGTCTCGTAGAAGCATGTAGGTATGCACATGGCAGCCTGCTCTGCTTGTGAATAGCAGTAAGATTCAAGTTCATTGCCTAACCCCCTTAACTGCTAACCAATAAATTGAAAACTGAGGTGGGAATAAAACTAATTTTCCTGGCTATTTTCTAGCAACAGATCCATCATGACTTTCCTGAATCCACATATGGTCTCTGTTAACAGATTGAACTTAGACTGAACCTTGCACTCAACCAAGTTTCCCTACAATCTATTCATGACAAACTACTTATTACAAGTATTTTTTTTGGAGAAACAGGCAATATAAATTAACCCTTTCAAAATGAATCTAATAAAATCTGAAAGATGTATTTTCATGAATAACTTTTTATAACATTATGGTGTTATTTATTTTCATGACTGGGTCATTTTTGAACCTGAGCTAAATCATATAGGCTTTTCTGTTTAGTATTCTAGATAAGCAGCAGCTACATGGTGAATTCGCTCAGTTTTACATTGGCCAAATCTCACATATATTTCCAAAGGGCAGTCTGTGCTTTTAGCATTCACTAATGAAATCACACGTTACAATCTCACTGCCACATACCGCTCCTTCAAGACAGGATGTCACAGCTCTAGAAACAACTTGTAAGCTTCTTCTCTTTTAATAGCTGAGGCCACAGGCAAATAAGTGATCAGGCGGTAGGAGGAAGGAATATTTTAAAGGCAAAATTCAAACTATACTTGTGATTTCTGAAAAAAAAAGTCAATTATGACAAACAAGTCTCTAGCTATTCTTGTTGAATTACTTTTAGTACTTTGAAATAAGTTAATTAGCAATAGGCTACAATCCCAGACATACAGAGCAAGAGCTAGAAGATTTGTACTTCATATAATAAAGCCAAATATTAGTGTCTTCAGTTGATACATGCAGAATTTTCTTCTGAAGTCCTCCAAGGCCAGATATTCTAAGAAATTTTCATATACCCAGCATTTTTTTTATTGTTGTTCTTACATTGAAAAGATTATGAAAGAAAACATGTTATCAACTGAACGTGATACATTAGAAGCTGAAATGTCATTGCATAGAGTGGTGTTAGAAAGTTATTTGAGATTTATGCAACAATTTTGTTAGGTGGGGCACACTTTTTTTTTTTTTTTTTGGTACGTGGGCCTCTCACTGTTGTGGCCTCTCCCGTTGCGGAGCACAGGCTCCGGAAGCGCATGCTCAGTGGCCATGGCTCACGAGCCCAGCCACTCCGCGGCATGTGGGATCTTCCCAGACCAGGGCATGAACCCGTGTCCCCTGCATCAGCAGGCGGACTCTCAACCACTGCGCCACCAAGGAAGCCCAGGTGGGGCACACTTTTGACAGAGAAATGTTGGCTTATATCACTTCACTTAAATAAGCACTTATACTTATTGGAATCACCCTTGATAATTAATAGATCAGTCACCCAAAGCTGTGTCTTGCAAGTACACCCAGCACAAACAAGTTTTCAGGGACACTCATTCAAACAAGGCCAAGAAAAATACGTCTCCTGCTGCCAAAAAGGGCAAGAAAAAGAATTGGTTGAAAATATGATATCTGGCCATCTCACTTCCTGCTCCTTTCTGCCTGGAATGAGTTGTAAAACCTTGGGGAAGGAAGTTGGAATGTTTACCAATATTAAAGAATCAGCAATTCCCTTTACACAATGCTTTGTTTACACATACCCCCCACCCCGACCCCCACCCCGCCCCCCCTTCTCAACTCCTTTGGTCTCCACCACCCAGGATTCTTGATACTTGTCAGTCAATTCCAACCTTGCCCAATGAGATGGGCAGAAACTTAAGACCACAGAGAAAGTTGATTGTCTATATGACTCAATCTGAAGAGTTTGCATTTTAGTAGATAAGCCCTGGGCTAGGTTTTCACCAACTCTTTGATTTGCCTCATTGTCAACATGATCTGGGCTTCTGCATAGATACAGCCTCAATTGTTTTAATGAGAAAAAGAACAACAAACAAAAAGAACATGTAAAGCCTAATTCACATCAGAAATTTTCAAACCAAATGGAAATAAGTGCACTGAAAAGGGGTGAATGAAAAGAAACTTGAAAGCAAGTCCTGACATCTGGAAGCTGGCCGGACTCTCACAACTAGGCCAAGTTCTCCTCCTGTTGGGCATAATCTCCCAGAATACCACCTCAGACAAGATTACTTGAGATCATGAGAAAGTGAGATAAAAAAGGATACTTTGTAATTTTGTCTGAGCACAGAAACCGTATCACCTACAAAATACAAAACACTGACCTCTCTAGACTAAAATGAACAACTTTGATTTCTTTGCCAATTAGTTTATCATCGCTCTAGTCCTATAGATAAGACATATTGAGATACCCAATTATAGACTTGCCCTGACAGCATCCAATCTAAAGAGGACCTCTGCTTCCTTTAAACCTTCCCCCAAGTCACCAACCTAAACCTTGATTCTATAAGAAGTCCTTTCTACCCTCTCTCACTGGGATATCTCATGGTTACCATTGTGTGTGTCCTCCCAAAGGCCTCCTCTCACAGCCTCAGAACGTGGTCTGGGCTGTCCACATCTAGTCCATTTTACTTCTTGAATCAGAAAACTCTTACTTGTTCATCTACTTGACAGTTCATGGCACAGTTCTTTTCAACCCAAACAAACCCCCCATTCCCTAAGTTGCTGGCTGAAGTCCCCACACTATTGTGCCATGACCTGGTTGACTAAATAACCCTGCTGCCTAGACACTTCATCTTTATTCCCTCTACCCCCATCGCCAGCTACATACTAGGTCAGTTCCTCTTCAGATATTAAGCTCCAGCAATTCCATATAAGAAAATTGAGATCCAGAGAGATTTACTAAAGTGAGTAAACCTCTATCCTAAACCATACTTCCATGATTTTTAGAAAAGTATATGTATCCTCTCTCTCTCTCTCTCTCTCTCTCTCTCTCTCTCTCTCTCACACACACACACACACACACACACACTCACCAGGCACTGAATGGGTATCTGACCTCTCAATAGCTTGGCAATTCTCTCCAGTCTTTGACTCTCTTGCTACAGATAATGAAAGGCTCTTATCCACATTTGCCTGTACTTTAATCTTACAACATTAGCAGAATGAAGGAGAGCAAGAGCTTTTATGCGCATGCCTGCTTCAAACATTCTTAGGTCAAAAGTTGTTAAGAGAGAGTTACAAGACAACCCTCCCTCCTTCCATACCCCAGCATGACCCAGGCTAAAATCACTCTTCTGTCACACAGCCTCAGGGTTGCAAGCTATTACAGAATCTTTTTTTTTTTTTTACTGCTTAAAATCAGGGCTGGGAGGCCATTGGGTTGCAAAGAGCTGTGATGTTAATTGGTGCTGAAATGTTTATTGGTTTTGGTGGAAGACACTGAGTCTGGAAGTTACTAAGGCTTCTTCCATGGGGTGTGCTTTAGAGCCCAGGGGAACAAAGAATCCCTCCCAGGAGCATTTCCCTGTGCTTCTGAAGCACAGTAATCCAAGGATCGAGCTATGTGACATGGGAGAGAAGATACATGGGAGAGAATAGCAGAGGACCATTATTTGGAAATCGATAATGGGCAGCTCTACCTTAGTGATAGGACAAGCAAATTTGAACTTAAATCTGGCAGGTCCTGTGGGTAGAGGAGTCATGGTTTAGATTTAAGGAAGAACTATCTGAACCTGGGGTGGGGAGGGGACTGATAAATCTTGGGGTTGACTCTCTTTCCAGATTTTTTAAAACCAACTTCATCTGTTGGTGGGGGCGATTCAGGCACAGCTTGTTGGCAGACAAGAGCAGCGCTGCTCAAAGTGAGCCTCACCTGGGGTGCGTTAGAAGCGAAACTCTTTGAGCATCGATTCATGAATCATAACCTCTGAGGGTGACATAAGCACTGCCCAGTTCGCCAAGCCCTGGGCTAGGGAAAAGAATGCTTTCTGGAGTTTCCTTCTGATTTACAAGCGACACTCCTTGTTCTAGCGGCTCAAAAGACCTAGACTCTTTTTTTTAATTGAAGTATAGTTGACTTACAATATTGTGTTAGCTTCAGGTGTACAGGAAAGGGATTCAGTTATATATATACATTTTTTTCAGGTTATTTTCCACTATATGTTATTATAAGATATTGAATATAGTTCCCCGTGCTATACAGTAAATCCTTGTTGCTTATCTGTTTTATATATAGTAGTTTGTATGTATTAATCCCATACTCCCAATTTATCCCTCCTTCCCTCCATTTCTCCTTTGGTAACCATAAGTTTGTTTTCCGTGAGTCTGTTTTGTATATAGATTCATTTGTATTACTTTTTAGATTCCACATATAAGTAATGTCATACAATATTTGTCTTTCTCTGTTGGACTTTCTTCAGTTAGTATGTTAATCTCTAGGTCCATCCATGTTACTGCAAATGGCAGTATCAATATTTCATTCTTTTTTATGGTTGAGTAATATTCCAGTGTGTGTGTGTGTGTGTGTGTGTGTGTGTGTGTGTGTGTGTGTGTGTGTATCATATCTTCTTGAACCATTCATCTGTTGATGAGCACTTGGGTGTTTCCATGTCTTGGCTATTGTAAATAGTGCTACTATGAACATGTATGTATGTTTTCCAATTAGAGTTTTCGTGAAAGATCTAGATTCCAATTTGATAGCAGCACTGGCTCACACCACCACCTGAACAAATTATTTAGCCTTATTGTCCTTTGATTTTCTAAATTGCAAATTGGGAATAACATCTGTTGAACAAATGAAGCCTCTAATAGATATATGTTGAAAAAAAGAATCTTACAATGAAAGCATCTTGTAAACAATGATTATTCTAATGCTGGTTTTCCATTATGTCCTTGATATTCTTTCTCCTTACGCATATGTAGCCCAAAGAAGCAGCTTTCCCTTTTACTGAATAGAATGATAGCAGACCAGCTAATGCGCTGACCTATTTGGGGGCGTAGTCTAGGGGGCGGAGCCAGAAAGCTGTCCATCATGAAGATTGATGTCACCTGTAGCTGTCTTTGAACCATTCTGAGTCTCACTCCCTCAGTGTGGTGTTTCTTGGCTCCTCAAAGCTGCTAGGATGACTGGTGCTGCAGGGGAACAACTTCCCAGAGCCCAGCCCCCCACCAGCTGGGTCAGTGCACTGACAGGGTAAATCGGCAGCACAAGTGTTGTTTGGGGAGTTGCTGTGAGCTAGGATGTGTCCCCACTGAAAGGAAAAAATAGTCTATTGTGCTTGTGAAGCACAAAGAGATAGGACCCAGGGAAGTCTGCCCTGAACAAAATCTGTGGTCCATCCCCAGGCCCAACTTCTGACCACTCTAGTCAAGGTTACAGGGCACCATGTTATGTTGTGCACAGTGCAGTCTGACAGCTGGTTCGCCGTTCCACGTTGTTCCCTGCAGCCTGATGTTCCCTGGCCCCACTGATCTTCCTGTCCCTTTTCGGTCCTCATCCCTCCCTGACGTATGGAGGGCAGAATCTGCCTGCAAGCCGGGAGACCTGATTATGATTCCACCTTTGCTGCCAGTTAGCTCTGTGACCTTGGGCGACATTTTAGCAGTCCTCTGGCCTCAGTTTCCTTACTAAATGGAAAACAGTGACATGGGAAACAGGAACAAGGCAAGGAGGACTGAGTCAGGTCACCTCTAAGTTCCCTTCCTTTTTATTATCCAACAGCAGTGCTTCCCTAGGGGACCCCTGCCAGCGTTCTATCTTGAGGCAAAGCCATACACTTCAGATCTGCTCTTTCAGATCTGCTCTTTCATAGCCTTTCCCACCCCACCTCCAGTATACTTTACCTTCCCAATGCCTAGACCTGACTTTGCCCTCCAAGATGACAAATAATGCATTACATGCACCCACTGCTAAGAAAGGTGAATTTCACCTAATTTGCAGGAATAAGCATGGGACTCGGAGTCAGACCCAAATAACAATCCTGCCTTTGCTAAGCTAATCTGGGACTTTTGAGTAAGGTACTAGACATTTCTCAGGCTCCATTTTCCATCTCTAATGGATGTAATGCCTACTTTGCAAGGCTGCAGGGAGGATTAAATGGATACAATTCATGTAAAGCACTTAGCACAGTGCCTGGCACAGAAAGTGGGCTCAACAAATGTAGTTGCCTCCCTTTCCCCAGTTGGATAAAATTGGTGCTTATTAAAAACCAACCACATCCTTCTTCCTTACCCTCAAGGCAATGACTGTGATCATGAGACTAAATGGGCAGGACAGTTAGCATAGTATTAAAAAGAGAGCACTTAATAAATCATTATTACTATTACCATTATCATCATCATCATTATATAAATTGTTGACTTGTATAAACATTTTCTAAATTAATTCGGCATCAATTTATTTACAGAGATGCACTCTGCTCCTTAAATATTCTGACAGGTGGTCTAGCTGAATTTTTTTTAACTAAAAAACACTATAATTTAATAAACTTCCACAAATTAGGGAAGGACTTGACTCAAGTTACACACCTTCTTTTTAAGAACGTGTGAATTCCGTGGGGGTGAGGTGCAAAAGCTGGTGTTTGAAAAATAAATTAAAAATAGGTCTTTAAGAAACTAAAATCTGTGTCTTTTGGCATTGCTAAAATGTAGAGAACGCATCTGCAGTATTTAGAACCGGTGGCCAGATTGAAAGTTACGGTACCTAAATCCAGGCTGGATTTAGTTCCCTGAAAGCCACCCACATCTTCAAACACTGTTTTCTAAATTCGTGTGCTTAGAGTTTTGTTAACCCAAATATAGACATAATGAAAAATTATAGTGAAACTAGTCAAACCCAGGATTGTAGGATTTTAGAACTGGAAAGGGTCTTGGAGATAATTGAATTCAAACTCCAAATTTTGCAAATGAAAATATACTAAAGGTCCAGAGAAGTCTTAACATTGCCTAGTGACTTCTCCTTTGGTGGCAAAGGACTTTCTCAGTGAGCAGCTTTGGCACAACAGCAAAAGGAAAGTGACAGTCAAAGTCTTTTTTGTGGGCTTTATCACTTGGTGAGAAGAGAAAAATATATTTTGGGGGAGTCAAGTGTTTTTTCACTACCTGTATCAGGAGTAATAAGTTACCTTTGCAAGGCATTATCCAAGGATTGACAATGACCTTTCCCTATAGGCCTCACCCAGAAAGCTGAAATATGTCCAAACCAAACCAAAGCAAACCTCTGGATTTCGCATTAACACCATACACAGAATACAGTTTTGTAATTGGTTTAAAAAGGGGCTTTCTAGTACTGAGACAAACTCCATTGAGAATGTTTATAGCACAAGTATCATGGCCAGGTTCAGATATATTTGCAAGTCATTTGCATAATCCTGGAGAGAAAATAGTTGACTCTACCTATAGGGTCTTCATTTCTACTTTTTAAATTCTTTTCCCACTCTCTCTTTTCACTGGTAAAACTCTACTTTTCCAGATATATAAGCCAGAGGCAAGTGAAACATTCTGAATTAGAGCAGCTGGCTGAGGACATTTTGTCAAAATTAATGCCATGGGCTGTTAATAAGTGTTATCTTAAAAAAAAAATCAAGTGCTTGGAAAACATTGTATTAGTTATAATTAAATAGGATTCTTCACTTAAATACTTGTTAGTGCCTTTTATATGCTAATGTGCATTGTGAATCTTTTGGGAGAGTTGTGTAGATATATATTATCATTTTCAACACTCTCCTAACTTATCTGATCGTTATTCTACAAATCCTACTTTGATAATGCTGTACTAAAGCATAAGTAACCAAAAAGCAGTTCAACGTATAACTTGCAAAGTCCTATTGCATGAAATTGCATGAGAGAAAAATGAAAGTCATTGATTCCTTGAGTAGATTTTCCTTCTTGACTTCCCAAAGGCTATTCCCTACACAGGTATGGAGTCAGGATATGGTTCTTGGCCAAATGCAAAGTAGGCAAATTGTACAGAAAAGTGTTTTCCTAAGCATAGAACTATACAACAGAAGGTAAAGCTGGAAGGGAAGACTCCTTTCATGCCCAATATGTAAATGTTCGAAGTAAAGCTTTTTAAATTAAAGGTGTAGCAAGAATGAACAGAATTAGGGTCAGCCATTCCCCAGGCCCCTCCTGTCCCCTTCCCACCTCTACTGGGGATTCCTCAAAATCTGGAGGATCTATGGGGTAGGTTTGAAAACAACACATTCTTATGTGTATATAACTCCCTCATTTTTAAGTATGTAAGGTAAGTTGTTATTTATGAGAACAATTAATTTTTATAGAAAGTGGTTCTATTAAAGAAAAAGACTTCTTGTTCTGATGAATACGTTGATGGGACTAACTGAATGTAAGCTTAGGGCCAGGGAGAGAGGTGAATAGTTTGGTGCAATAAACTAGAGGAGAGTGTAGCGTCTCCACCGCAACATGGGGTTGGGGGAAGAAAACAGATGAGAAAATGACAGGAAGCGGGTGGAGGAGAGGAGTCAGTCAGAGGACTAGAGTCTAGGGTGAAAAGTGGTACAGATGTCTCAGAAGATATTCCAGGTCAGGAGATCTGTAATTCCAGATGAGTCTAAAATTCAACTTTAAGGCATCTACATTATTATGATTATAAAACCTCCCTTTTATGCTCAGATCTTCAGTAAAGTCCAAATAAACCACTATATAGAAATTGAGCAAGAAGCAAGTTTCATGTCTCAGGTTATAGAGGGTGGGACATGGATAGGCCACATGGAACAATCAACCCATAAAGTTACGTAATCCAGAAGCAACAAGGGCTCGTTCCATAAGAATGTAAGAAATCTAGACCTCAGCAGAAATCTTAGGGAAGGCTTTACACTTGCATAGAGCGTACAGTGAGGATCCCCAGTAAGGGCTGGGGATCTTACTTCAGTTGAAAGAACAGGGAGATCCCAGCAAATACCTGAATAACAGAAGGAAGTTATACTTTTGCGTGGAGGAATACTTCCTCTCCAAGGACCTGTGGCTCTCATTGCCAAAAAATGCAGTATCCCCCAAACGAGCTAACCTATATTCCTAATGATCAACTGGATCTGCTTGGATGCCTTTCTAGCACTTTAAATTTAGCATAATCCTGATTGTGTCTCCCCGCTGTCCTCCCCAAGTTCCTGTATCTTTGTTTCTTGCTTCTTTGAATGCACCCATCACTCACTCTACTTCTCAAGAAGAAACTTTATTCTCCCCTCTTTTCTTTCATTCACACCACATAGCTAAATAGTCATCCAACTTTTGCTGTCGCATACTGTCCCCTTCTACATTTTCTCACTTCTTCAGTTTAGTTTGCATATCCTTGCTAAAATGGTTCCAAGCACCTCTTAACTGCTTACTTTCTCCACTCCATCTACCCTCCATGCTTCACCAATTATCTACCCAAAATGCACATCTGGTCAAGTCACTCCACCACTAAATATCATTTTCTAGCTCCCCATTGCTCATAGGATGATGTTCCCTGTAGCCTGGCTTTTAGCCATCCTCAGTGCCAGTTCCTAAGCTCCGACCAGTGCCGGCTACAACCCCAGAGCCCTCCTCCACCTCACCTGTGATGGCGACATTTTTTTCTCTTTTATATGCTATGATTTATTATATTTAATATGGTAAAATTTAGATTCATTATAATTTAATCTCTCATCACTTTAAGTTGTACAATTCATTAACTATATCCTCTAGACTGTGCAAGAAGGCTTTTAGCCTTCTTGCAAATGCGTTCCTGCCCCACTACAAATTTCATCTGCCATTCTCCACCATATAGCATTTTCACCTCTAAAGGCCACCCACAGCATTTTCACCTCTGAATCTTTTCTTCTCCTTTTCTTGTCTTTCCCTACAAGACCTTATGCAAAACATTCATTCTCTGCCTCTTTACCATAATTCAAAATATCAGTTAAAGTTAAAAATAAAAGGTGTGATAGGAATTGTGTTTGTTCTTCAATGTTTGCCTTGTTTAATACTTTAACTCAAAAGAATAAATAATATGTACAATGCTACATGTTGTATCAGGGGAATGAGTTACAAAGATCTTTGGTGATTGCTAATTACACCTCACAGGTGACCACTACCCTACATGTATGTCTGGGCTTGACCAATGGAACGCCTACTCTCTGGAGACTGATTCTTGCTAACGATTGATTCTTGCTAAAAATGTAGTGTAAAGGCATAGAATACAGCTTGAGAAAAATGGTGCTTGAGTCTTTGTTTCATTATTCATTGTCCAAGTGGCTTTAGGCAAAACATTTCACTTCTCTGAACTTTAATTTTTATCTGTTATACAGTATCTACTTCCCAGGATTGTTATGCAGATCAAATGGAATCAAGTATGTGAAAATACTCTGAAAAAAGTAGAGAAAGGGCTTTGTAATCTATAAAATGCTATGCAAATGTGAAAAGGAGTGCTATGAAAAGATAACTGGACATGGGGTCAAAATGCATGGTGCAGGGATTCCCTGGCAGTCCAGTGGTTAGGACTCCATCTGTGCTTCCACTGCAGGGGGCCCAGGTTCGATCCCTGGTTGGGGAACTAAGATCCTGCAAGCTGCATGGTGTGGTAAAAACAAAACAAAAACAAACACAAACAAACAAAAACCATGGTGCTGTGGGTTGACCTGTGTCCTACAAAATGACATATTCAAGTCCTAATCCCCAGTACCTGTAAGTGTGACCTTATTTAGAAATAGGGCATTTGCAGATGTAATTAAATTAAGATGAGATCACTAGGGTGGGCCCTAATCCAATATGACTAGTGTCATTATAAGAAGAGAAGACAGAGAAGCAGGGAAGAATGCCATGTAAAGGTGGGTGCAGAGACTGGAGTGATGCATCTGTAAGCTAAGAACCACAATGGATGCCAACCATCGCCAGAAGTTAATGCAGAGGCATGGAAAAGATTTTCCCTCAAAGCTCTCAGAAGGAGCCAGTCCTGCTGACACCTTGATTTCAGACTTCTAGCCTCTGGAACTGAAGATGGTAAATTTCTTTTGTTTTTAAGCTACCCAGCAGCCTGTGATACTTTGTTGTGGCAGCCCTAGGAAACTAACTCACATGGGTGTGAATTAACTCCATCACTAATTAACTATTTGAATTTGGGTTTAATTATTTAAAAATTTCCCCTGATAACTTAAGGACACTTACCTTTCTGTGATTGTTTCTCTGAGACCACTGGCCACCCCTTTGACCACGGTGCTGGCTTTGGGGGTCAGCACCACCTGAGATATAAAAAATGATCCCTTCTTCCTTCTCTCAGTGATGGATGCCTGAAGAAACTGGATCAGTTTTTCCGGGTCTGTGGTGTTGGCCCAAGGTGCTGGCATCATCTGCCCAGGCCAGAGAAAGGGTACTTCCAGAGCCACTGGACTGTGGTAGAAGACCAGCACTTGGTAGTCCTTCTCCCACAGGTACTTTAGACTCACTTCCTGGGCAAAAATCGCTGGGCACATTTTATTTCCATAGATGTCTTTCAGCATTTGGACGAGTTTTTCATGGTGATACTTCTGCATCCCATAAAAGTGGTTGAAGTCCAAGAATACTACCTCCTTATGGTGATCTGTGAGGAATGCATTGATCTCCTCAAGGCCTTCATTGACTTTGGCACTGAACAAACCATGAGCAAAGTAGAGTTCATTGTCGGGGTCTCTAGGCTTGGTGGAAATTCGAAGATCAAAATAACGGATCCCAGCTCCTAGCTGACCAGTAAAGTTCATGGTTTGAGTGGCTAGCCACTTCCGCATCAGCTTTTTCGCCACAGTTCCAAACACAGAGACAAAATTCTGGACAGTTTCTGGCTGTTCAGGCCCCACTGGAGAGGCTTCATCAATGTAGAAGCTGAAGGAATCATGAGATCCTAGAAGAATAACAAGGCACAATGTGGTTACATTTCAGTCCTTTGTCCTTCCCAACTTCTTTCCCTCTTGCCATGTCCATATCTCTCCCTCAAATGAGCCAAAGGAAATACTAAGGAATATTTACCTAGTACATTCGAATGTCTTAGAAGGGTCTTTTTTTATAACCTAGTATAGTACATGGAGGACTTCAACTGACCAAATGGTTTGTAAAATGATAAGAAAAAAATCCCAACTAATCAATTTTTTAAAATTCAAAAGATCATCTTCTACTTCTGTAAACCAAGAATTTAATATATTCATTAGGGTTGGTTTTCCATATAGGTGGCGTAAGTGACCATTCATAAAGTAGAATTTATAGGAACTCACCAGTTCCCAAATACTTTGTCTACAATCTTGCCCTTTCCCTCTATTTTGGGTTGATTGTAAGCCTAGAGGGCTTGTTTCAATGAATAAAGAAGACCTTTTCACAGGTAGATGATCAGTGTTACTTCCTGCACTTTGGAAAGCACAAGAGATCACGGGAATAAAGGAGGGGAGAAATAAGGCAAGAGGACGGTACAATTTCTGATATTTTAACATCATTCTTGACCTGCATTTGGGCAATTGTGAATGTAGATGAAGTCAGGTACTTTTTACATATTGAATAAACAATTATTTTTTTCTTGCAAATTAACACAACTGATGGTATTTAAAAATTAACTAGTAGACTATTTTCTTCACAGATATTTCCTCTCTACAGTGAATGCTCTCTTTGGAGTTGCTTCCAAATTTAGAAGAATTTCTTCCTAGGGAGAACCTATTTAATTATTTATTTTTGGCAGTTACAAATATCAAACCTCCAGAAATGTAGCAATGAACATGTGTATGATTTGCCTGTAAGTACAGAGTGCCATTTAAAATATCATTGGACACAATAAAGGAAAATTATTTCATTTTAATTTTAGAGATACAGATGTAGAGAACAAATGTATGGACACCAAGGGGGGAAAGTGGTGGGGTGTGGTGGTGGTGGGATGAATTGGGAGATTGGGATTGACATATATACACTAATATGTATAAAATGGATAACTAATAAGAACCTCTGCATAAAAAAATAAATTAAATTACATTAAAAATTAAAAAAATATTCAGAAACATTACAGAGAATCTTCACTTAAAAGTTCTTTTAAATAATTTTTAAAGGTAAATGTAAGATTACCAGATCAAAATAAAGTTCTTTTGACTTTGAAAAAAAAAAAAAGCCTCCTTTACTTCTTGGTAAAATTAAATTAATATATTCTGAATTTTTCACACATTAGAAAAGGCAGATGTCATTATTCCCCATCTGTTACTCAGGCTTCCTTACACCTTGTTGCTCACTCCTGATTTACATCCATTGAAGTACAGCTTTTTCTAGATTTTTCACTCTTCCAACCCAAGATGTGTACTTGTGCACGTGCATGCACACACACACACACACACACACACACACCTGTAAGTTTATTATCACCTCAGGGCCTTTAACTGTTAAGCTATTTGAAGCAAAATTTTTTAGTGATGCAATATTTATCTTTGTCTATATTCCATATCTATGTCAATCTATATCTCTATGCCTATAGAGATATATCTATTTATGTCTAGCAGTAAACAGACTACAGTAATTACAAGAGTATGGATATTAGACACCATGGTGGGTTGTTAGAAAAAATAGTTTGAAACATACTTTGACACCTTGTAAATCATAACCTTTCAAGACTTGGAACAGATAATTCCTCAGAATTATTGGAATTTTTCAAACAATGAAAGGTAACCCCAAAATATAGAAATACCACATTTACTTTCATCCGGAACTATCTGATCTATTTATCTTTAGTAGATGGTATGGGAAGAAAATGTCAGCACTTTCTGGATAAGGAAAACTGTCAGTTTGGATCTGGCAGTGGCAAATTTTAATAGGGATTTAAATTGCTGCATGCTGATTTATTAGTTGCTGTTCAGTGAATGGCTAATATAAATGAAGAAACTAAACTGTACTATGGTTTAATATACAGCAAGATTATGTTTAAAGAAAGAAATAAAGAAGTGAGCTTAAGAAGAGTTATAATGGGCTTCCCTGGTGGCGCAGGGGTTGAGAGTCCGCCTGCCGATGCAGGGGACACGGGTTTGTGCCCCGGTCCGGGAGGATCCCACATGCCGCGGAGCGGCTGGGCCCGTGAGCCACGGCCGCTGAGCCTGCGCATCTGGAACCTGTGCTCCACAACGGGAGAGGCCACAACAGTGAGAGGCCCGCGTACCAAAAAAAAAAAAAAAAAAAAAAGTGAGTTATAATGAAATGATCTAGGATTGGATTAAAATAAGTATAAATAAGTAAATAAACCCTTAAAATAAGGGTTAATTTATAAAATTTTAAATTAATTTACAGGCATGTGAAGAAAAGGTGGATGAAAGTAATTAGTTACTTCTGTAATCTAATAGAAGACATAATTGGAAGCACACAGAAAGGGAATTAAATATGACTAGACTTCTTTCAGAAATGAGTTGCTCCTTGTTTTTGACACGTTACTAGAAATATTAATTTGTTATTAAGGCCAAAATAAGGTAATATTAAAAATAAAAATTAAAAACAGATAACAGGCAGAAGGAGAAACCACTGATACCCCCACCAGTATTTGTTCTAAGCTTGAGGAGCAGAATTATTCACCAGATGCAAATATTATTTGAAGAGAATTAAATTATCAATCAACATAAAACACTATCTATGCATTTTGGGAGAAAATACATAATCTAACATTGGCCAAGAAAGAATATTTTCAAGACTTTTAATTTCATTTGGAATAGTAGTTCCTCCCAAATTTCAAAATTTCCTCTAAACCATGAAGCTTTCTATTTGTTTGAACTTAAAACAAAAATACAGCACTACTACTTTATGACTTTCAATAACAGAGAAAGCCTCTGGCCCAGCCCTGTGTCTTTAAAATCAGGGAGCCTGCCCATGAGCAAAACAGTGCTAAACACTATTTCTTTGTTCTAAATCCACAACCTGTGTGCCTTATCTGGTCTAATATTTTGCTTCTACACTGGTTCAGTGTTCCTGTCCTCTTGTCCTCTTATTCTTATTTTATCTACCGCCCAAACTTGTACCTTGGACATGATACTTAAAGTTGCTCCTTTGATTCTGAACTTAGCTTTTCAATTTTGGCTTTGATTTGTCCTCTCTACTTAGACAAGAGCTGGCCACTCCCATTATGAACCCAGGCCAGTCAAGTTCCTTTGCTCTGGCTCTGAATAAGTGAATGGAATGGAAGAGGTTATTTTCTTTCATTTCTTAGAAACAGCCACTTTTATTAGTTTCTCCTCAGTCGGCTACATCATTCCCTCATTCAGACCGTAGGCATACTTCTAAGACAGACCTTAACATTCCCTGCCATCCTGACATTTACATCTCTCTGTTGAGTGTAGGCCCAATCTAGTGACTTTTTTCTAATAAATTAAATAACACAAACATGATGGGATACCACTTCTGAGATTATGCTGCAAAAGACTGTGACTTCCATCATGCTACTCTTTCTCTTGCTGGTTTTGATGAAACAAACTGCTGTGCTGCAGAGGTCCATGTAACAAAGACCTGGGAATGGCCTCCAGCCAGCAGCAAGTTAGGAACAGAGTCCCTCAGTCTAACAGCCCTCAAAGATCCGAATCCTTCAATAGCCACTGAGTAACCTTGGAAGCACATCCTGCCCCAGTGGGATCTTGACTGCAGCCTTGTGAGAGATCTTGAAGCAGAGGATTCAGTTAATATTTGCCTAGACTCCTGACCCACAGAAACTGTGTGTTGTTTTAAGTTACTAAGTTTGGGGATAATTTGTTACATAGCAATAGTTAACTAATGAAAGCTATAACAACCCTTTGGGGTTAATGAGGGCATTTGAGGTCTACAAACCCAAGCACCTAATATAAGAACTTGAAATGTTAATGAAGAGAAATTAAATTTAAAATGTTCATACGCACCTCTTTATGCTTGTAAACTATGTATCAGCTAAAAGAACGAGTGAAAGAAATCAAGTTGGTTTAAAAAGTTTTCTTGAATGGAGGAGTTACTCCATTCTGCATTCTGGTATGGCTGATCTTAGATGTCATATAGTCTAATCAGCTAAAATGCAGCATCCATTTTATTAACTCAACAGTGTAAGGGATCTGTGTGATCATCTCATTTTTATGGTCTCTTGTAGTACTGAACTTAACATCTTATCCTATAATTTGCTGTGGTAGGAAGACCTCTAGGATGGCCCCCCCAAACTTCCATCCCCTGTTATAGATGTCCTGTATAATCCCCTCCACTTGAACATGGTAAATATGAGGGATATCATTCTCATGATTATGTTCCAGTATATGGAAGAGTTTTTTTTTTCAGATGTAATTAAGGTCCCTAATCAGTTGGCTTTGTGTTAACTAAAGAGAGATTATCCTGAGTGGACCTAACCTAAGCAGGTAAGCCCATCAAACAGAGACAACAAGCAGCAGCAGATGTTCTGTTGTCCTTAAGAAACAAAATGCAATGTGGTAGAGAGGACCGTGTGGCAGTTGAAGTGATTAATAGCCTACCAAAATGATATGAAAATTACTTTGAGCTGAATATATCTGAACAATCAGCAGCCGCATACAGAAACATTATCTAAATTTAAATAGAACCTCTGAAAATATAGTTACCACTGACTTCCCTCCCAGGGAGTTACTTGATTGGGGAAAAACAAAAACAAAAACAAAAAACGACACTCAGCACCAGAAGTGTGAATTCAGCTGCTTGTTAGAATTAAAAAAAAAAAAAAATAGAACCTTCCATACTCTCCCAGTGAAGCTCTATCTACCCCTCTTTTGTTAAGTTTAGTATATAAGCCTTTTCTTTCTGGTTATTCCAGTAAGTTACTAGTCTCTGAGTGCTTCTGCATGTACACTGTGCATGCATAAATAAACATTGTCTTTTCTCCTGTTAATCTATCTATTGTTGATTAATTTGTAGACCACCAATCACTGGACCCAAGTTGGAAGAGGAAAAGATTTCCTTCTTATGAAGTGAAGAGTTGGCAGCTTCTAGGAGCTGAGGGCCACAGTGCTACAACTCAAAGAACTACATTCTGCCAACAATCAGCAAGCTTTCAAAAGGATCCTTAGCCGCAAATGAAATTACAGCCTTGGCCAATACTTTGATTTCAGACTGATGCAGCCTGGTCTTCATATTAAATTAGGCAATACAGTACTTTGAAAACAGCATTGAATGTGTTGGAAGACTAGGCTTGAATTCGAGCTCAGTTACTAACTCAAAGTTTAACACTGGAGGGTCATCGGATTGTTAACTCTTCTGGTTTCGGATTTTCCAATTTGTTCAATTAAGATACTCTCCACACCTACTTCATATGATTCTTACAAGGAAGAAATGAACTCATGTTCATGAAGGTTCCATAAAAGAACTATAACACTTAAATTACAATTATTTTCATTTGGTGATATACCTAGTCACAAAACATCTATTCACTTGTGGCTAAGAAAAACATTACCTAGACAAACACACATTGGGACATCTGTGCAAGCAGGAACGGAAATGATTTAAGTTGCAGGATTTAGATTTTTGTAAATAGTTTTTGAAAATCAGATTCTTATCCATCACTTGTCTAAGATTTAGCAAATGTAGGACAATCAACATTACCACATTTCTTGTTGCTTTGAACAGCAGCTAAATATTTACATTCTGCCATGTTAAGAAAATTGATCTGTTATGTATATTAAGCACTACCTCTCTTCCATTCAATATCTTTCCAGCATTATTTATAAAAGCTCTTTGAGATGGAGTTCTGGTTGGTCTCTCAGTTTGGTCACAGTTCCATTTCAAATTCTGCAAAATTATGGGTTTAATAAACATCAAAGAAAATGCATCAAGTTCATTTCATCTGTGAACCTTCAGAACAAGAAGGCCCAGGAGGCTAAGGTTTGACATGCTCATGAGTGTGCAATTCTGATATCTATATCCTGATCTTAGAATTCAGGCTCTGACTCCATCAATATAAGAACTGCTCCTCTCCTGGTCTCTGCAGGGCACTAAGCTTGGTTGCAAAAGTTTATGCATGGCACTCTGTATTTCCCTTTCCTTGCCTGTTTTATTCCTATTTTATTTAGCACAGTGCCAAGGTTTTTAAGATTCCTGCTTTCTGGGAACAGGTTTCCTGTGTATTTGATATCTTGGTACCTTTTGTGATTATAAGGCCAACACCACAGGAGTAGGGAAGCATACGTACCTGCAATCTGTGAACCAAAAGAAGACTGCTGGATGAAGGGGTGAAAGAGTATATTTAGCTTTTGACGCCCTTTTCTAGGGTAGAAGATAAGCAGGTGGTAGTATCTCCACTTTCCATGGGAAGAGACAGAGTTCTGGAGTGAAGTTTACCCACTGGTCTTCCCTTCATGAAAGTCTCAGTCCTAGTCTTCTGCAACTTACATGTATTCCCTTCTCTGTGGCAAAGCCTTTGTTCACTCATGGTGGTCTTCCTTTCCCCTGAATTCACAGTTCGTCTAGTCTGCAGCTTCTTCTCATCAACCAGTACCAGTTATTAGATGTTGTAACTAATGCTCATTATGTTCATTGAATTTTTATTCAGTCTTTATATCTTGCTCTCCACCTGCAATCCCCCAACATACATATTGATTTTAATCTAGATTGTAAGCTTCCCCAAAAGAAAAAACTATGCCTTATAATCTCCTGTGCCCACTACTGTATCCAGCTTTATAAATATAAAAACATTTGGTTCAAGTCAATGGGTCAAAATTGTTCACATGGGATATGCTATAAAAGCAAAATCACTACTTCTACTAATAACCATTTTTACAGATTAGGCCATTATTGACCCCCTTTTTCTTTACTATTTCCTTTTAGATTTCTCAGAAAATTAGTCTACACAGACTGGCTCTCTCTCCCTAACTTTGGTTCCATCTTTAACTGCTGTAATCACACTATCATGATTGTAACTCATATAAAACCTCTGTGAAATATCCTCAGTGACTACTAAAGAAACTCACCAGCCTTCTGTGATCTCATTCCTAAATCCTAGCACAGAGCTTAGCAGGCATTTAAGTTAACATTGTTGAGTAAAGGAATGAGTGAATCCTGCTCAGCCTTGCTGGAACATTTGATACTTCCTTCTTGAAATATTTTCCTCCTTTGGCTTTTTAGCCATGACTCTTTCCTAGTTTTTCTACTTTCTTGTAACTGTCCTTTCTCAGTCTCCTTTTGCCGCCTCTTGCTGCTCTTCCAATTCCTAAATGAGAGTGTTATCCAAAGTTCTATTCAAGACTTCAACTTGCTCCATGCTTCTTCCTAGGGTGATCTCATTCATTTCTTTGGCCTCATGCCTTATAATAGATGCATAATAAATTGATCCAATCTAATCTGACCTCCATTACAGATTCCCTGTCTGCCTATCAGGCAACTAAATTTCATTGCTCCATGGGAAACTTAAACTTAAAATGTTTTAGATGAAGCATAGTATCTTCCCCTTCAAACCTGCTCCTTTATATGTGTCCCTATGATACTTATCTCATATTCCTTCCATCTCATCCTTGGATTCATCTTGAATTCTTACTTGCCCCTCAAACCTCACATTCAGTCAGCCTTAAAGTCCCATTGTACTGACCTCCAAATCCTCTCTCAGATATGGCCTCTTCTTTTCCATTCCATTGTCAATGGCCTGGTTTCCAGTTGGGACCACTGACATAGCTCTTAGGTAATGTTCCCTTTATCCTAGCTACTACCATTTAACCTTCCTCTTCAGGCATTATCCTGCCTCAGCCTCTAGAATGGACTTAATCTTAGGAAAAAAGCTATAGAATTGATTTCAGACAATAGAGTGGCACGTCTCATCAAATTCCTCTTGCTCTCTGTCTCACTTTCATTAACAGGAATCTGGTCTTGGTAACTTATCCAGTATTCAAGTCTTCTAAGGAAATTATTTCCTCTTATGACTCCATCCCACCCTTAGGATACTGAAATTTCACCACTAAATGTTAGGCTGGTAAGTAGAACTTAGTTATGTGTTGAGTCTCTCTGCCTGTTGGTGTTCCTTCAATATTGTCGACTCCAGAGTACTAATTAGTCAGCTCCATTCCCTGTTACCTTGTACTAAAATCCCTAAACACAACTCTGTGTGGACTCTGGCCTTGAGAGGGTACAAACCTGATTGATGGCATAGAGGACTCTGACCTCAGCACATGATCATCTCTGCAGGGAGATCTGTACTGCCCCATTCCCGGTAGTACTTAATAAACAAAACCTCCTATTGGTTTCTGACTGTAATAGAGTAGGGAACATACACAGATTATGAAAAAATATTAATTCTCAAATCACTTTTACTTGATTTGGAAGTCAGTCAATTCTCTCCAATTGTAACTATACAATGCTCAATCTGACAGAAAAAAATGTAAAAATCAATTATTTGGTTATTATTTGACAACCTACAATTAATCTCATTAATTTTTTCCCCCGTTGATTAAAGTGATCGGTTATTTGGATTTTTCAGAGACAAAGGCCAAACCTTGAGGAGTAAGGATCACTCCTTGTTCCTGTCATGTAATCTTGCTTCAGTCCTCTAGCACACGATAGGGCTTTGTGGACAATACAAGTGATTTTGTGTCATCAGAGATAATGCACAATATGTAATACAAACTAAGACACTTCTAAAACTGAACAGATAATTAAAAATTACATGCTTGTAATTTAATATTTGTACTTCACTTGACATAAATGTATAGGAAATACAATTTTTAATATTAAATTAAACCTGACACATCTTGTAGAACACTGAGATTAATCCTTTTGTAAAGGAAAAATCAAAATGACCATGCTGTGTTTTCTCCTTGGATAAATCTGTATCTTTCATATTGTGTAAAGCCACACTCAGCACGTCTCAGAGACAGTAAGCTAAAGTAAAGGAGGTTGGTTTCTTTACTTTTAAGTCTTTTGATCCAGGATCCCAGATGCTAAATTTGAGAAGCCTTATTACATTAATGCCTCCCAGTAGAGAAGCTCAATATTCATCACAATTTCTTTAAACTTGCTGGGTCGTTTCTTTAAACCAGTAGAGGAGCTGACAGTGGATAGTTTAGAGCAGCAGCGTTTCAGTCAAGGGGCAGAAAAGAAAGCCTGCTCCAACTGCCACCCTTGGTGAAACTTATTAAACCTCTTTTTCATATAGATGTCCTTTTAAGGACTATCAATAGGGTTGTCTGAAAAATAATTAAAAGACACCCCAAGAAATAAAGAATCCCTAAATTACTGCTAACTTCCCATAAACCAGCTCAGCTATACATTCTCCTTCTCCACTGCAGCATCTGCCTGGACCATTCTCAGGAGCTGCTAAGCCAGGGATAACAGTATCCCAAACTTCTAAATCTGCCAGCATAGCATTGGTGAGGGCAGCTTCCTAAATGGGAAGGTCCTAAGACCAGGAAGAATCTATATATGAAATATAAAGATTTAAGAAGAAAATCAATAGAGCAGCAATACTGTTAGGTAATCAGAAAGACCAATAGACCCATCTGTTTCCCTAGAGAAGTGGTATTTAACCAGGGTTGATTTTGATCCAGGAAATATTTGACAACACCTGGAGATGTTTTGTGTTGTTATAAGTGAAGGGGGCAGTGCTACTGGCATTGAGTGGGTAGAGGGCCAGAGATGCAGCTGACCATCCTGCAGTGCACTGGACAGCTTCCACAACAAAGAATGAACCAGCCCAAAATGTCTGTACAGTAGTTCCCCTCATCTGCAGGGGATATGTTCCAAGACACCCAGTGGATGCCTGAAACCATGAATAGTACCAAATCCTATATATACTATGTTTTTTCCTATACGGACATACATATGATAAAGTTTAACTTATAAATTAGGCACAGTAAGAAACTATCTGAATTGCCAGCATCACTACTCTTGCACTTTCGGGCCATTATTAAGTAAAATAAGTGTTACTTGGAACACAAGCACTGAGATACCATGGCAGTCTATGTGATAACCAAGATGGCTAAGTGACCAATGGGCGGGATACCCTGCTCAAAGGGATGATTCACTGCCAAGGTGGGACAAAGTGGTCAGCATGAGGTTTCATCACACTACTTAAACAGTGAGCAACTTAAAACTTATGAATTGTTCATTTCTGGAATTTTCCATGTAATATTTTTGGGCCAGAGATGACCCGGATAACTGAAACCTCAAAAAGCAGAACATCGAATAAGGGGGGACGACTGTACTAACAAGGTTGAGAAAGCTTGCTCTAGTTGAAACTGTACAGGCAGATAAAGTAATTTCCAGAAGTATAAACCAAACATGGAATTGTCTCCCTCCACCCACACACACATTTTCCCACAGTAAAACTCATCTCTCACATGCTTCTCATGGTGTCATTTTACTTTTAAGATATTCTGAATACTTACAGCAACTAAAACTATCACATATGAAACACTGCATTTTTTTTTTTTTTTCGGTATGTGGGCCTCTCACAGTTGTGGCCTCTCCCATTGTGGAGCACAGGCTCCAGACGCGCAGGCTCAGAGGCCATGGTTCACGGGCCCAGCCGCTCCGTGGGATCCTCCCGGACCAGGGAACGAACCCGTGTCCCCTGCATCGACAGGTGGACTCTCAACCACTGCGCCACCAGGGAAGCCCTGCTTTTTTTTTTTTTTTTAACATCTTTATTGGAGTATAAGTACAATCTTGTGTTAGTTTCTGCTGTATGATAGAGTGAATCAGCTATATGCATACGTATATCCCTATATGCCCTCCTGTTTGTGTCTCCCTATCCACCCCTCTAGGTGGTCACAAAGCACAGAGCTGATCTCCCTGTGCTATGCAGCTGCTTCCCACTAGCTACCTATTTTACATTTGGTAGTGTACATGCCACTCTCTCACTTCTTCCCAGCTTGCCCATCCCCCTCCCCATGTCCTCAAGTTCACTCTCTACATTTGGTCTTTATTCCTGTCCTGTCACAAGGTTCTTCAGAACCTTTTTTTTTTTTTAAGATTCCATATATATGTGTCAGTATACGGTATATGTTTTTCTCTTTCTGACTTACTTTACTCTGTATGACAGACTCTAGGTCCATCCACCTCACTACAAATAACTCATTTTCATTTGTTTTTATGGCTGAGTAATATTCCATTGTATATATGTGCCACAACTCCTTTATCCATTCATCTGTCGATGTACACTTAGGTTGCTTCCATGTCCTGGCTATTATAAATAGAGCTGCAATGAACATTGTGGTATATGACACTTTTTGAATTATGGTTTTCTCAGGGTATATGCCCAGTAGTGGGATTGCCGGGTTGTACGGTAGTTCTATTTTTAGTTTTTTTAGGAACTTCCATACTGTTCTCCATAGTGGCTGTATCAATTTACATTCCCACCAACAGTGCAAGAGGGTTCCATCCTCTCCAGCATTTATTGTTTGTGGATTCTTTGATGATGGCCATTCTGACTGGTGTGAGGTGATACCTCATTGAAGTTTTGATTTGCATTTCTCTAATGATTAGTGATGTTGAGCATCCTTTCATGTGTTTGTTGGCAATCTGTATATCTTCTTTAGAGAAATGTCTCCTTAGGTCTTCTACCCATTTTGGGATTGGCTTGTCTGTTTTTTTGATATTGGGCTGCATGAGCTGCTTGTATATTTTGGACATTAATCCTTTGTCGGTTGCTTCATTGGCAAATATTTTCTCCCATTCTGATGGTTGTCTTTTCATCTTGTTTATGGTTTCTGTTGCTATGCAAAAGCTTTTAAGTTTCATTAAGTCCCATTTGTTTATTTTTGTTTTTATTTCCATTTCTCTAGGAGGTGGCTCAAAAAGAATCTTGCTGTGATTTATGTCAAAGAGTGTTCTGCCCATGTTTTCCTCTAAGAGTTTTATAGTGTCTGTCCTCACATTTAGGTATCTATCCATTTTAAGTTTATTTTTGTATATGGTATTAGGGAGGGCTCTAATTTCATTCTTTAACATGTAGCTATCCAGTTTTCCCAGCACCACTTATTGAAGAGGCTGTCTATTATCCATTGTATATTCTTGCCTCCTTTATCAAAGATAAGGTGACCACATGTGCATGGGTTTATCTCTGGGCTTTCTATCCTGTTACCTTGATCTATCTTTCTGTTTGTGCCAGTACCATACTGTCTTGATTACTGTAGCTTTGTAATATAGCCTGAAGTCAGAGAGCCTGATTCCTCCACCTCCGTTTTTCTTCTCAACATTGCTTTGGCTATTTGGGGTCTTTTGTGTTTCCATACAAATTGTTAAGTTTTTTGTTCTAGTTCTGTGAAAAATGCCATTGGTAGTTTGATAGGGATTGCATTGAACCTGTAGATTGCTTTGGGTAGTAGAGTCATTTTCACAATGTTGATTCTTCCAATCCAAGATAATGGTAGATCTCTCCATCTATTTGTATGATCTTTAATTTCTTTCATCAATGTCTTATAGTTTTCTGCATACAGGCCTTTTATCTCCTTAGGTAGGTTTATTCTTAGGTATTTTATTCTTTTTGTTGCAATGGTAATTGGGAGTGTTTCCTTAATTTCTCTCTCAGATTTTTCATCATTAGTGTACAGGATGCAAGACATTGCTGTGCATTAATTTTGTATCCTGCTACTTTACCAAATTAATTCATTAGCTCTAGTAGATTTCTGGTAGCATCTCTAGGATTCTCTATGTATAGTATCATGTCAGCTGCAAACAGTGACAGCTTTACTTCTTCTTTTCCAATTTGGATTACTTTTCTTTCTTTTTCTTCTCTGATTGCTGTGGCTAAAACTTCCAAACTATGTTGAATAATAGTGGTGAGAGTGGGCAACCTTGTCTTGTTCCTGATCTTAGTGGAAATGGTTTCAGTTTTTCACCATTGATGATAATGTTGACTGTGGGTTTGTCATATATGGCCTTTATTTTGTTGATGTAGGTTCCCTCAATGCCTACTTTCTGGAGGGTTTTTATCATAAATGGGTGTTGAATTTTGTCAAAAGTTTTTTCTGCATCAATTGAAATGATCATATGGTTTTTCTCCTTCAATTTGTTAATATGGTGTATCACACTGTTTGATTTGCATACATTGAAGAATCCTTGCATTCCTGGGATAAACCCCACTTGATCATGGTGTATGATCCTTTTAATGTGCTGTTGGTTTCTGTTTGATAGTATTTTGTTGAGGATTTTTGCATCTAGGTTCATCAGTGATATTGGCCTGTAGTTTTCTTTCTTTGTGACATCCTTGTCTGGTTTTGGTATCAGGGTGATGGTGGCCTCCTAGAATGAATTTGGGAGTGTTCCTCTCTCTGCTATATTTTGGAAGAGTTTGAGAAGGATAGGTGTTAGCTCTTCTCTAAATGTTTGATAGAATTCACCTGTGAAGCCATCTTCTCCTGGGCTTTTGTTTGTTGGAAGATATTTAATCACAGTCTCAATTTCAGTGCTTGTGATTGGTCTGTTCATATTTTTTTTCTTCCTGGTTCAGTCTCGGAAGGTTATGCATTTCTAAGAATTTGTCCATTTCTTCCAGGTTGTCCATTTTATTGGCATAGTGTTGCTTGTAGTAATCTCTCATGATCCTTTGTATTTCTGCAGTATCTGTTGTTACTTCTCCTTTTTCATTTCTAATTCTGTTGATTACAGTCTTTTCCCTTTTTTTCTTGATGAGTCTGGTTAATGGTTTATCAATTTTTTTATCTTCTTGAAGAACCTGTTTTTGGTTTTATTGATCTTTGGTATTGTTTCCTTCATATCTTTTTCATTTATTTCAAATCTGATTTTTATGATTTCCTTCCTTCTGGTAACTTTGGGTTTTTTATGTTCTTCTTTCTGTAATTGCTTTAGCTGTAAGGTTAGGTTGTTTATTTGAGATGTTTATTGTTTCTTGAGGTAGGATTGTATTGCTATAAACTTCCCTCTTAGAACTGTTTTTGCTCTATCCCATAGGATTTGTGTCATTGTGTTTTCATTGTCATTTGTTTCCAGGTATTTTTTAATTTCTTTTTTGATTTCTTCAGTGATATCTTGGTTATTTAGTAGTGTATTGTTTAGCCTCCATGTGTTTGTATATTTTACATTTTTTCCCCTGTAATTGATATATAGTAATTGATATCTAGTCTTATAGTGTTATGGTCAGAAAAGATACTTGATATGATTTCAAGTTTCTTAAGTTTACCAAGGCTTGATTTGTGACCCAAGATAAGATCTATCCTGGAGAATGTTCCATGAGCACTAGAGAAGAAAGTGTATTCTGTTGTTGTTAGATGGAATGTCCTATAAATATCAATTAAGTCCATCTTGTTTAATGTGTCGTTTAAAGCTTGTGTTTCCTTATTTATTTTCATTTTGGATGATCTGTCCATTGGTGAAATTGGGGTGTTAAAGTCCCCTATTCTTATTGTGTTACTCTCAGTTTCTCCCTTTATGGCTGTTAACATTTGCCTTACGTATTGAGGTGCATAAATATTACAATTGTTATATCTTTTTCTTGGATTGATCCCTTGATCGTTATATAGTGTCCTTCTTTGTCTCTTGTAATAATCTTTATTTTAAAGTCTATTTTGTCTGATATGAGAATTGCTACTCCAGCTTTCTTTTGATTTCCATTTGCATGGAATATTTTTTTCCATCCCCTCACTTTCAGTCTGTATGTGTCCCTAGGTCTGAAGTGGGTCTCTTGTAGACAACATATATATGGGTCTTGTTTTGTATCCATTCAGCCAGTCTATGTCTTTTGGTTGAAACATTTAATCCATTTACATTTAAGGTAATTATCGATATGTATGTTCCTATTCCCATTTTCTTAATTGTTTTGGGTTTGTTATTGTAGGTCTTTTCCTTCTCTTGTGTTTCCTGCCTAGAGAAATTCCTTTAGCATTTGTTGTAAAGCTGCTGTGGTGGTGCTGCATTCTCTTAGATTTTGCTTGTCTGTAAAGTTTTTATTTACTCCATCGAATCTGACTGCAATCCTTGCTGGGTAGAGTAATGTTGGTTGGTAGGTTTTTCCCTTTCATCACTTTAAATACCTCCTGCCACTTCCTTCTGGCTTGCAGTGTTTCTGCTGAAAGGTCAGCTGTTAACCTTATGGGGATTCTCTTGTATGTTGCTTTTCCCTTGCTGCTTTAATATTTTTTCATTGTATTTAATTTTTGATAGTTTAATTAATATGTGTCTTGGCTGGTTTCTCCTTGGATTTACCCTCTATGGGACTCTCTGTGCTTCCTGGACTTGATTGACTATTGATTGACTTGTGATTGGCTTGATTGGCTCTGTTTGTGGTCTCCTTTTTGCAGGCTCCAGTTTCGTAGTTCCTGTTGGTTTTGGTGTCTGCCCTCTGTGGGTTAAGTTGGTTCAGTGGCTTATGTAGGCTTCCTGGTGGAGAGGACTGGTGCCTGTGTTCTAGTGTATGAGGCTGGATTTTATCTTTCTGGTGGGCAGGACCATGTCTGGTGGTGTGTTTTGGGGCATCTATGAACTTATTAAGATTTTAGGCAGCCTCTCTGCTAATGGGTGGGGTTGTGTTCCTGTCTTGCTATTTGTTTGGCGTGGGTTTCCGCCCTGGACCTTGCTCGTCGTTGAGTGGAGTTGGGTCTTAACATTGAGATGGAGATCTCTCAGAGAGCTCTTGCTGAGTGATATCACGTGGGGCCAGGAGATCTGTGGCGGTCCAGTGTCCTGAATTTGGCTCTCGCACCTCAGAGGCTCAGGCCTGACACCTGGCTGGAGTTCCAAGACCCTGTCAGCCACACAACTCAGAAGAGAAGGGAGAAAAGAAAGAAAGAAAAATAAAATAAAATAAAATAAAATGTTATTAAAATAAAAAATGTTTAAAAATTATTAAAATTAAAAAAATTAAGTAATAAAAAATAAAGAAGAAGCAGCCAAACCAGTAAATAAATCCACCAATGATAACAAGTGCTAAAAGCTATACTAATATACACATAAAAATCAGTAACTAGTCTGTCGCATACAGCAAACCCCAAGTCTACAGTTGCTCCCAAAGTCCACTGCCTCAATTTTGGGATGATTCTTTGTCTATTCAGGTATTCCACAGATGAAGGATACATCAAGTTGACTGTGGAGATTTAATCCGCTGCTCCTGAAGCTGCACAGAGAAATTTCCCTTTCTCTTCTTTGTTTGCACAGCTCCTGGGTTCAGCTTTGGATTTGGTCCCATCTCTGCATGTAGGTCACCCTCTGGCATCTGTTCTTCACCCAGACAGGAGGGGATTAAAGGAACGGCTGATTAGGGGTTTCTGGCTCACTCAGGCCAGGGGGAGGGAGGGGTATGGATGCAGGCTGAGCCTGAGGTTGCAGAGGCTGGCATGACGTTGCAACTGCCTGTGGCGCCGTGCATTCTCCCAGGGAAGTTGTCCCTGGATCCCGGGACCCTGGCAGTGGCGGGCTGCACAGGCTCCTGGGAGGGGAGGTGTGGATAATGACCTGTGCTTGCACACAGGATTCTTGGTGGCTGCAGCAGCAGCCTTAGCATTTCATGCCCGTCTCTGGGGTCCGTGATGATAGCCGCAGCTTGCGCCTGTCTCTGGAGCTTGTTTAGGTGGTGCTCTGCCTTCTGTGGGCAGACGGGGAAGGAATCCCCTCTCCTTGTGCACCCCGAAACAATGGTCTCTTGTCTCTTCGGCAGCTCCAGACTTTTCCCGGACTCCCTCCCGGCTAGCCGTGGTGCACTAGCCCCCTTCAGGCTGTGTTCACGCCACCAACCCCAGTCCTCTCCCTGCGCTCCGACCTCCGAAGCCAGAGCCTCAGCTCTCAGCCCCCGCCCGCCCTGGCGGGTGAGCAGACAAGCCTCTCGGGCTGGTGAGTGTTGGTCGGCACCGATCCTCTGTGTGGGAATCTCTCCACTTTGCCCTCCGCACCCCTGTTGCTGTGCTGTCCTCCGCAGCTCCGAAGCTTCCCCCCTCCACCACCCGCAGTCTCCGCCCGTGAAGGGTCTTCCTAGTGTGTGGAAACCTTTCCTCCTTCATGGCTCCCTCCCACTGGTGTGGGTCCCGTCCCTATTCTTTTTTCTCTGTTTTTTCTTTTTTCTTTTGAGTTACCCAGGTACGTGGGGAGTTTCTTGACTTTTGGGAAGTCTGAAGTTTTCTGCCAGCGTTCAGCAGGTGTTCTGTAGGAGTTGTTCCACTTGTAGATGTATTTTTGATTTATCTGTGGGGAGGAAGGCGATCTCCGTGTCTTACTCCTCTGCCATCTTGAAGGTCCAGCCAAAGCATTGTTTTTGGGTTTGTTTGAAACCCAACAGAATATGTGGCTTAGACACTTATTTCTACCAATCTCTTGATTTTTACCTCAAAATTTCTTTCAATTGTTCTGACAATTCTCAAGATAATCAGTAAATTTTTCAGGCTAAAATTAAACCATGCAGATAAGTACCTTTTATTCATTGATCTCCATCTCCACTCCAGGAACTTCTGTGTGGCACGAGTTTTGCAGAGACTAGATTTGTCTAGTTCTTATTTAACTTATTTAATAAATAAAGTGCCTGTTGTGTGCAAGACACTGTGATAGGAGTTCTGTGTGTGGCTGAGAAGAGGTGGGCAGTTGGGAGATTAAAATAACAGCACTTATCAAGTAAAGGAAGGGAAGGTGGTTCCTTCTATTAAGCATCCCTTATGCCTCATGTCCTGCTCTGGACTATCGAGCATTTGGTAGACATTTATTGAGTATCTATTACATGCCATGCATTGGGTTAGGGATATGGAAATCAAAGAGTACACGGTTGATCCTTGAACAATGCACATGGTCTAGGGGTGCCCACACTCTGTGCAGCCAAAAATCTGCGTGTAATTTATAGGTGGCTCCCTGTATACTTGGTTCCTCTATATTCGCGGTTCTGCATCTGCCTACTCAATCAACCATGAATCACGCTATGCTGTAGTGTTTACTATTGAAAAAATTTACATATAAGTGGACCCAAGTAGTTCAAACCCATGTTGTTCATCCTTGTGGAATTCATATCATAGTGGGGTGAATTAGGCAAGAAAAAAATTCACCATTATTATAAAGTATGATAAATGCTGTAATAAACTATATGTGATACTCTTTGATAAAATAGTTGTTCAGTCCATGATCTTCTAGAGATCCTTGATGACAAAAGATAAAGTGTGAGAATAATACCCAAGCATATGCAATCATTAAGGCTATACTTTTTCAATGTTAATGTGCATATGGATCACTTGAGGACCTTGTTAAAATCTGGGATGGGGCATGAGATTCTGCATTTCCAGTAAGCTCCCAGGTATTATCAATGCTGTTGTTTGAAGGACCACACTTTGAATAGCGAGGAATTAAGGTAATATTGGCATCTCTTGCTCATAAACTACATACCCATTACACCATCTTCTCTCCTCAGTTTCCTATGCTTCTCCACTCCCAGTTCCCCTCTTCACACACACACACACACACACACACACACACACACACGCATAGACACACACATGAATACATACATACACATTGATTCACATATTTCTGCTTGTGTGATTTCCAAGTTTGGAGAGATGTCATAAACACTGTGTTGTGGGTTATGAAAGAAATGTGGCAAAGATCAGGGAGAAAACGGCATATTTTGTTGACAATGTTGGCCTTGGCTACTTTAGCAGAACCTAGAGAAGAACTCCAAAGGGATCTTTGTTCCTAAACAATGTGGGAAAGAACCAGAAGAAAACCACACTTTCTCTGGTATTCTGCTCTGCTTCAACGCCCAAAGGTCCTGGACAGCCCAAGAAAGACAAGACAGTCTGTACCTAAGAGAGAGATATACTTTACCTAAGAGGAAACAAGAAAATCTGTTTTGCACAGCACTGTCTGGTTCTTCCTCCATTCACTGCCCCCAAAGATGCTCCATGAAGTCGAAAGAAATCAGACTCCCAGGAGCCTTTAGTAACATGTAGCTCAGGGTCCTAAGGCCCCTCAAGATGGGACTCCCTTTGCTTGCTGCACCCCAGCTACACCAGCCTTCTTTCTGCTAACCAAATACCTAAGCTCATTCCAATTTAGCCCTTGTGTGCATCCTTCTTTTCTGCCCCTTGTTGTTTGCATGGCTGACACCCTTTTCATTCAAGTCTTAGCTTAAATGTCATCTTCTTAAGTTGACCTTCCTGTATCTAAAGTATCTAACTCAACCCACCCTCCCTGTTAGTCTTCAGCCCATGATCAAGTTTGATTTTCTTCATAGTATTATATTTATCACCAACTTCAAGCTTCATACTATTTAATTGCTTATTTGCTTATTGTCTGCCTCCCACCCACTAGAATCTAAATTCAATGAGAGTAAGTATCTAATCTGTCTTGCTCACTATTGTATCTCTAGCAAAAGGCACAGCAATTGACACATAAAAGACACTCAAATATTTGTTGTATGAAATAATATCTTTCCATCTCTGTACACCTCAATATCTTAATCTATAAATGGACAGATGATGCGATCTACATATAAAAGTATAAAGTAAAATAAATGATAAGCACTAGACATGGATCACATAAAATACTCCACAAATATTAGCTTTTATCATCACTATTAATTATTATTTCTGCATTATTAACTCTGAGCACTAAGTGCCTGGCACATAGTAGGTTCTCACCAAATACTGGCTTAGCAAACGAATGAGAACTGCACCGAAAAGTTATAAATACTATGGCTGCCAAAAATTCTTAGTACTACTCAATGGAAATATTGTCACAGCATCCAGGAGTGCCTAAGATAGATAAATGTGTTTTAAAGTCCTCTCCCTTATTGATTCCCTGGACCATGAGTTCCCTTTCCTGTACCAGATGCAGCAATGGCAAGAGCCACCATCTCTGGAAGGCTCTGTTCCTTACCGACATGCCATTCCAGATTCTTACCACAAGTATAGGTTCTCCTGAAATCCAGAGCCAGAACCCACCTGTAGGGAGCTCAACTGCAGGGTAACTTACTCCATGACCATCTCTTCACCCCGTAGTTTTATCCTTGGGACAGGTACCTAAATCTAACTGTGCACGGCAGGCATTGAAAGAGACGCAAAGAAGATTCAGTCATATTCAGGGAGTATGCATCATAAGGGAAAGGAAAAAAGTTGGGAAGGCAGATGTGGTTGTCACACAGTCAGCCCTGTCTTCCCACTCCTCTTTAGGAACTGATTGTTTAAGATGCTGATGTCTTTTTAATGCCACTTCCTTCCCTGGATTCTACCTCCTTCCCTGGATTCTCCACTAAAACCTCCCTGTAGTGTCAGACTCCAGAATTTGGGGCAGCTTTGAATATTTGTAAGCACAGGAGCAGCTCTGGTTACCTGGACAGACAGAAGAAATGTACTGGGGAAAGGGAGGGGCCAGAGTAGATAAAACCAAATCCCCATCACTAAAAGCAACTATTCTGAATGAAGAATATCTACTGTGTTTTTCCCTCTAAGAAATCAAATATGAAACATGGCAAATAAACAGTCCAATTATTATATTCTCTTAGATTTGAGAGCCAGAAGGTCTCTGAAGCCTATTTAGCTTTGTTCTTGCACGTCTGACACTATTGGTTTTCCTTTTATGAATAACGAAAATCTGAAATAACACAACATTACCCTTAATCATGTTTGTGCCACAGAAATAACATCTCCTTGAAATACAAGCCTTTGATTCTACGATGCCCTCACAAAACACCACTTGCCAAGAGCTGGATCTTTTTTTCTTTTATCAAAGAAGTGTTTGAGGCATGGGGATTATTTATTCCTCCTGTCTTCCTTCCAATCTCCCTTCCTCTTCATCCAGACTTGAGATCTGAGATCTGTATGTGTAGAGAAAAGCATACCTCATCTTACTTTCCAAACTCATGGCAAAACTAAAATAATAAGCAATGTCTGTAGATCTGGTGCACACATACACACTGGTTTATAAAAACTAGAACATAGGTACCATTATTAGACCTAAGAAGATTCTGAATAGCATCACCTTAATGTTACATGATATTTTGTTCCATAAATCCAAGAACACACATACGTATTACATGCTATATAAACATTCCCAAACCACTTAACTCAAAGTACATATTTGTTATAAAGCATTATTTGTTGCAATAGTATTGGTTATATAGAGTATTGATCAGGGATATACAGTATTGTCTTACTTTCAAATGAAAAACCCATGACTCTACATTGTATCTAAAATGGGTAATGGATGTTGCTATTTGTGAAATGAAAATATTGCAATGACACTCAAAATGTATTAGCTGAAAACTAACTTAGTATTTCACAAACACCTAGTATGTACCCTGTACCAGGCTAGCAGTCAATAGAAAAATAGACAGCCGTTCTCTGCCATCAAGATCTTTCTTAATCTCTCATGGTAAAAAAATAAGCCAACAATGGAAACTTGGGAAAAATGACACCAACAGTCTCATCTAGGGCCTGGTGATCCACCAGCTTCACCCTCCTGCCTCTTCCACATCCCAACATACATATGTTGATTTTATTGGCTGCAAAGCAAATGTGGTAACATTAAGGGATAGATTAAAAAATAAAGAAGATATGCAATTTTCCTACCTTTAAGAGAGCTTCCCTAGAGAAAACTATCCATTTACCCATATATCCTTTTAGTCTGTGTTCACATGCATTCATATTTTACATAGTTTGATTGGTGTGTACCAAGCACATTGGATTGTATCATCAATGTTTTTCAATAGTATTACATAGTCTTCAAATATTGTTTAAATGATTGCATCATATTGCACATGCTAATACATACTTTAACAATTCCTCTATTAGTATGCATTTTTGAGTTTCCTCTCATATAAATTATATAAAGAAAAGTTCTTCCTTTCTTTTTTTTTACAAAAAATTGTCAGAAATTCAGTAGACACATTTTTGGAATGATTTAACAATCTTTCTTCCTCTATCACTTCTTCCTGCATCCTCTCAGAGTTGTGTAACTACCTTAAGAGAAGTAAAGGACACTAAAAGCTGGCTGTGGAAGTCATGGCAGTTATGAGTGGGGAAAATTACAGTGACAATGAACTCCTTTTCCACTCACTTCTGATAATGACCCTCTTCTAATCCCATACTTTTCTCAGTCAGCTCCCCACAAGACACAGGCATTTCTTGTTTCAGTTTTGATGCCTCACACCTCACACCTCTATTTCCTCAAGTATATTCTTTTTTGCCAGTCCTTAAAGTGTCTAGCCACTCAAGACCGTACCTCAAAGAATTCCCCATGCCCAAAAGCCTAGATATTATCTGGACCTGGAGGCACACTATTTAGAGCACACACAGAAACAAATACATCCCAAACAGCTGTTTTACTTCTTAAGGAAATTCTTTTATTTGAAAAATCTTTTTTATTGAGCCAGACTATTTGTATTGTCTTCTGATAGGAACTGTTCGGATTGGATTTAAATTGTGGTCAAGTATGTACTCCATGTTCTTATTCACTTTTGGTGAACGAAAGTTAGAAGGATCTCCCGTGGTAACCAGTCATTTTCTAGTGATCCCAGGTTGATATAAAAACAAAACAAAACAAAACAAAAAGTAACAACAATAAACCCTGTTATTTACTGTATTACACTTGTTAGAGCTTAAATTTACTTAGGGAGTTAACACTCGATCACACAAGATTGCAAATAATTAAAAAAACAACTCCCTAATTAGAAGTTACTTATTTTATACAAGCCAAGCAAATACTTTGTAAGTGAATAAGCCCAAGATTAGATCATGAAAGTCAGAAACTCTGTGCAAACATAAGGAAGGGATTGCTGTGAGCTGGCTCTATTTCTGTGTCAGAACAGGCAGAACAAGAGGAACTATTACGGCCAGTTTGTTTTGCATTGGACTTGGAAGAGTCAATTCAAATCAGCAAATATATTTTGAACACCTGCAATGTAAAAGGAAACATGCTAAACACCATGAGGGATATGGACAAGTTCTAGCTCCAATAAACTCAAATGAATGTCTTTAAAAGAATGGTCCTGGGCTTCCCTGGTGGCGCAGTGGTTGAGAGTCTGCCTGCTGATGCAGGGGACGCGGGTTCGTGTCCCGGTCCAGGAAGATCCCACATGCCGCAGAGCGGCTGGGCCCGTGAGCCATGGCCGCTGAGCCTGCGCATCCGGAGCCTGTGCTCCGCAATGGGAGAGGCCACAACAGTTAGAGGCCCGCATACCACAAAAAAAAAAAAAAAAAAAAGAATGGTCCTTACCTTTAAGGAATTTTAAATTAAAAATTCTATAGAATACTGCCAAGAAGGCTATTATTTTACTTTCCACTATTCATTTCTCACTGCCAGTGTACTTGAATTGCAGCATATTTGAATTCGCTGAATTAGCTTCTTGGTCATCAAAATTTTTCTCAATACATTTGAGGTTACTAGTCCTATGGAGTGACTTGCCCCAAATCACACAGTGTATCTGTCAGAGTATCAACAGAAAACATATGGAAAAATCCAATTAGGATAATTCAAGGAGAGTTTATTTACAAAGGGAACATGTGGACGGGGTAATGTATAATCTCAAGGCTAGTAACAGCTGAAGAACTGTTGCCACTTCTAGGCTGCAAAGAATAAGGATAAGGAGTGTTACCAGAAACTGGTAGAAGAGGGCTGTAATGAAGGCTGCCTTGAGAGGGACAAGGAACTTCAGTGAAGGGACTCACCTGTCTCAAAGCAAGCTCAGAGAGGGATGCAGAGCAATAAATGCCCCAACATCACTTTCCTATAGCCACTTGAGGTACCTCCACTGGTTAAACTGAATTGTAAACCTGAGAACACAGAAACCCATTAATTAATTCCATAGTAGTGAGCCTTCTGAAACCAAGGGCAAGGTGAAGAACAGTGGAGAGATCTGGAGGGGAAAAGAAACAGTATCTGGGCATATAGCTTTGGTTGTAGTAGAGTTCTCCTAACTCTAAGTCCACTGTCAACTAGAACATAATTCTTCTCATATTACTCAAGATGCTTAATGAATTGAGTTGAGTTACTGAATTGAACCATAACTTCCCAACAGGAAGGAAGCACTGGGCATGTAATGTTGAGTCAGGGCCCAATGAGGGTGGGTCTCAGACCATCTCCTACTTTTAGAATTGGAATCAGATCAAAGAGCTGTACTCGGAAGCAGATGGGAAGCCAGTGTAGTGCCCAGGGCCAAGTGAGTAGAATGTTCCAAACGACCAGATCCATTCAGTATCCTCTTTTGCTAAACAGTGACACAACTCAGCATGTGACAGGCCAGACACTGTGTGAAGTGTGGGACCATTGCCAAAGACAGATCTGGTTTGGCTTAAAAGAGACATGGTAGTTTTCAGAATTTGCGAGTTAACTCTGTGAAGTGTCTTTCCATGTGAGAAGAGATCTGGCAGGATGAAAAAGTTTAAGAACCATTGGTCCTTTGCACACATCTAAGACCCCTGCTCTAGTCAGAGGTGGAAGGGAACTCCAGAAGACAGATGCACATCTCTTTGTGGGTTTAAAGGCAGCTCTCTTAGAAAAAAGAACCCTCCTACACTGTTGGTGGGAATGTAAATTGGTGCAGCCACTGTGGAAAACAGTATGGAGGTTCTTCAGAGAAACTAAAAATAGAATTATCATATGACCCAGCAATTCCACTCCTAGGAATATATCCAGACAAAACTATAATTCAAAAAGATGCATGCACGTCTATGTTCATAGCAGCACTATTCACAATGGCCAAGACATGGAAAGAATCTAAATGTCCATTGACAGGTAAATGGATAAAGAAGATGTGGTACATATATACAATGGAATACTACTCAACCATAAAAAAGAATGAAATAATGTCATTTGCAGTAACATGGATGCAATTAGAGATTATCATACTAAGTTAAGTAAGTCAGAAAGAGAAAAACAAATACCATATGATATCACTTATATGTGGAATCTAAACTATGACACAAATGAACCTATCTATGAAACAGAAACAGAGTCAGGGACATAGAGAATAGACTGCTGGTTGCCAAGGGGGAAGGATGTGGAAGAGGGTTGGATTGGGAGTTTGGAATTAGTAGATGCAAACTGGTATATATAGAATAGATAAAGGACAAGGTCTTACTGTACAGCACAGGGAGCTATATTAAACATCCTGTGATAAACCATAATGAAAAAGAATATATCAAAGTGACTGAGTCACTGTACAGCAGTAATTAACACAACATTGTAATTCAACTATACTTCAATTTAAAAAAAAAAATAATAAAGGCAGCTCTCCTAAACCTCCACTACAGCAGAATCCCAGAAATAACAATTAATCTTATATGAATAAAAGACACTTCCCAGGACCAGTCATCAGACTGGGAGCACTGACATGTGTGGGCATGACAAGAACAATGGTGGGGCCATTTTAGGATGATATACTAGATATCTTACTAGACCTCTCTCTTTCCTTCTTGAATCTGTATTTAATAATAATGGTGTCCGTTATTCCTTTGTACACATATCTCATTGGGGTATTATGATAATCAAGGGAAAGATTGAAATAGCACTTTGTAAATTATAGAACTTTATACATATCACAATTGTTATTATTACCCATTGTGGGCTGTCTAAGCATCCCAGGAAGGAATACCTATTTCTACTCCTTATGATGGCTATTATCCTGAAAGATGGTTCCATTGCTGATACCTGCATTACAAAGAGAGTTTTCCCATTGTAGCTGGGTGGATAAGGTGATGAAATCTGCCTTCTCAGGGGCCCCAGCTGAATTCCTGGGTCAGCTTCCTCCTTCTCACCCCAGGAACTAGTAGCTAGAAGCAGATGATAACTCTTAGCTCAATACCAAGAGAGGGGCTCATGGTGCTGTTTGATGAGACCATGAAAAAGTATTCCCTTGCTTCTTGTTCTAACTAGCAAGGCAAAAAGACAGCTGGTGACTGAAGACTCAATAGAAGAGGGGCAATCAGGTCTCTGAGAAATCCTTGGAGAAATCCCAGGGGAAGAAAAAAAAAATCCTGGAATGGAATAACACATTCATATTAACTACTCCCTGATTAGTAGTTAATTGTTGCAAATGAGTTTACCAATCTTTTCCCTGACTATTAGGAAAGTGTGACCACCACAAAGCTGTCAAGCTATGGCACAGATCTGTATTGTACAAACCTTTGATGACTGGACTTCTGTGAGGAAACCACAGATATTCAGGCAAGGTGACTCTGGTTACTAGGGGAGGGTGGCCAAGGAAATTTGCCTACAGTGGAGGCTGATCTGGCGCACCTCAGACTGGCTGAACAGACTGGGCAGGTTTTCGGAGATTAGGATATATGGGATAGAGAAAAGAAAATAGCCTTATATGTTGTTTCATCTCACTACTTACTAACAGTTTGGAATTATCTATGTATTGTTTTTCAGAATTCAAATGAATATAGACACATAGCAGCATAGTGTTCTAGAAGCCAATGCATAAGCATGGTATCTATTTCTAAAACATCATTTTTTCCTGATATTTGAAGAAGGAATAGATTATTTTCATCAAACACATACACACATACATAAACATGAAGGAGAAGAGGACTTTCTTCTTTGTGGCAAGCTACTCTGAACAACGCACAGCCCCACACACCCCTGTCTGAGGGCTGCTGTTCATATACAGCCATTAGAAGTATTTGGATGGAAAATTCCAAGGAATTCTATGGATGTAAAGCCCTACATGGTAGCAGAGGGACAGGCAGTAGAAAAAGCCCTTAAAATCTTTTATAAACCTAGAAGTTGAAGACAAAAAATGAGTTATATTAAATTTTTGGTAAACAATATTTAACATGTGCCTGGTGATATCCTAGGCAATATACTGAAGTCCTCCAGGTTATGACTTAAACTAGATCAGGGGCTCCTAAAGTGGACGTAATATCTTCTTGTTCCCTCTCTTCTTCCTGCCACACCCCCTCCGCACATCTTCCACCCCAGTTTCCAGCTGAAAACACATTCACTCATAAACTATCTGAATCATTTGTTATTCCAACAGTGACACTGAATCACTCATCATTTTTTGGAAGACTATGACCCTCAAATATTTTTTCATTTCTTATGATTCACAATGAAATGATGAACCATTACACCCCAAAAGATTACATTGTTCACCATAAAGTCACCTTGTCAGTGGAAAGCAGTAGAGTCAGAGAGGGGCCAAGACTGAGCTGCAGGCAACAGAGTTCTGGGTTCTACCATCTTGGAGGAGTGACTGAGGCCACAGCCCTTGACTGATGGAAGTGGGTCTTGCTTTACATCAATATTAGTTCCCTCTTCTCCTTCTTTGTAATTAGAAACATGAAAGTTGGAAGTTTGGAAGGATAGGCATTGGGGAGTAAGCATTTTGAAAGAAAATGCCCTCTAATGGGGTTTCCAGTGAGAAGGAAATTGGAAAATGCAACTAGTAGCAAGAGTCCCTCCCTTCCCAGTTCAATATTGTGGCTCAAGATTTTACAGCCACAAGTCTCCCCCAAATCAGATAATACTCCCTACCCTCAGGTTTCATGATAATAAAGATAACATCACAAAAAAAAGAGGACCTATGTCCTGTACAATGCATTCATTATCTAGAATAATTTCCCAGAATATTAGAATCAGAGCTAGAGGAAGATTTAAGAGATTTCTTAGGATATGATATTTTCTTTCCAATAGACAACATATATGGCAAGTCAGACAAATTTCCATGATGCCAAGACATAGTTGGAGTTTTGGGAAAATAGGAGGTAGCATTTTGCTCTACGTTCACCATGAAGTAACTCTTCTTCTTAGCTACTTGGCTACAGGTTAGATGAGGTAATCTCATTGTGCTTCAGTTTCCTTAGCTGTGAAATGGGGAAAATACCAGACTAACTTCACTCAATGGGCTGTTATGAGAATTAAGTGAGGTAATGCATGTAAAGCACTTAGCACAGTACTTAAATGGCAAAGAATTAACTGTTATAATTATGATTACTGTCAGAAAATTATTTCTCTGAGCTTCCTTCACAAGCTCCTTTAGTAGCCAGATAATTCCATGTTAGAGGTACATGGTACTTCCTTTTTTCTCTTTATCTAAATTGCTAACTCCCTTTATTTTTATTTTAATTCCTCTGTGTCAGATGTGTTATTGCCATAATACACTCGAATATTTTCAAAAAGTATGTGGGGTATAAATTACAAATAAAAAATTAAGACCATGCCAGACAAAGATACCACAAAAAAAGAAAATTATAGGCCAATATCACTGATGAACATAGACGCAAAAATCCTCAACAAATTACTAGCAAACCAAATCCAACAACACTTTAAAAGGATCATACACCACGGTCAAGTGGAATTTATGCTAGGGAGGTAAGGATTTTTCAATAACTACAAATCAATGTGATACACCACATTACAAAACTGAAGAATAAAAATCATATGATCATCTCAATAGATGCAGAAAAAGCTTTTGATAAAATCCAACATCATTTATGGTAAAAAAAAAACAACCAAACACACCTCTCCAGAAAGTGGGCATAGGGGGAACCCACCTCGACATAATAAAGGCCATATATGACAGACCCACAGCTAACATCATACTCAATGGTGAAAAGCTGAAAGCATTACTTCAGGAACAAGACACGGATATCCACTCTCGCCAGTTTTTTTTTTTTTTTTTTTTGCGGTATGCAGGCCTCTCACTGTTGTGGCCTCTCCCGTTGCGGAGCACAGGCTCAGGACGTGCAGGCTCAGTGGCCATGGATCACGGGCCTAGCCGCTCCACGGCATGTGGGATATTCCCAGACCGGGGCATGAACTTGTGTCCCCTGCATCGGCAGGCAGACTCTCAACAACTGCGTCACCAGGGAAGCCCCACTCTCGCCAGTTTTATTCAACATAGTTTTGGAAGTCCTAGCCACAGCAATGAGAGAAGAAAAAAAAATAAAAGGAATCCAAATTGGAAAAGAAGAAGTAAACTGTCACTGTTTGCAGATGACATGATACTATATGTAGAAAATCCTAAAGACGCTACCAGAAAACTACTGGAGCTCAGCAATGGATTCAGTAAAGTTGCAGGATACAAACTTAATACACAGAAATTTGTGGAATTTCTTTGCACTAACAATGAAATATCAGAAAGAGAAATTAAGGAAATAATCCCATTTACCATCACATCAAAAAGAATAAAATACTTAGGAGTAATTCTGTCTAAGGAGGCAAAAGACTTATACTCTGGAAACTATAAGACCCTGATGAAAGAAATTGAAGATGACACAAACAAATGGAAAGATATACCATGTTCTTGGATTGGAAGAATCAATATTGTCAGAATGACTATACTACCCAAGGCAATCTACAGATTCAATGCAATCCCCATCAAATTACCAATGGCATTTTTCACAGAACAAGAACAAAAAAATTTTAAATGTTTATGGAAACACAAAAGACCCTGAATAGCCAAAGCAATCTTGAGAAACAAAAGCGGAGCTGGAGGAATCAGGCTCCCTGACTTCAGACTATACTACAACACAGCTACAGTAACCAAAACAGTATGGTATTGGCACAAAGACAGAAATATAGATCAATAGAACAGGATAGAAAGCCCAGAAATAAACCCACACACCTATAGTTAATTAATCTATGACAAACTAGGCAAGAATATACAATGGAGAAAAGACAGTCTCTTCAATAAGTGGTGCTGGAAAACTGGACAGCTACATGTAAAAGATTGAAATAAGAACATTCTCTAACACCATACACAAAAATAAACTCAAAATGGATTAAAACCTTTTCAGATTGACTTCTTTCATTAATATGCATCTTAACTTCTTTCATGTCTCTTTATGGCTTGATAGCTCATTTCTTTCTAGTACTGAATAATATTCCACTGTCTGGATACATCACAGTATATTTATCTATTCACCTGAAAGTAACATTTTGGTTGCCTCCAAGTTTGGGAAATTATAAATGAAGCTGCTATAAATATCCATGTGCAGTTTTTTTTGTATGGACATAAGTTTTAAATTCCTCTGGGTAAATACCAAGGAGCACAATTACTGGGTCACATGGTAAGAGTATATTTAGTTTTATGAGAAACTGCCAAACTCTTTTCCAAAGTGGATGTGCCATTTTGCATTTCCACTACCAATGAATGAGAGTTCCTGTTGCTCCACATCCTCACCAACATTCAGGATTTTGGCCATCCTAATAGATATCTCGTTGTTTTAATTGCATTTCCCTAGTGACATATGATGTGGAGCATCTTTTCATATGCTTATTTGTTATGTGTATATCTTCTTTGGTAAGGTATCTGTTAGGGTCTTTGATGTACTTTCTAATAAAGTTGTTTCTTAATTATCTTTTGTTTCTATCTGTTGTTTCAATGGATCTGGGTTTGTTCTTGCCATCTTATTTGTGCCTTCTATTTGCTAAACTTTTTCTTTCTGTCTTATTTTATTGTTTTCTGTCTTCTTTTGTATTAATCAAATTTGCTTTATTTCCCTCTTTTTCCTCTACTGGTTTGGAAGTTATGCATTTGATTTCTATTTTATTCTTCATCCTTAAAATTTTAACAAACATACTTACTCTACAGCCTAGCATTGATGTTTCTATCCTTCTCTTGAAAAACATAATATTAGAAAACTGAGTATTCCTTCCCATGTTATATGTCATTATTGTCAAAAATCTTATTTCTACCTTGATTTTAATCCTCTGCCCAAATTAATAATCATTGTTATTATTGTTTTGCATTTAATGTTCATTTAGATTTACTTCTGGCATCGTTGTCCTTAAAGTTTCTTTCTTTTTAAGGTAGTTCACTGATGAGGGTCTTTGAGTAATCAGGTGTGGGTGGGAGGGAGAGAGTGAGCCGCAGGGGTACAATGAGCTGGGCAGCTTGGTGCTGCAGCCACTTTTAGGTGGGCATCTCTGCAACTCCAGCTGCAAGGAGAAGGCAGGATGCCAGAGCCAGGTGTCCCGGTGCTCTAGGGCCCCTCACAGTCAGAAGTCCCCGAACTGGTTCTCGTCTTGACAGCAGGCTACCTGTAGATTTTGGCGGGATGTGTTTTGTGAGAGAACTGAGAGAACTCTCAGTTTTTGCTTTTCTGAGAATGTCTTTAATTTCGTTCTCATTTAAATAATTTATCTTAAAAGAGAATTCTAGAATGACTATTTTGGTACCAGTATTTTGAAGGTATTACTTCACTCTTTTCTGATCACTAATGATATTATTGAGAATTCTCCTAATAGATTTTATTCTTTGTAACATATTAATCTTTCCTGTCTTGTTGCTATTAAGAACTTTGTTTTTGTTGTTTTGCAACTATACTACATATGCTTGCATGTAGATTTCTTTTTTTGTTTGTTTTCCTATTCAGGATGCATGGGTTTTTTTAAATATGGGGATTCATGTTGCTAATCAAATCTGGAAAATTTTTAGCCCTGATTTCTTTGAATATTGCCCATTCTCTACTCTCTTTACTTCTGTCAGAAATTCTATTAGTTTTACTTTTTACTCTTTAAACAGCTTTAGTGAGATACACTTAATACCATACAATTCACCCAGTTTAAAGTGTATGATTCAATGGTGTTTAGTATATCCCCAAAATTGTGCAGCCATCACAATATTAAAGCAATTGCATCCCTCATAAAAGAAACACCATAGCCGTTAGCTGTCATCCGCCATTTTCTCCCACAATTCTTATTCCCCTATCTTCAGCTCTAAGCAGCTACTGATCTCTTTTCTGTCTCTACGGATTTTCCTCTTCTGGATATTTCATATAAATGCAGTCTTGCAACATGTTGTCTTTTGTAACTGGCTTATTTCAGCTAGCATAATGTTTTCAAGGTTTATCCTTGTTGTAGCTTGTATCAGTACTTCATTATTGTCAGATAATATTTTATTACGTGGATAGATATACCAATTTTGTTTACTCACTCACCAGTTGATGAACATTTGGGCTATTTCCACATTTTAGCTGTTATGAATAATGCTGCTGTGAACAATCACAAACAAATTCTTGTGTGGACATATGTTTCATTTCTTTTGAATATACCTAGGAGTGAAATTTTGGTTTATATGGAACTTTATGTTTAGCTATCTAAGGAACTACCAAACTATTTTCCAAGGCAGCTGCACCTTTCTCCTTACCAACCCTTGTTGTTTTCCATCTTTGGATTTTCTTGTTCTATCCTCCATGACTCTTACCCTATCATTCATATTTCCATTTCTTTCCTGTGGTGTTGCAATCTTGTTAATTTTCTCAGCTCTGTTTTCTAGTTCATCAAATTTCTTCAGCTGTTCATAATCTGCTATTACCCAATATCCTGTGCTTTAAATTAAGTGAAGAATCTTGTATACACAGAAGTTTTGTTATATTTTTCGTATTTCTCTTATTCTTATAAATGACACCTTCCACTTTCCTTTTGGCTTCCAAATCTTATTTTAATAATCCAAATAATTATTCCAAATCTTATCTTTAATAATTTTAGCTATACTTACATGAATTTCTCTTTCAGGTGATTTGTCTATTATCTCAAGTTTTCTGGATGTCAGTCCTCCAGCCAACCTTACAAGTTAATTATTTGCTGTCTCATGTTTATGGTAGATAATTTACAGGTGTGTTTAGGAACTTTTTTGGTAGGTCATTTTAAGCAAGTATTGTTTTTCCTAAGGGGATCTTGACTCTCTTTCTTCGGGGAGTCTGGCTTGTTGAAGTGTTGCTCTCAAACAGTTTGGCGTTTTCTTCCTCCATTCACCCCACAAGTATAATTCACACGGGAACAACTTTTATGCCAATTTCCTCAGCCTAGGGTTTGAAGTAGCACTTAGGTAGGATAAATTTGGGCTCCAATCCCATTAAGGGAATATGGGAAACATTTTCTGATCCACTCAAAACCAGAAAAGAAACAAACATCTTGCACTTTTCCCAAACCAAGTAGTGAGTCCACTTAGTCGGGTTTCCTTGGGATAGTAGTCCTTCGATATTTTCATCTCTCATCAGAAGCCTCAGTATCTATTTTCCCCTTCTATGGGATCTCTTTGGATCATATATTTAGTCTTCTATCTCTGGGAAGATGTTCAAACTTAAGATTTATCCCTCCCCCCCACACCTTGTACCCCAATCTGTCATGGCTTAAATGGAAGATAGTTCCTCTAGCCTTTATCTCCCTCTCCATCTCTGGCTCACAGGAATTTCTGTATCTTTCTTCTAAGCTTAGACATATATTTAAAAAATTATATTTCAACCAGCATTCCTAGATGTTTGTTATGGACTGAATTTTGTCCCCCACAGAATACATGTGTTGAAGCTTGAACCCCCTAAACTCTAACCTTAGAATGTGACTGTTTGGACACAGAGCCTTTAAAGAGGTGATTAAGTTAAAATGAGGCTATTAGGGCTATTAATTCAATCTGATTGGTGTCCTTATAAGAAGAGGAAATTTGGATTAACAAAAAGAGACACCAGGGGTGTGAACATACAGAGAAAAGGTCAAGTGAGGACACAGCGAGAAGGTGGCCATCTGTAAGCCAAGGAGAGAGACCTCTGAAGGAACCAAATCTGATGAAACCTCGATCTTACACTCCCAGCCTTCAGAACTGGGAGAAAATAAATTTCTGTTCTTTAAGCCATCAGTCTGAGGTAGTTTGTTATGGCAGCTAACAAACTAATATAGTGTCTTAGCACAAGAGTCTTCATCCTTGTCTACTCTGATATTTTTTTCAGAAATTGTTTAATTTTTAAAATTATTACCACCACCTTCCCTACTTCCACCTCATAAAAGTTAGTGCACTTTTCTACACAAGGAAAATGCTTTATAGAGGTTTCTTACATTATTTAAAAACAAACAGTTGATGAGGAAAGGTAGTTTTTAAAAATTGGTGCCACAGTAAGATAAATAAGATGGGGTAAAACAAATGCTGGTTTTATTGATACAATATTTCAAAGACTCCCTGAGTTCAGGCTATTTCCAGAAACTTGGAATAGACAGACTATGGACAGACTTGGGAGAGCTGGAAGACAGTGTTTCTTCTCTGGGGAAGTACAGAATTATTCCAGCTTCCTAGAAAGTCTCTCTATATCCATATTACTCAGGCTACCCAAGCAGCCCAAACTTTGGGATTTCATTCAAAAGGAAAATGACTCATTCTATCTGTCATGCTAGGCATACTGTCAAACACCAAAACACATATGCAATATTACCTAATGAAAACTTTCACCACTCAAAGAAGCCATTGGACTCATGATCAGTTTTCTACTAGGGCTTGCTTAGGAAAGACCAAGTGATCCTTGAGTGAAGTTAGGAATGGATAAGACTGAAAACTAAATAAATGAAACAGGACAAAGAAGACACCACTACTGTGGGTGGGGGGAATGGACACATTGAATATCTGGAGATAATCCACTGCAGGGGTTTGCGCGGAAGCATGGAGAGATGGAGGGAGGAAAGGAGGAAGGGAGAAAAAGAGAGAACACTAATGATGTTATCTCTTGTTACCTTAGCAACTACCTGGTCAAACTGAATTGCAAGGATTGATTAAACAAGAGTATATACCAGATGATTTAAGGAAAATTCTGTGGATTTTTGTCTTATAGGACTGGGATTTCTAATATCACTGAATTTGGACCCCCAATCTTCTTGAACATGAATATGTTCATATGATTTCAAATAATAAAAAAGTCACAGTCAAATTTATTGGGAATGGATGCTGTGAATATGTGGGTGCTTTGGGAAGTAAATGCCCATGAAAAAGAGAAACAAGGAAATATGATAAGGAAGGAAGATGAGAAAAAAAGAGAAAAAGCAATGAGAAGGAAGTCAGATCTGAGACTTTTCTGTAAGAGTTAACATCTATTCACATCCAAATTGATCCAAAATTCATTTGAGGAGTCAGATAAGTTAAAGTTTTAACTTATGTTTAATGTTCTTATTTAGCACCAATTAATTACAAGTGTCATAAAGGTAGAAAAATATGCAGTGTCTCATCAACCTTGATGCCAATATCAGAGGAGCGCAAATGTCACAGATGGGGCCCAATGCCAAGTTGGTAAGGCATCTCCCAGTGATCTAAATCAAGAGAGAAGACTCTAGAGCAAGACTGTCAGAGTTTGAATCCTAGTTTGCCACTGTGCAGCCTTGAGCAAGTTACTTAACTTCTCTGTGCCTTAGTTGCCTCACTTATATCATATGACTAATAATAGTATTTACCTCATGAGGTTGTTATAAATTAAATCAGTTAATCATTGTAAAGCACCTTTAACAGTTCCTGGAATATAATGAATGCTATAGAAATGTTTGTCAATAAAGTAAATACACATATTTAATTAATTTGTTTTCCATGAGAGAGCAACGAACCCAAAAAAGGTTTGCTGAATTGAAATGAATAGTTGCTTAGAACTCTGATAGTTTTAGATTACAGAACCAAAATAGTGAACTCATAAAGAATTGGCCTGTCTATAGTTTTCCAAAGTTAAATATGGAAAAAGCATGAATTCAGTTTGTTGAAAATGCTGTATCTTGAAGCAGCAAAATTTTCTACATCTTCCGTCAGTAATGGGGCTTCATGAGGCAAGAAAATATAGGAAAGACATAAAATGCTCCACAAGCATGGTTGGGTTTTCACTTGCCTTCTCTTCTCAGCCTTTACCTGTCCAAAATTAACTCAGCAAGCCTGCAAGAGAATTCTCTGACCTGGATGGTGTGTGCCGTATGCTGAGGGACAGTACTCACTTATCTGTTCAGTGACCTTCGCTGGTTTCTCTCCAGGACACCTTCAAGGGGGCCAAAGTCTTTGTGAGGGAGAATGAAATACTTAAGTTATAAAATCATCCTTTAAAATGTACTATCAAGTGTAAAGAAAATAGAAATGTTTCCATGAAAGAGAGGGGAAAATTTTGGCACATCAGATATCTGTCCCCTCAGCCTATCACAATGCTTCCATCTTCTGCTTATCCAAGCTGGCTCTAAGAACAACTATTTTCCCCCAGCTTTGGCTGACCAATTGGTTGTCCTCTAATGGATATTTGACCAAATTGCCTTCACTTGGAAATATGCCAGAAAGGAATTCTCTACTGAGGAGCTAATTGTACCACGGGCAAGAGTCACAGAACAGATGCACGAAACATCAGAATTAGAGGAGATTCATGCCAATACCCTGGACTGGAAATCATCTATTTCCATGTAGGGATTTAATCTCTCATTGATAATGTCCTGAATTCCAAGCACGAGATTTGGGATTACTACCTAAAATTTTATTTAATTAAAGAAGAGTCATAGATACAACTCCTGGCCTATTCTCTGGTTTGAATAGGAATGAGAAAAATACTTATTTAAGTATATTCTTCTCAGTATATGAGAGACTGTGCTAAGAGTTTGTAAAGGTAAAAAGCACACCAAGTATATAAAATATACTTCTTTTATATGATCTTTCTTTTTTAAACCACTCTATTGAGGTATGATTGACATACAAAAAGCTACACATATTTAATGTCTACATGTTGATGAGTTTAGAGATTAGTATACATCTGTGAAACCATCACCACAATCTATGTCATAAATGTATCCATAAAATTCTTGATATTTAGACTTATAAATTTTTGCACATTACTTGGTGGTGACATTTGTATTAGGTTATAGATTTATTCATGTAATATAATCACTTTAGTAATAAATGTATCCAAATTTTCTTGCCAAGGTAGATAATTTCGTAGAGATGTTCTAGAAATTATACAACATGAATTGGGAGGGAAATACTCACTAGATTTTACATTAAAGGGCTGGTTGCCTGTCTGCGTATTTCACTTTTCTGTTCTTCACTTAAAAATAAAACTAGCAGAACAAAATCCAATCATCCTTTTTGTTTGTTTTCTGACTAAATGGGAGTATTTTACATTAAAGCCCACAGAGGGAGGTCTCATTGACCTGGCTGTCTTGCTGACCCATTATTAACAGATCTCCAGTAGAAACAAGATTTTTGAAGGTAAGAAGCAGGTAATTTCAGATTTCAGATGACACTTTGCTTTTAGAAATTTAGGAGGGGAATAGTAATGTGATTACCTCCAATTTCAAGTCACTCTCTTACAAATGGTCCATGATGGGTGCCAGGCCCATGAGGCTTGTTTTATGCCAAGAGCCCAGGGCAGCCACATGGGACCTCAAACAAGATGAGCAAGAGAGAAGCCAGAAAGATGGAGCAAGTAAGATGAAGCAGAGGTGAGAGATCCCTCTGTCTGCAACATGAGAGGGACTTCCAGCTGCCCAGTGTCCGCCCAAAAAAGACACAGCTTTCCCTGGTTTCCTGCCCTCGGATGCTGTGAAATTGTTTACATTGACTTTAGAATCCAGAGAGGATATGAATACCTGTTGAATATAATCCAGACTGAATATTACAAGGCCCCCTTCCCTTACTTTGTAATTTAAAATAAAAACAATTTTAACAATTGAGTGCAGAAAGTGCAATTCTCATACTGGTAATAAAAGTAGAGGAGTTTCTTTCTAAGTGTTCCAATTGTGAAATTTGGGTAAGTTTATCAAAGCTGAAAAACTCTAATTTCTTTGGCTACCACTGCTTTTCTCGTGGCCAGTATCAGTTAATTCAAAAGGTAAAGGAAAGTAAGAAGGGAAGAGAAGGAAAGGGGAAGGAATGAAGGAAAGAAGAGGGAGAAGTTGTACTGAAATAAGGTCATTAATTCCTTATTATAATAATTAATTCCTTATTTATCTTATAAGGTCTTAAAATTTTCAGGGGTAAACGGCATGCCATTTTTTCAATGTCTACTCCCCCAGTAATTACTTTAAAACTGTCCTTTCCAAAGCACACCTTGCCAGAGAAAAGCAAGTGAGAGAACCAAGTTCCAAGAGGAAAGAGATGCTGTCAGTGGTGTCTGAGCACCCAGCGCAATCTGCCACAGTCAGTGCATGAAGGGCATTGGTTGAGCAAATAAATGGGAGCAAGAAGATGCTGCTTATTTTCATATAATAACTCAACTCACCGATGAAAAGAAAAACATGTAATCAATCAGTTGTTGTGTCTTAAATAAATAGCCGTGCTCCAGTGGCTCTCTCGACATTTTTGTTGAAGTGACCTGTTTATAGGTTGAATTGGCTGCTGTATCTTTTCCCGTAAAAGGACCAAAAGGGCTGTCTACTCTGTCCACATCTCACTCTGTAGTTTTCTTTTGGGCCAGAACCATTTTCTTATGTCACAAGGAACTTGACCTTATTTTCAAGGTCCTGGAGCAGCAAGCTAGTGCTGACGTTGAGGTCAGAATATTGCACTCCTGAAGCTCTGTGCAATCATCCTTGCAGAGCGCAGCCTGCTCTATTCAATCAGCCTGAGAGCAGTGCTCTCACTATTTTATGAAAGAGGAACTCGGAGGTAACCTGCACAACACCAGCCTGCTCTCTGCCTTTGTGGCCACTCTCCTCTGCTGGAGTCAGATTGGGATGAGAATTTGGACTCTGCTACTTACCAACCAGGTAACCTTGGGTAAATCTTTGCTTCTCTGAGCCTCAGAATCCACACCCTAAGTGAAAATAATCAAACCAATCTCATTGCCCTGTTTGAAGATTATATGATAGTAAATCCCTAATGCTCATAACCTGGAATATGCCCAGTTTTTGTTAAGTGATACTTATCTCTTTCCCTTTTGCCCCCTTTCCCACCTATTATGTACCTAAATGATGCTAAAGAGAAAGTCAGAAAAATGGCCTGAGGTTGGCTCCCCCAAACCTCCCTATTGTAAAAAATCCCACTCAATCATTGCCAAAACACCTTTCCTCAGTCTCAAGTTCGAGGTGGCTAGATTAATTGCTCAGTGACCTCTGAGAGCAGTTTTATAGATTTTTCCATGTTGGCTCAGGCACAGAAGAAACAAGACCTGAGCTCTTGGTGCCAAAGTGGTTTTTCTATTACTGACACGAAAAGATGACAGTAAAAATTAGCAAATAAAATGCTCATCCTAGGAATGATTAAAGTGGTGTGAACACAGCCCTGCATTCTAATCAGCACCGTCACAGTAGGGAGAGAAAATTGTTGCAATATTAAGTTAAAACTTCGTGAATCAATTCTTAATGCACAGAAACAAAAATATAACATGACCCCTCTCCATTGAGGTGATATGATTTTTCCCTCTCCTCTAATCTCCTTCCATCAAAAGCCTGGAGGTGGAAAGGGGAAATGAATGGATCACTTGAGTAGCTGCGATGTGATATGATCTGATTGGAGCCAATGGGATGCAGCGTTTCAGCATGGGTGATGTACGCATGCATGGCAAACACATTCAGCAGCAGCGCCTGAGCCATTCACTCCTCTCCTACTGCACAGGAAAACAGCAGGAGATGCTCTCACAGCCACTGCAGAAAAATCCCAGGGCTGCTTGCCCCAAACAGTGAACCCTATGGTTCTTCCACATGACTTTGCTTACCTCCATTTGCCCTGGTGGCTGCTACCCACATTGCTATAGTACAAAGCACCCCCGGTTTGATTTCTGTGTGTGATTTTGGCCAAGTCACTTGACCTTTCATTCATTTATTAATTCATCCGATGAATATTTATTGAGTACCTTCTGTGTGCCAGACACTGTATAGGGGCTGGGGATACAATGGTAAGCAAAAGCAGATCTGGACCCTCTCCTCATTGGGTCATGAAGAGATGGGTATGGATAACGTATGATTATCCAGTGGTACATTATCCATAGGCAACTGGGACAATGACTAATAACAGAAGGACGTGACCTAGTTAAGGAGGTCAGGGAGCAGTCTTGTAAAAGCAGAATAGGAACACAACCGATAGGATGATTTCAAAGGCATCAAGAGTCTGAGTTATCCAGGATGAATCTTGGAATGGGCCTTGAAAGATGGATAGAATTTTGGTGGATGGAAGTAATATGGTGAAAAGAGAAGAGGTGGCATCGTGTTCAAAAGTAGGAAAGTGATTATCAAGGACCTGGGTGAAAGTGAGGCTGGTAAGAGTGTGGGCAAGAGGGGCTGTCCCTAGAGAGCCCTTAGGGTTGTGCCTATCGCTGGTGTTACAGGTATTTTGGAGGACTTGGAGAAAGTAGGTAGGATTAGAATTGGTAAACCGGGGAAAAAGGGGTCTAATGTTTTGTTTTTCTAAATGAAAACAGCTTCATAGCTTTTTCCTCTTATTTTAACTGTAGTACACACACCTTGCAAAACATTTTCAGCAGTATAAAAAGTACTGTATATGAAGACAACAGAATTTATATATAATGCCTCTATTCAAAGAATTGTCTATTAGTATTTTGGCATATAGGATTTTAGATATTTTTCTTTACATACAGACATGCATCCACACGCACAAGGGCACATATGGTTTTAAATGATGCTGTACTGAGAATATTACTTTGTAAGCTGCCTTTATCACTTTTTGATATTCCCTGGGCATTTCTCCAATTCAACAAGTGTACGACTTTTTCATCATTTTTATAAAAATGGTAGATGCCACTATATGGCTGCACCACAACTTATATAATTAGCCCCATGGTGATGGATATTATTTTCCAAGTTTGGACTATTGTAAGTCACCTTCTGATAAACATCCTTCGAGAAGCCAGAGTATGCAAAAAAATGCCAGCCTGCCTTTGAAACCCAAGATTACTGTCTAGCTTTATCATCTGACAGAGAGGAATGTTATGGAAAGTGCGCTGGGCTAGATGGTAAAGATGTTGAAAACCTAACATCTCAGCTCTTGCCTGAGAAATCTTAGAACAGTCACCTGGCCTCTCTGAATCTGAATTTCCTCATATGTAGACGAGAGAGGGGGATTGGTTGGGGTGGGGGTGAGGGGTTGGGGGAGATGAGGGCATGTTAGATCACAAAACACTTCCCAAAACTCTAATTCTGAGCAAAATTAATAGCTGTTCTTTGGTAAACATAATGGTTCTGCTGCAGAATACGTTTCAAAACACTGGATAATGTGTTGTTTCAGAGAATGGGACCTGTTATATTACTAAATTGGGCTCATATCCTGGCTTTGTCTCTTACCAGCTGTATACCATTTGTAAGTTATTTAATGTCTCTAAGCCTTGGTTGACTCAGCTCTAACCAGAGGCTTGGTTAAATAGTTAAATTACACCCACAAGTACACAGTTTTCTACTTAACATGTTCAATAAATGTTAACTATTACTCTTGCTGAATTATTTGAAAAGTTATTGGCATCTCCTTGTAATAGCATCAGCAAGCATTCTACTAAGAAATCCCAAAAGTAGAAGGTTGTGACCGTCCAATACTACCTAGCATAACACGCAGCCATGAAATCTTTCAATTCAATACTACAGCCCCTTACTAGGCACTTACTTAGCAGGTGCACAATAAGAGGGTATGGGTACAGAGGGCCAAATCAGAGCTTGCAGAAAACAGACAGCTACTTCACATTTCTGTGGGCTGTGTTGGACAAAAGATAGAAACCTACCTGAGAATAGATTTTTTAAAACCAAACTTAGTGTATTAAAATCCAAAATAATTTATTTATAGAATTCAACTAAAGTTCTGCTGTTTGATTTCACTGATTCTGTACTTTGGGGTATTTAGTATAGTCAAGGAAAAAGTATGAGCTTCAAGTATCACCTTAATTCTTCCTGGAAGCTCTTTTACTTAAGCAGCATATGGACAAGTCTTGTCATAGAATCTCATGAGGTTAGAAAGGGGAGTGGTGTAAAAATCTGAACTTCTATTTTGTCCTTAGAAACCTTCTGTATTTTTTCCCTTTTATCTTTCATTTAGTAGACTCACCCTAGTGGGAATGTAAAGATACAATTAAATTAGAAGACATCACCCCTGTCTTTGTGGAGCTTATAATCTAAACACGGTGACAACTTACATAAAATTAATGGAAATATGAAATATTGAGACATTGGGCCCACTGGAAAGAATTATAAGCCAGTCTGATAGAGGTTCTGGCCACAATAAACCTTCTTTCTATTAAATGGTGATAAACACTTAGCGAATAAACAACCACTGTAAATAAGTAAATGCATAAAGTAAGGATATTCCAGAAACTACTTATTAAAGAAGACCATAATGACAGCCTTGTGATAGTAACTGGTGGCAATGGGAAGTGTTTGGGGAAAGCCTGCTTTCAGAGGTGACGTTTGAGGAGAAAGTGGGCTGATGAAAAGGAAGCAGAAATGTGAACATCTCAGGGTGCTCCTTCCAGACCCAGGACACAGCACATTCACACACTTGAGAGTAGCAACGAGCTTGGTGAGGTCAATAAATAGAAAGAAGCCACTGTGGCTGAACCCAACTGATGCAAGAATGGAGGGGGTGGTGTCAACAAGAGTCATTGGCCTGATAATGTCATGTCTGGTAGATACTGGCAAAAACTTGGGACTTATTCAAGTGTTAGGGGCAGCCATTGGGGAGATTGGATCAGAAGAGTAGTATGATATAATTTACTTTTTAGAAAGACCTCTTTGGCATTGGTGGAGACTAGATTATGAGGTACAGAACGTGATAGAAGGGAGACTAACTATTGTCCATTAATGAGTGATAAATGCTGCTAGCTGGTCATCCAAATCCAATTTTTCCTTCTTCCTGGACACAAGGCTATAGGATATTCCCCAGTTTCTCTTGTAGCCATGTGTAAGGCTTATCACTGGAATGTGAGGAAAATAATGTGTGAAATTTCATTCTCATTTGTTTGGAAAGAAACCCCTAACCCTGGGCCTCTTTTTTCAGCGACTTAATCATTTTACCTTAATTAATGCACAAGGCAATAAGAGCAGCATGCTAACACAAGTGAAAGTCTCTCCATTAGAAATGTCCAAGGTTTCAATCTGGGCAGTGTCCTTCGGAACTTATTTAGTATTGAGACTATGGTTAGAAAAGCAACTTTACAAATTATTTATATCAACTAAAATCAGAGCATAAAAAAAATCTAAATGATCAGTCAAATGTTTTTCTCCTTGAAAAAGAGCCAAGGAAAGCAAAGCTTTATATGTGTTTATTTCTTTAACCATAAAATTACATTTATCCAGGTAAATTTCAAGACTTTTTGTTTGTTTTGATGCAGGAGAGCCCCCATTTTTAACAATCTAAGCAAAGGATAACAGCATCATTGGTGATTTACAATGGTGCTCAAGGATGTGTCCTGATATACTATTTTCATAAAAAGGAGACCAGGCTGTTCTCCAGGTGTCCTGAACCTCCCAGGAGCCACCCAGAGCACATTTTAATTTCTTGCATGGATAATGAATGGAAAATTTGTCCATGAAAAATTAAAGGTAATGAGAAGAAACTAATAGATTATTTCCATTCTTTATGTGGCAAAACTTACTAGCTGCTTATCTAACATGTCATCTTCCCTTCCAACTTACTACTAAAACCTTGATTTTTAGGTGGGTACATTGATGTGCTAAATAAAGGACTACATTTCCCAGCCACCCTTGCAGCTAGGAGTAGTTGTATGAAAAGTTCCATCCAATGAAATGTAAGCTAATGTATTATTTGAGAACTCCAGGAATTCTCCTTAAAAGAAGGTTTCCCATTGAGGAGTGCACTTCCTCTTCTCTGCTGACTGTAATGCAGATATAGTATCTGACTGAGATGGCCTTAAGGGTGGATGCTGAGAACTAAGGATGTCAGAGCACAAAGATAAGCGCCTTCATCTTTATGATGAAGATATCATAAAACTACCATTTCAACCCTGGACTAACATCTTCCAAACTTCCTTCAGGTGAGAGGAAAAAAAAATCATCTTATTTAAGCTACTATTATTTGTATTCTGTTATATACAATGAAGCTTACTTTTTTTTAAACATTTTTTTAACACCTTTATTGGAGTATAATTGCTTTACAATGGTGTGTTAGTTTCTGCTTTAGAACAAACTGAATCAGTTATACATACTCATATGTTCCCATATCTCTTCCCTCTTGCATCTCCCTCCCTCCCACCCTCCCTATCCCACCCCTCTAGGTGGTCACAAAGCACCGAGCTGATCTCCCTGTGCTATGCGGCTGCTTCCCACTAGCTATCTATTTTACGCTTGGTAGTGTATATATGTCTATGCCACTCTCTCACTTTGTCCCAGCTTACCCTTCCCCCTCCCCATATCCTCAAGTCCATTCTCTAGTAGGTCTGTGTCTTTATTCCCATCTTGCCCCTAGGTTCTTCTGACCATTTTTTTCTTTCTTTTCTTTTTTTTTTTAGATTCCACATATATGTGATAGCATACAGTATTTGTTTTTCTCTTTCTGACTTACTTCACTCTGTATGACGGACTCTAGGTCCATCCACCTCACTACAAATAACTCAATTCATTTCTTTTTATGGCTGAGTAATATTCCATTGTATATATGTGCCACATCTTCTTTATCCATTCATCTGTCAATGGACACTTAGGTTGCTTCCATGTCCTGGCTATTGTAAATAGTATTGCAATGAACATTTTGGTACATGACTCTTTTTGAATTATGGTTTTCTCAGGGTATATGCCCAGTAGTGGGATTGCTGGGTCGTATGGTGGTTCTATTTTTAGTTTTTTAAGGAACCTCCATGCTGTTCTCCATAGTGGCTGTATCAATTTACATTCCCACCAACAGTGCAAGAGAGTTTCCTTTTCTCCATACCCTCTCCAGGATTTACTGTTTGTAGATTTTTTGATGATGGCCATTCTGACCGGTGTGAGGTGATACCACACTGTAGAAACTCATTTCTAAATTGACAGTATCTCATATATTTAAACCTAATATCTAAAACCTTCAATATCTCAAGTTTCCATTGACTTGTATATTGGTCCCTTATCAAGTACTAGATTCTCCAGAGACACAAAAGAACCATAAAACATTGTCTCTCTTTAAACATTTCCTTACGCTAGTTGGGCAGGCAGAATAAAAAGTGAAAAGAATAGCAACTGTGCTAAATTGGATAGAAGTGACTGTGAATTTTAAAAAGTGGAAAGAAGTCTACAGCATGTGTAGAAGGGGGAGGATTCATAGACAGGTGGGTTGTGGGCTTGGTTTATATGATGGCCATTTATAGAGTAGTAGAGGATAGTGATTAAGTCTATGGATTCAGGACCAGACCATCTGGGTTCAGATCCTCTTTCCACTGCTGTCCTTGAGCATATTATATAATCTCTCATGCCTCAGTTTTATAATCCATAAAGTATAGGAAATAATATCTACTTTATAGAGTTATTGCAACGAGTCTATTTGTTGATATATATGTAAGTACACAGAGGAGTGTGTGACATATAATAAGTGCTCTCTAGAATTTAGCTGTTATGATTATGATTCCGATTCAGACTCTTTCTGGTAACACACTCTCTTCACTTTGGGAACTCTTGCTCATACTTCATTATAATCATGGCACTCCTCTCCCCCACCATCTCACAGGTGAACAAAAGGGCCCAAATTAGGCCAAAGAGTAACTCACCCACGGGCCACTTTGATTATTCCAGGAAGTTGACATGTGCCCTAATATAAGGCAGGCAGAATGTTCCCTAGAATCTTTAGAACCGAAGCTGAGGAAGAGGGATTCTCCCCTTTTAGGGAGACTGGAAAGAGATGGACCTACAAACTATGGGTCCAAACTCACAGAAGAAACTGGTTTAAGAAGAAATCACTAGTCCTGAGTGAGCAGGGCCCTACACTTTGAAGGGCCTTCCTTGAATATGTTAAAGCCCCCTCTGGTGTCTGGGACAAGCTGGGTTTGGCAGTGACATCTGTGTGGCCTCTGAGCCTAGATGAGGACCTCTGTGTCCCTAGTCCCTGTTTCTTCTCTTTGGCGTGCTCTCAGGCCCACTATTCCTGCACATAGGGTTGACCAGATGCTCTGAGGAACTCTGGGGTTTTTGCCTATATGGTCATCGCAAGACCCCATGCCCAAACCCTGATTTTATATTCCTTCTGCCCAGTGTGGTATTTCTTTCACAGGATATTGGCTGAGGAGATTGGGGGATTGGGCTGTCAGAACAGGATGCCTAGGGGTGACCCTGAAAGCCAGTGTATAGGGAGATGCAGAAACAAAAAACGGAGACAGTTCTGATGGTATTCCAGGTCCAGAGAATCAGAGCTGTCTGATTACTGCAGCCCTTCCTGTAATTTTGTGAACTACCCAAATATCATGCCACTAATTTCTGTCCATTTGTCTACTCATTCATTCATTTATTTATTTAATTTTTGCTTAAAATAGTTCAAGCTGGGATTTGGGTACCTGAAAAGATGACAGACCCCAAAAATACAGTCTTAAAGAGAAGTACAGTGAAAGGGGAGTGGATACCTGGCAAAAAGGAACAGCACTAGCCAAGACACAGAAGAGAACTGGATTAGAAAACTCACTTATGCCATGTCAGTGTCATTACTCACTAAATGTGCTGCAACTCTAGCAGAGACAAGGCATCCCTTCTGCCACCATTTGCAGGATCATTACTTCTCACAGGGAAGAGTACAAATGCATCCAAACCCATAAGTATTGCTCTGATTTTCAGCCTTCTCCTCAATCTCATGAGAAGTCAGTTTCTCTTTTCATGGCCAATAGAAGTTCTTCACCTGCGATAGCTCCTCTAACCATCCTCATGGAGAAACCTCTCTCCAGGGAGGAGTTCAAGGTGGACCCAAGAGATTTCTCCAGAGCCTCTCAGTTGTCCACATGCACCACCACTTCTTTAGGTAGATTTACATATTCTGGACCTCATCATGCACTTTTAAGGTAGTTTCTTGATTCTTTTGTTTCCCTGGGTGTCTTTCATATCACCTGCAGGAGAAGTCCAGGCCAAGTCTTAAGGATAATCTCAATTTGTCAAATGAACATGAAGGGATCATCTCACCTCCTTATATTTCAAGTTCCCTGCCTGTAGATGAAAATAATAACATGGTCCATGTTATAAATGCAAATATCTAGAGTGTCTCCACACATAGGTCACAGATGCTTGCTTTGATCACCTCTAAACACTCAGAAAAAAAGTTTAAATCTATATGAGGGCTAATTTTTGTGGAAGTCTTTGTGTCTGGATTTAAATCATTCTTTTTAAAAGTATTACTATGTTTGGAAAGCAAAATTTAGATTTTGAGTAACAGACCATTTTAGATTCTCCCCTAAGTCAACTCAAGTGTTGCTGTCCATTAAAGAACAGTATGTAGATCAGCAAAGGATTCCAGAGTCTTATTATATGATCATATTGAAATTTTAATCATCCCATGGAAAGAAATCATTCCATCCTATGGAAAGAAAATAATTACTATTAAAAAGAGCAAACTTTTCATATTCCAGGATAATAATGAATTTCTTTTCTAAATCCATATGTAATAATGAATAAAAAACTCAAGACAGGTGTTAACTGATAGGTGAGTGCACAAAGTAGGCATGCTGTATGACTTAGCTGACAATATTCTACACTCTTCCAAGTTCACTGGAAAGTTTCCAGTGCCAAAGAGCTTCTTTAATGTGTTCTGGTATGTTGGTGCATCCCAACCCTTTACATGTCATGGCACACCTTAAAATAATGCTAAATATATATGAGGCCTAGGCTACTGCCACCTTGCCCAAATCACCTTGTTTCTAAACCACCGTTTTCTTATTTATGAGTGGAAGAAAAATAAAAGTCACCACTGTGAGGATTAAATGAGATCACGAATGTGTTACACCACACATAATATATCATGGAGGTATTTTATGGTTTGCCTGAGCAGAGTCACACTGAGCAGTGACACTTTTCCAACATCCAAAAATAATTGAACTAAGCAAGCTCAAATAAAATGTGTTGCAGTGGCAAAACAATGCCAAAGGAGAGTGCCACTCACTACACAGGAGAAATTTCACAGTCTGCTTTCCCCACCGCATGAGCTGCTCCTAATCCACCTTCCCTTACACAAACACCTCAAATCAAATCTGATTGGATGACACTTGTCTTCCTTGTCCTTCCTCTCACCTTCTCTATCTGTATCTTCTAATGTGACTCAGTCAACTTGTCATGGTTTGTTTTAGTCCTTCCCTTCACCCTTCACTCCAACCCACACAAGTCACAAAAAATGAAGACAGCAAATTCAGAATTCTCCTTATTGTGAGGAGGAAGAGAAGGAGTAGATCCAGGGATCCCCACACATTAATATTTGCCCAGTAGAGAGATGATACATAGGTAAGTAGATAGATAAAATCAGTCATTACAGGACCTAGGATTTAGTAAACATTCAATATATTGTCATTACGATGATGATGATGATGAGAGGCACAGCCTAGAACATGGAAGAAATGGGCCAATCATTGACAAGAATGCCGAGAAGGGTAGCAGTCTAAGGGAAGAAATCTGAACTGAGTCTCCCCTTTAGGAAACTTGGGATGCGTTGTTAAAACAAAATGATTACCATTTTTGAGAAGCATTTCAGGGCAAGCTGGGTGAAGTACAGACAGACCAGACTTAGCTATAAGTATAAGGACAACCTGTGAGTTGCTAAAAAATAAGAAATTCATCTGAGAATCCATGTATACTATTCCTCAGCTATTGGGTTTTTTTAACCCTGTTCTGTCTTGATACAGAGTTATTTTTTGGTAAGAAGCTGGAGTCTGCTTTTTTTCTAGTTAAATTATTGGGGTCACTCTTTTTTTTTATACTGCAGGTTCTTATTAGTCATAAATTTTATACACATCAGTGTATACATGTCAATCCCCATCTCCCAATTCATCTCACCATCACCACCCCCCGCCACTTACCCCCCTTGGTGTCCATACGTTTGTTCTCTATCTGTGTCTCTATTTCTGCCCTGTAAACCGGTTCATCTGTACGATTTTTCTAGGTTCCACATATATGCGTTAATATATGTTTTCTTATTCTGACTTACTTCACTCTGTATGACAGTCTCTAGATCCATCCATGTCTCTACAAATGACCCAATTTCAGTCATTTTTTTTTGCTGAGTAATATTTCATTGTATATATGTACCACATCTTCTCTATCCATTCATCTGTCGATGGACATTTAGGTTGCTTCCATGACCTGGCTATTGTAAATACTGCTACAATGAACATTGGGGTGCATGTGTCTTCTTGAATTATGGTTATTGGTGGGTCCTATGGTAATTCTGCTTTTAGATTTTTAAGGAACCTCCATGCTGTTCTCCATAGTGGCTTTATCAATTTGTATTCCCACCAACAGTGCAAGAGGGTTCCCTTTGCTCCACACCCTCTCCAGCATTTGTTGTTTGTAGATTTTCTAATGATGCCCATTCTAACTGGTATGAGGTGATACCTCATTGTAGTTATAATTTGCATTTCTCTAATAATTAGCGTTGTTGAGCAGCTTTTCATGTGCTTCTTGGCCATCTGTATGTCTTCTTTGGAGAAATGTCTATTTAGGTCTGCTTCCCATTTTTTGATTGGGTTGTTTGTTTTTTAAATATTGAGCTGCATGAGCTGTTTATATATATTTGGAGATTAATCCTTTGTCCGTTGATTCATTTGCAAATATTTTCTCCCATTCTGAGGGTTGTCTTTTTGTTTTGTTTGTAGTTTACTTTGCTGTGCAAGAACTTTTAACTTTCATTAGGTCCCATTTGTATATTTTTGTTTTTATTTCCATTACTCTAGGAGGTGGATCAAAAAAGATCTTGCTGTGATTTATGTCAAAGAGTGTTCCTCCTATGTTTTCCTCTAAGAGGGAATTTTATTGTGTCCGGTCTTACATTTAGGTCTTTAATTCATTTTGAGTTTATTTCTGTGTATGGTGTTAGGGAGTGTTCTAATTTCATTCTTTTACATGTAGCTGTCCAGTTTTCCCAGCACCACTTATTGAAGAAGCTGTCTTTTCTCCATTGTATATCCTTGCCTCCTTGTCATAGATTAGTTGACCAGAGGTGTGTGGGTTTATCTCTGGTTTTTCTATCCTGTCCATTGATCTATGTTTCTGTTTCTGTGCCAGTACCATATTGTCTTGATACTGTAGCTTTGTAGTATAGTCTGAAGTCACGGATGCTGATTCCTCCAGGTCCGTTTTCTTCCCTCAAGATTGCTTTGGCTATTCAGGGTCTTTTATGTCTCCATACAAATTTTAAGATTTCTTTTTCTAGTTCTGTAAAAAATGTCATTGGTAATTTGACAGGGATTGCATTGAATCTGTAGATTGCTTTGGGTAGTATAGTCATTTTCACAATATTGATTCTTCCAATCCAAGAATACGCTATATCTCTCCATCTGTTTGTATCATCTTTAATTTCTTTCATCAGTGACTTATAGTTTTCTGAATACAGGTTTTTTGTCTCCCTAGGTAGATTTATCCCTAGGTATTTTATTCTTTTGGTTGCAATGGTAAATGGGAATGTTTCTTTAATTTCTCTTTCTGATTTTTCATTAGTGCATAGGAATGCCAGAGATTTCCGTGCCTTAATTTTGTATCCTGCAACTTTACCAAATTCATTGATTAGCTCTAGTAATTACCTGGTGGCATCTTTAGGATTCTCTATGTATAGTATCATGTCATCTGCAAACAGTAACAGTTTTACTTCTTCTTTTCCAATTTGTATTCCTTTTATTTCTTTTTCTTTTCTGATTGCTGTGCCTAGGGCTTCCAAAACTATGTTGAATAATAGTGGCAAGAGTGGACATCCTTGTCTTGTTCCTGATCTTAGAGGAAATGCTTTCAGTTTTTCACCATTGAGAATGATGTTTGCTGTGGGTTTGTCCTAAATGGCCTTTATTATGTTGAGGTAGGTTCCCTTTATGCCCACTTTCTGGAGAGTTTTTATCATAAATTGGTGTTGAATTTTGTCAAAAGTTTTTCTGCATCTATTGAGATGATCATATGGTTTTTCTTCTTCAATTTGTTAATATGGTGTATCACTTTGATTGATTTGCATATATTGAAAAATCTTTGCATCCCTGGGATAAATCCCACTTGATCATGGTGTATGATCCTTTTAATGTGTTGTTGGATTCTGTTTGCTAGTATTTTGTGGAGGGTTTTTGCATCTATATTCATCAGTGATATTGGTCTGTAATTTTCTTTTCTTGTAGTATCTTTGTCTGGTTTTGGTGTCAGGGTGATGGTGGCCTCATAGAAGGAGTTTGGGAGTGTTCCTTCCTCTGCAATTTTTTGGAAGAATTTGAGAAGGATGGGTGTTAGCTCATCTCTAAATGTTTGATAGAATTCACCTGTGAAGCCATCCGGTCCTGGCCTTTGGTTTGTTGGAAGATTTTTAATCACAGTCTCAATTTCAGTGTTTGTGACTGGTCTGTTCATATTTTCTATTTCTTCCAGTTCAAGTCTTGGAAGGTTATATCTTTCTCAGAATTTGTCCATTTCTTCCAGGTTGTCCACTTTATTAGCATAGAGTTGCTTGTAGTAGTCTCTTAGGATGCTTTGTATTTCTGCGGTGTCTGTTGAAACTTCTCCTTTTCATTTCTAATTTTATTGACTTGAGTCCTCTCCCTCTTTTTCTTGATGAGCCTGGCTAATTGTTTCTCAATTTTGTTTATCTTCTCAAAGAACCAGCTTTTAGTTTTATTGATCTTTGCTATTTTTTCTTTGTTTCTATTTCATTTATTTCTGCTCTGATCTTTATGATTTCTTTCCTTCTACTGACTTTGGGTTTTGTTTGTTCTTCTTTCTCTAGTTCCTTTAGGTGTAAGGTTAGATTGTTTATTTGAGATTTTTCTTGTTTCTTGAGGTAGGCTTGTATTGCTGTAAAGTTCTGTCTTAGAACTGCTCTTGCTGCATCCCATAGGTTTTGGATTGTCGTGTTTTCATTGTAATTTGTCTCTAGGTATTTTTCGAGTTCCTCTTTGATTTCTTCAGTGATCTCTTTGTTATTTAGTAATGTATTGTTTAGCCTCCCTGTATTTGTGTTTTTTACTTATTTTTCCCTGTAATTGGTTTTTAATCTCATAGCATTGTGCTCAGAAAAGATGCCTGATATGATTTCAATTTTCTTAAATTTACTGAGGCTTGATTTGTGACCCACAATGTGATCTATCCTGGAAAATGTTCTGTGTGCACTTGAGAAGAAAGTGTAATCTGCTGTTTTTGGATGGAATGTACTATAAATGTCAGTTAAATCTAGCTGGTCTACTGTGTCATTTAAAGCTTGTCTTTCCTTATTAATTTTCTGTTTGGATGATCTGTCCATTGGTGTCAGTGAGCTGTTAAAATCCCCCACTACTACTGTGTTACTGTCGATTTCCTCTTTTATAGCTGTTAGCTGTTTCCTTATGTATTGAGGTGCTCCTATGTTGGGTGCATATATATTCATAATTGTTATATCTTCTTCTTGGATTGGTCCCTTGATCATTATGTAATGTCCTTCCTTGTCTCTTGTAACATTCTTTATTTTAAAGTCTATTTTATCTGATATGAGTATTGCTACTCCAGATTTCAGCATATATATGGGTCTTGTTTTTGTATCCATTTAGCCAGCCTGTGTCTTTTGGTTGGAGCATTTAATCCATTCATGTTTAAGGTAATTATCGATATGTATATTCCTATTACCATTTTCTTAATTGTTATGGGTTTGTTTTTGTAGGTCCTTTTCTTCTCTTGTGTTTCCCACTTAGAGAAGTTCCTTTAGCATTTGTTCTCAAGCTGGTTTTGTGGTGCTGAGTTCTGTTAGCTTTTGCTTGTCTGTAAAGCTTTTGATTTCTCTGTCGAATCTGAATGAGATCCTTGCTGGCTGGAGTAATCTTGATTGTAGGTTTTTCCCTTTCATCACTTTAAATATCTCATGTCACTCCCTTCTGGCATGTAGAGTTTCTGCTGAGAAATCAGCTGTTAACCTTATTGAAGTTCCCTTGTATGTTATTTGTCATTTTTCCCTTTTTGCTTTCAATAATTTTTCTTTGTCTTTAAGTTTTGCCAATTTGATTACTATGTGTCTTGGCATGTTTCTCCATGGGTTTATCCTGCCTGGGACTCTCTGCCCTTCCTGGACTTGGGTGGCTATTTCCTTTCCCATGTTAGGGAAGTTTTTGACTCTAATCTCTTCAAAATTTTCTCGGGTCCTATCTCTCTCTCTTCTCCTTCTGGGACCTCTATAATGCGAATGTTGTTGCATTTAATGTTGTCCCAGATGTCCCCTAGGCTGTCTTCATTTCTTTTCATTCTTTTATCTTTATTTTGTTCTGTGGCAGTGAATTCCACCATTCTGTCTTCCAGCTCACTTATCCGTTCTTCTGACTCAGTTATTCTGATATTGATTCCTTCTAGTGTGTTTTTCATTTCAGTTATTGTATTGTTCATCTCTGTTTGTTCTTTAATTCTTCTAGGTCTTTGTTAAACATTTCTTGTATCTTCTCCATCTTTGCCTCCATTCCTTTTTTTTTTTTTTTTTTTTTGCGGTACACAGGCTTCTCACTGTTGTGGCCTCTCCCGTTGCGGAGCACAGGCCCCAGACGCGCAGGCTCAGTGGTCATGGCTCACGGGCCTAGCCGCTCTGCGGCATGTGGGATCTTCCCGGACTGGGGCACGAACCCGTGTCCCCTGCATTGGCAGGTGGACTCTCAACCACTGCACCACCAGGGAAGCCCTGTCTCCATTCTTTTTCCAAATTCCTGGATCACCTTCACTATCATTATTCTGAATTCTTTTTCTGGAAGGTTTCCTATCTTCACTTCATTTAGCTGTTTTTCTGGGGTTTTATCTTGTTCCTTCATCTGGTACATAGCCCTCTGCCTTCTCATCTTGTCTATCTTTCTGTGAATGTGATTTGTGTTCTACAGGCTGCAGGATTGTAGTTCTTTCTTCTGCTGTCTTCCCTCTGGTGGATGAGGCTATCTAAGAGGCTTGTGCCTGTGGTCATTCTTTTAAATGAGAAGATTAATGAAGTACAAATCAGTCTGTAGATATATTTTCTTCTCAGGTTTTGTTACTCATCTCTAGGCCAGTATCTTTAATTAAGTTTTGCCCTATAATCAGTGGCCTTAATTTGAAGTGAACAGTGATGATGACCGAGTTTCTCACGTAACAGTTATTTGGTGATTTGGTATTTTAATGTTATATCCTCAAGTCTACCCATGGGTATCACCCTCAGGTTAGAGTTTCTTCCTACAAATCCCCAAGATTCCTCAAGGTTTTTTAGGAATATCAATATTGTACCCATTCTCTCTGAGTATAGCAAAGTTAGAGTCAAAGAGAAGAAATCCTAAGGATAGCACTTCAGGTGCCAGGAGTAACAGATAGAGTCACAATTTTGGTTGGGTTAGAGGAGCTCATTCAATGCTTCTCAGAGAGCATCAGCCAATATCTTCCACCTGAGCAGTAGTGTCAACTTTGCCAAGAATAGCCTGTTTGTCTATAATTGAACTAAGTTCCTGCTGCTGAAATGTAAGCCCAATTCTTGTTCTGTCCTAATTGCTTAAACAAATAACTCAGGTCCTATAATATCAGTTAAGCTGCAATACATGCTGATAGGTTAACAATACATGAATTAATAAAAGAGGACACATTTTAAGCAGCGATTTCATAGCTGCAGATAATGATATTAATAAAAATGAATAATCAAATGTCCAGTTCCATTTTAAGTAGGTATCATAGGCTGAAGACCACTAAGTATGCATCAAAGCAAACAGACAGAAGCAAATTACTCATAGCAAAAGTGTGCCAAAGTTATTTTATTAACACCTGGTAGACATTTTGATTATGGTAGCATATATAAGGGTTTGCTATTAATATGGATATTAATTTTGGCATTAATTAATGAATAAAATTAGTAGAGTACTTTGGGATATTATATTTTTTAAAAAAGCGAGAGGGAAGTAAAAATTGGTTCATATTCTTGAAGTGAACAGAAGAGAAAGAGCTTGTTCAATAAGCTTTTGTCACATAGACAGCTTGTAACAACGTGTAAATATGTAATATGCTCTCCCTGGATGTAGCTCCAGAAATAATTCTCCACTGATGCGACTCCCATGTCCCTGAAGAGAAACCTGTTTCTTTAATGTGCTGAGCATAGTCGACAAGGGGGAAGGTCAATTTCGATTTGTGACTTTGAGGCTCCTGCCAACTGAATTCATAACAAGGCTGGTTTATTGCATCGTGGGGAGTAATTCCTGGTGACAGACTATTTTCAAGTACCAATTCATTTATATCCAGCGTTCAGGGTCTCTCATTAAGGAAGGGCATATCGTGGCTCCCAACCTAGGAATTATGCTGGTTGGGACATCCTTATTATGCCATCTTTTACCCAGTGAGTCAAAGGAAAACTAATATCACACCTCAAATGCATGACAGAATTTCAACAAGCAAGTCATTCAGATGGGGAGAATTATTAAAGTCTTCAAGTCTCCTTCTATGGGAATATGGCAATGATGTCATGAATTCTCACTAGGAAATGAGGCTTCAGTTCAATGAGGTAAGACTTCCTTGAATCCCTCTCTGAAACTGATTAGCAGAGTCTTCTCTGGGGAAAAGATCAATGAAATAATTTCTCCAAAAAGTTAAATGCAAGACAAAGTATATTTTGGGGGAGAGGGAGGAAGGTGAAACTATTTTTCAGAACAGTCAGAGAATAGGGTATGGCAGGGAGGACAGTACTATTGTTTGGTTCCTTCCTACCAGTGAATTAGCACCTACAAGCTATTTTAAGGTCTCCTTGGCCTTAGAGGCTGGATTAGCCAATCACATTCATACCAAAGCAATTAACCAGTAATGGAAAGTATGGCTTCTATCCAGCTGGCTGTTCATTCTAAAATTTATTGGACTGTGATCTGACTCAACTAGTCAATTCTGAAAAAGAACTTCACATGGGTGTTTCATACTGGCAAATGGAGCCTGTGTAAAAATCCCCATGGGATGAATAAACGCTAGTTTCAACTGAACAAGCTTTTTAATTTGAAAGCCAGTCTTCCAAATAAATGCTAAATTAACTGTAAAATTACTTTATTCTGAACCTAGCTGGAGCTACATGTAGGGGTGCTCTAATAATTGCTCAATAGTTGAAAAAGCTATTAATGTTCATAAATAACTTCCACCTACATGCCACCCATGCCAAAAGCTCTTATACAATGGTTGTATGTGTGGGGTGGAGGTCAGAAAACCTCATGAAGTTTGGTTTGGAAAATGGGCTGGAGAATGATTCTATTAACCTTTAGTGCTTGTAAAACTCTTACCCAGTTCCTGGTTCATGATTAATTATGAATCAATTTGATTGTGTTAATAGACCTGTTGCCCTTTTCTTCTCATTGCTAAGCATTAGTAAGTTACCAGAAAGGAAGACTGGGAAAGAGGTGGTTGTTAGCCAGGGTTAAAGATTCAGTGGTAATTGAAGTGAATGGAGAAAAAGAATTTGAGAGAAAAAGGACAAGCCCAAAGTATTTGAAAAGCTAAAGCATCGTGTTAATTTCTCTTTCTTTGTGAGGTTTAGGTTTTCATGTCATATTATTTCCAGGATCCTAAATCCTGCTGCATTAAAAGAGAGAGGAAAGAGGGAACAAAGAGGACAAGAGAGAGACAGAGACAGTACACTTGCAGACCCTGTTTGATAACAACATATCAGAATGAAGATGCAACTCCATGGATCATGTGACTTGAGTAGCCTCTTCATCTAACACATGAGTGAGCATGAGGGAATGTTGTATTTAATTGCCAAGAATAGAGAAGGAGAAAAGTCGAAATGGCCCAACGAACATAGCGCAGGAGGAGGTCATAACATCTGTCTTCCTCTGCAAATGCACCTGACAATACGTCAGCATAAAGCTACAATTTTTTCTTCTACCCACTTAGGTAAGACTGACAAATAAAACTAGCATAAACCTTCAAAACTGGGTGGCAAACAGTTATCTAATTAAGGCAAAGCCCATTAACTTGCTATCATCATCTGGCTGAGCACTGTGCTGTGAATAAATTAAACATGGATTCAGAAACATTCTGGCTGTTGCTGGTTGACATGCAATATAATAGCACGGACACAACCGATCATTCACATACAGAAATGATGGTGCAGAAAGGAGGAGGAAAGAGAAAAACTGGCCTCAGACACTCAGACACTGGTACAGCTGTAACTGAAAGCCTCATAAATAGTTCTTAAAATGCCATAAACAGTTGGAACATCAACTCTATAGATCATATTTCTTTGGATCTCCAGGACCAAAACAGACATAAAAGTCTTCATGAAATCAATGCATCTGACAAGGTGCTCTTGGCTAGCACCTGGAGCCCATTTCTCCCATCACTCCTGAAGCCTGCAGAGCTGGTCCAAGCCAGGAACACTTTTGACTTCTATGAGCCAAGAAGGATGAAAAGACCACCTGCCCTTGAATAGAGGAGGTCTGGGGCCAAGCTTGGGGCACATTTACCAATTGGGCTGGAGTCTTCTTACTTCCCACATCCCAAACTGGCCACTAGTCAGTACAGTAATCCTTTGAAAAATGCCTTGAGAATTGGTATCAATTAGGTTTTCCAAAAGTAACTGAGAAAATGGTTAGAATCAGAGAGCAAGATAAAATCTGTAACGTCTCACATTGTAAAACTATTCAGGGCTGGTATATGGGTTCTGTGTGTGGCCTGCCTTAAATCTTTCTAGAGAAGTTAGTGAATAACTAAATACATAATTTGTCTAAAACCAAACTCATTCTCCCTTAATTTTCCTAACCTTTCAATCATCCAAGGTCTGAGTCATCCTCTTCTCCTTTTCTTTGTCTTCTTTTCACCAGGTAACAAAACCCAGTGTATACCTTTAAATAGAGCAGAATCTCAGTATGTGTTTAATGAAACAGATGAATGAAAGAATGAATGAATGCTAGTACTTTGTTCAAAAACAGAAAAAGAAAAATTATATTTACCTTCCAAACTCCTTAGCCTGACATTCAGATTCTTTTTAACCTCATATTTTTAACTTTAATGCTTCCCTAAAAGAATCTTCCATTTCAGCCAGATCCAGAATGCCACACATATACACTTTATCCTCTCTGTTCCTGTAAAACTCCTCTAGCACATCAGGGATCCTATTTCATGAGATTTTTTCAGGACACTTTCCATACACATGTCTTCCTCTCTGAACGCCTCCAATATGTATCGTCTCCATTTTCATGTTATATTTTGACATTGACTCCTTGGCATCCTGCATATTATTTTATCTATTATCTTTTAACTTTTTATGTTTTCCCCTATTCTCCTCAAATGTGCTAATATTCTTATAAATAGAAAAGGATATTACATTTACTGATATCCTCATAGCAATTTGCATTAATGCCTTACATATCAGAGCTCAGAAAAATTTTTTTAAATGAGTGACTAAACAAGATTGTGCTGAGATTATAAAGCAGAAATCTTAGAGCATAGGCCCTGGTCTAATTTCAAGATAACTTTCTAATTTTCTAAACTACATGCAGATTTTTCTATTATTATCAGTGACACCATAGATTTTCATGTTCAAAGAATAAAATATATTATTTCTGTTTGTGGCTTAGTTTGGCTTGCCCAAAAGCAGATGCTGAACCTAAGATTTTAATGCAAGTAGTTTATTTGAGAGGTGATCCTTGAAGCACCAGTAGGATATTGGGCAAGTGACACAGGGAAGGGAAAGAAGCCTATGCAAGGCTTAATGAGCAGGATATCATTGTGAGACTTGGGGCTCTATCCCACTGAGAACATCTGGGATATAATATTGAATATGTCTCAGAGTTGTTTCACCAGGGGTTTAGGAGGCTGGGATATTTATTTACCAACTTCTTTTTGTTACTGGTTAAGCCTCTGCCTGCACTTCACCCCTCAATCAACCTTTTATTAAAAAGCCTTGCATTTAGAAGCCATTGGTAAGCACAGGAATGGGGAGTGCCAAGGACACCAATGGTGTCTGCTATACCATATATCTCAAAGCATAATTATAAGCCTAACCAGAGAAATGGTATTGACACCAAATACTTTTATAATTTTAATCCTAAAAGAGATGTCATTGGCATTCTTTGGAGAACTACGCAAGAGAGCAACAATGTAGTAAGTATGTCTACATACGGAAATGGTACCCTGAAAACAAACTGAAAGAAAAGAAAATGATTCTGCCCTATGGCACCCCATCCTTTCTTCCAACTTCAAATCTGCCCTTGGTCTTAGCTTGATTGCCCCAGGATCAAGATGTTGAGGAGCCTGGTGAAAGCAGGGACAAAGGACAGCCTGGAAAGACTCCATATAAAAAAACTGATGCAAGGAGAGCAGAAAACCTGCTGATTTTCTTTGCAAGTTGCAATTGATAGGAAATTAACATTTATAGCATCTTAGGCACAAAAGCTTCAAGCCAGGTGGTAGTTATGTTATCTCTAGACAAGCTTCTACACTCCATTTTTCAAAGGTCTCTAAGATAGAAGAATGTGGAATTTTAATTAGCAAGTTTCAATTGACAGAGAATTAAAATTTAACCTATTCATCAATAATTTAAAGATGAAGTTCCTTTGGGCAGTGCTTAGGAAAGGTGGCTGTCAGGAGAGGGGCTGGTAGTTTACACATACCTCACCGACAACACTGTCGAAGCAGGATGCAAGTTTCTTGCAAAGAAAGAAACTTCGGGTCTCTCCAGCAGTAAAGAGAGAGGCTAATTTACCATTTTCCCATTTAACTCTCGTCTTCCTAAGAATGCTTTACTTGCTAAGATTTTCTATAAAAGTTCCTTATCAGTGACACATTTTCTATATGCAGGTCTCTTGAAACTTTGGGCTGCCTCTAATGCCTACACACAGATCCTCCTCTATGAGAAAAGTAGAGGGGGGTGGCCACAATTGATTCCCTCCTCTTTGTTCATGGGATTCACCAGATGGAGAAGGACAGAGAGAAGAGGGGCAGTAGGAAGAGAGGAAAGGAGATGGGTTGCAGCACAGACTGTGGGGAGGATGCAAGCAGAAAAATGGAGGAAGAGGAATAAGGTCAACTAGCAAAGCTGGAGCTGGAGTCTCCTGCTGCCTCTATGCCAAATTAATGAGACCCTGCAGTCAACTCTGTGTCCTCATCTCTGGTCTAGAGGAGGCCTCCACATCAGGAGAAGATTCTCTGTGTGCACACTTCTGATGAGATAAATGGAATCTGGAAAAACACCATTCTTTTGGTACATTTTGAACAAAGAGTCTTCCTCTGGGGGGACTTCATAAGATACTGAAGGCTCAAGGATTCCAAACACCTTAAGGTATCCTGAGACATCTCAGTTAAAAGCAGAAATGTAAATCTAAATTTGTTTTATTATTTTTTGGCTCCTGAGATACCCATGTAGAATATTTTGAAAGCTAGTGAATTGCTTGATAGAAGAAAGGTATGTATAGAATATTTGCCCTATGATGATCTTTGGAGAATGTTATAAAGATCTCTGCTTGAGGGGGAAAATGGTGGGATTGTATTTACAACTCAATTTGATAGACCTCCATGTACCTATTATTGCAAAAGTGAGCACAAAACCATCACTGATGCCAGCAAGATCAGAGTCTAGCAGAAAAGATGAGTATAGACCGCTGAGATAATAAAGGTGGCATGCCCCAAATACTTATGCAGGGAGGAAAAAGCACTGCTTTGCCAAAGACATTTGAGAGAAACACCTCAGAAGAGGAATAGAGTGATTATTTTGTCAGGTAGACCTGGGCTCTGCTTACTTTCCACTGGGTGTCAACCCCAAATCCTTGTTTCCAACAAAGGACCAGATGAACTCACCTAACAAAAGACATTGGAGGGAGCCCTAGGAACCGGCTCTCCATGGGGGTTCTTCCTTTATTCACATTTGTCACTTTATTCTAGAGCCTTCAGATAGCAAATTTCTTTAAACAATGTAATCAACTGATCCACTGAACAGTGAGATAAAATATCATCTTGTTGGTTTGGAGGCTTCCCAACACCTGCCTGACACTTGGACACTTGGAGTATAATATTTACCCAGTTTTCCAATGAAGACAATTTTGTGGCTATGCTGAGCAACAGTGATATCTTGATTGCCACACTGTCAGCCACATCTTGCTTACCTCTCATGGGGATTATGTTCCTTATTGAAATATAACCAATACCCCAGGTACTGGTGCCTGAAGGAGGATTTTGATGGGAAGATCAAACTGAGCTGCCAAGTTTATCTCCCAAGTTTGTCCTTCCCTTGGTGTTCTCTTCTTTCTAATTTTGCAGCTGTTGTCTCCTGCTAAATCGTTTGTCCGAGTTTGGACACGACCACCTTCCTTTGGTTCTCTTTAGCACTATACCACCAAGATTTCAAAAGTGCAGAATTTTACTAAATACTAAGGAAGAGAAAATGGGAAATGATTTAAGAAAAAAGTCTATCTACATAAAATGTAGCTGATTAGATTTTCACCATATTTAGAAGGCATGCTTGCAATGGTCTAAACTTTATAAATGGAGGCTATAAGGTTTTCATCCAGGACAGCACCTAAAATAAGTAGGCAATGATCTCCCAAACCAGGTGAAACCAAGTCCAAGAGTCCTGTGTAACTGCTGATAAGGAGACATGCCATAGATTACAGAGCAAACAGAACAAACAACAACAAAAATAGTGTCAAATATGACCTCCAAATGAAAACTCTCAAGAGCAGACATACAAGGCAGTGATACACACTCAAGCTGTGCCCCACACAGAGCATCTCTGTGTAGTCTACTTCAAGGTCAGTGTGGGCAGAGACATATTTATTTAAACAATGGTTAATGATTTTCTTCAACAATGCTGGCAAGCCCAGCTAGTAACAGAAATTTAAAAGCATTTGCAGATAAAGGAACACACTTCTCAGGCTCCCATAGCTAACTCCAGTCTCAAAAACCCTGGGCCATTCCATTCTTTTTTGCCAGAGAGTCTATCAATATTCTTATGCCAAAGAACCGATACAAGTGTCACAGATTCTTGGCTGGATACTTTGCTGCTATGCTCACTATTTTCTATTTTCTTTTCTCTGCCACATGGGAACTAGTCTACTAGATATCCTTATTCTTTCATAAGCATGTCCCCTCATCCAGCCACTCACTTGGGGTGTGTCCATTTGGTTTTGCTTCTGTTGTATGACATAAGCATAGACAATGCAAATTCTGGCTCAATGACTCATTAGAACTATGTATCTTGGGCAGATTTTTTAACTTTCTTAATATCTTTGCCTCGTGTGTAAAATGGGGCTAATAAGTATCTTACACTGCAGTGTTGAGAAATAAATGAGTTACTTATGTTTAACAGAGAATCCATCATAGCACCCAGCATGTGGTAGGTGCTAAATATATTTCTTCAATGGAACACAGATGCTTTTCTGCACAGAATTGTATAACCCCAGGTTCTAAGGACAGGAAAATATGTTCACGTGTAGGAAATTTTTGTCTCAGTCACTTTTCCTCAGAGAGGCACATCCACTGAATTGCCCAGAGTCATTCAGCTGGTCTCTGGTTTCTAGAGGCTAGCATCACATTTCCTGACTCACTCTATGTGCTGATGTTGGCAATGGGAAAATTCAATTATAACACGCAGGGCTTGATTTGATTATGTGGCCTTTTAGATTTTATCCAAAACAATGATCAATGACTTTTAGGCTTCTATGTTCCATATTCCAAATAACTAACTCTGCACAAGTTATTTCCATTGACAAGAGAAAAATATCTTTATTGGAATGGGTTTAGACTTTCCAGGCATCTGCTCAATCACATACAAGAACACCTCATAATACCAGCACTCCTTTGAAAACTAGAAACAGATCACAAGGTATACTGGGTTAGGTAATGTACTCTCCCAAATTCATGTTTACTCTGAACCTCAGAATGTGACCTTATTTGAAAATAGGGTGTTTGCAGATGTAAATCATTAAATTAAGGTGACATCACACTGGATTAGAGTGAACTTAAATCCATGACTGGTGTCCTTATATGAAGACACAGAGACACACACAAAGGGAAGAAGTTTATGCGATGATGGACTCAGAGATTCGAGTGATGTGTCTACAAGTCAAGGAACACCAAGGATCTTCAACAACCACCAGAATACAGGAGAAAGATATGGAAAAGATTCTCCCTCAGAACCTCCAGAAGGAACCAAACCTACCCACACCTTGGTTTCAGGTTTCTAGCCTCCATAACTGGGAAAGAACAAATTTCTGTTGTTTTAAGCCACTCAGTTTGTGGTAATTTTTTACAGCAGCCCTAGGAATCTAATACATGAAGTCTTTCACCTTTCTTCATTTTTCCATTGACTTGACTCTCTCTTTCCCAATATCCACAGCCTAAACCATCAGTTTCTCAGTTTGAATATGACTGAAAACTGCAAGGGACATCAAATAAGGATGCCCAGTTGGGCTCTTCCAGAAGGACAATGAGATCAGATGTCAGGCAGGAGTAAAGGGACAAGCCTTAACCACAAACACAATGGCTGAACAGCACTGGAGAAGCTGAAAACAGAAGAGAAAAGAAATAGAACTCTGATGGAAAGAGGAAATAGGAAGGAGAAAAGTTAGATGTAGAGCCATGTGGATTGAAGTACAGGAACACAGACTCCAGAAAATCAAACAAAGTACAAAAGGACATAATCCTGCCATATGAGAGTTCATGCATTCTAAAAAGATACAATGCCTATCTTAAACTATCTGCTAATATTTTTAGAATATGTGTTTTTAGCAGATTCTCAAAAACCTTTTGAATCATTATCAATCCTGTAATAAGCTCACAAGGGGAATTTCAGGAACTATATTGTCTCTACCACATTTTCAAGTATGGCAATGCAGGTCCTGAGAGAAAGAGAAACACATACGGTTACTGTTCCATATCATCATTTTAAAAATAATACATGTGAAAATTTGTTGCAAACTATAAAAACATTTCAAATATAAGATATTACTACTGCTACTGCCCAGTCCTTTATTCCTAGGTAACTAGGCATCATGGTACATGGTACATGGAGTCTAGAGTCAGGGAAATAGAGATTCAAATCCTACTGTACACTTATTAAGCTATGTAGAGTGGCATAAATGGAATTGGTAAGTGCTGAGGGAGAGTGGTTCAATTTTATATGGGATGGTCAGGGAAAGTCTCATAAGGAAAGTAATATTTGAGCAGAGATCTGAAGGAACTATGGGATTTATCCCTGTAGCTAGATAACAGCCAGTTGTTTTTTATTCTCAATAATTCTAGAATTCTCCTGGCATCCTAGGTTCTGTCTAGTTTTGTGGAAGCTGTCTGAATTCTGTGTATGATCTTTGTACATAGCTACATAGCAAACAAAAACATAGCTATCCATTAAAACCCATTGTTCCAAAACATTCTATGTGCTTCTAAGTATGAAATACAGTATGCAATTGCTGATTGTTTTCTAAAAGAGATAAGTTCAGGATGGAAAGACCCTCATAAGGAAAATTGAAAAATAAAATGGCCATTCATGTTGAAAAAAGAAGTTCTCAAACTCTGCAGTTAACCACTTTATTAAGGAAGATCACTTTTTTGTTGTCTTCTTACACTTTTTAGACTGGATGGTGTATTATGAGAGCACATCAGCACTAATGAGAAAATGCACATACCCAGCACATACAAATCAATAGGACACAAGAACTTTCTGCAAAAATACATTTGGGGAATGCTTTTGCCATTTGAGAAGCATGAAAGTAAGTCAAGCCAATATAAATACTTGAAATATATAATTCAATTTCATTGGATTACCAACTTAAGGGCCTACTGACACTTGTATATCCTGGTAACCACCCTTGTCTGCCCCATCAGACAGCCATTAGAAAGTGAATGGCATGAAACTCTGTCTGAGAACACCAGGCTTTTTTTTAATGATAAGGAAATTAAATGTAACTATGACAATAGTCTACTAATAATAGAGGGAGATATTTATATATTTAAGTGACTATGGTGGATGTAGTCAGCTATCTATGTGAAGCTCATGCTCCTGGGAGTTGGCAAGTCACTCAGAGAAACAGACATGAGGGTTTAGTCTTGGTCAAGGGAGTGCCCAGTCTCCTCTCAGATGACTGGAAACCAGGAGGGTGCCTTCTCTGGTACAGCCTATTCCTGGGGAACTTGTATTTGTTCCTGGGTATAGTACAGGCAGGACACTGATACCCAAGCTGACTGTGTTCAAGTAACCTTTGATCCCAGAAAAGTATGACTATATTCAAAATGGTGCCCTTTCAAGTAAGTCACATAAATTCCTTTTGCTTATTTTTGTTTCAGAACACTCTCATGGGACAAGGTCTCTTAGGAAGCACATGAAAGCTCATAATATAACAGGTTACACCTTGGGACAGGGCAATGGAGGGAAAGGAAATGCAAGAAGACTGGGTCACCCCCATCCTCTGTGGACCATTGTGTTTCAGCTCCCTCTCCCCGCCTGCCATGATGTTCTGTAGTTCTAAGAAAGAAAACAGTTCAAAAACCACAGAAATATAAGGCTCCTTGTATATGGATGCTAAGAAAAACTGTGTATCTATATGAGTGGAAAGAACCTACAGAAGCAGCAAATTTAACTTAGGAAAGAATCAACCATCATTATATACAATGTGTTTGAGACACAACAATGATTTTAAAAGGGAGAGAACAAATGTGAATTGTCACTGGAATGATGTTTAACCAGCATGCATAAATTGTTTTTCCTCCTGCCTCTCCCCATTCTACATAACAGCCATGGTGGTAAAGATAAGCTTTGTCAGAGGTGACAGCGTAGAGGGTGGTCAGTGTCATATTTTAGAAAACAGATTCAGATACGACCCAAGTAGATGAAGCTTTAGGGATTTAGTCTTTAAAGAACTGAATATAGAAGGATAAAAAACATAGTGAACAGCCTGAGAATCTCCAGTGGAAATTACAGGTTAGAAACTGAAACTAAAGTTGAAAATAAAACCGAAGTAATGAAAATGTAATTCTGGGTAGTAAGAGAGAAGAAGCAATGTGACCAGGATGAATAAGAAATATAAACAGTTATTTACCTGGAAGAGTAAAAGTTTTTCAGTGACAAGGAAAGTTGGAGCAAATATTATGAGGTCTAATAATTTTCACTTAGTAAATATTAACTGAATGCCAATCCTGTGCCAGGCACTGAGCTAATTTCTGGAAATAAGTGGTGGACAAAACAGTGGATTTAAAGCAAATAGTCAGGGCCGAGGGCCAGGTCATTTCAGAGTAATGCTGAACTCCCCCCAAAATCGGAATGCTTTTCTTTGTACTGTGAGGCCAGAAACAGCTAAAGTTGGAAGAATGGGCTCAAGCGAAAAACCAAGGTTCCGAGGAAGAACATCCAAAGGCATCTACATAAATTACATTTATTTCAGGAGCTACACAAACATTTCACAGGGAAAGTACCCTATCAGACCCTGTAAGATAATTTACACAGAAACATTGGGTGGTATTATGCACACATATGCAACATACACCACATTTTAGCTGTTCACAAAAAAAGGTATATTTATATTTTTTCAGTGTCTGTCCTACAACTTATTTCCTTATGAAAAGCATCTTTTGCTTAGACGTTTCCATAGAGTATTGCTTGATTTTTTTTCTTTCTTTTATATTATTTTTTCCTAAGAAAAATATTTCCCTTAAATGCCAAGTACTTTTTCAAATGGTTAAATAGAAGAACAGTAAAGTTATTGATTAAATGTTCTCTTCTCTTTCTGAGTCTCTTCACTTAGGTTCAAGACTATAAAGAAAATATGGCTTAAGAAGACAAATGACAAAAATACATTTGCAGCCACTTTCATGTTTGAACAGGTTAGGAGGATTTTGTGTCTTGATTCTTCCAAATGTAAATGGCATTCAGACTAGACAAAAGGAAGAAAAAAATAGTCTCCAGGATTTCAGAAATGCTGTAAAAAATCACCCACATCAATGTGGCAGAGTAGCTTGCTTAAAAGCCCTTCAATTAGATTCCATTGCTATAAATGGAGGTGAGAAATCAATCACCACAACCTGGGACCAGAAATATAATGTCACAATGAATAAATACTATAAGTCTAGCTTGATATCAATAATTTTGAAAGAATGGTAAATTCATTTAAATGAATGGAGCATGTCCAATTAGCATTACAACTCAAGCCCTTTTAGCACACCAATGTCAAGTTAATATTCCTAAAATACCACATTTGTAAGGTCAATAACAAAATCTCATAGCCCTGTCTTCAAGACTGCCAACTGATTAGATGGCCTTGTCTCTTACTGCTTCCTAACACATTCCACTGCATTCAATCAGATACTCCCAGGGCTTCCCTGGTGGCCCAGTGGTTGAGATTCAGCCTGCCGAAGCAAGGGACATGGGTTCGTGCCCCGGTCCGGGAAGATCCCACATGCCACGGAGTGGCTGGGCCCGTGAGCCATGGCCGCTGAGCCTGCGCGTCCGGAGCCTGTGCTCCGCAACGGGAGAGGCCACAACAGTGAGAAGCCCACGTACCGCAACAATCCCAGGTCAAGGTCATATGTAAGAAAGAGCTTAATTGTGCAACGCAAAAAGAAAAGGAACTACAATTTTGAAGACTTAATTAGCTTATATTTTCCAACAAGATATGTCTATATAAAATATAATGGTCCCCAGTCTCCTCTAAACGGTGCTTTTATGGGTGATTTATCTTCCCATTTGTGTTGTAAATTTTTCAGAGATAAAATTCTCATTTTTAGCACTCCAATGCCTACCACAGTGATGACCACGTTGTTAGTTCTCAATACTGTTGGCTGAATTTTAATATACTACACATTTGCTCCTGCTGAACTGTACTTAAAACATTGAAAATGTGGACAAATGTGTCACATGTGTCTTTCATCTTCTGTTAGTATATATGCTATAGACTGAATGTTTGTGCCCCCACAAAATTTGTATGTTGAAAACTAATCCCCAATGTGATTGGAGGTGGAGTTTTAGGGGTTGATTAGATCATGACGACAGAGCCCTCATGAGTGGAATTAGTGCTCTTATAAAGAGGCCCCAGAGAGTTCCACCGTGAGGACACAGTGAAAAAACAACCATCATGTAAGAACCAGGAAGTGGCTTCTCACCAGACATCAGATCAACACCTTGATCTTGGACTTCTCAGCCTCCAGAACTGTGAGAAATAAATTTCTATTGTTCTAAGCCACCCAGCCTACAATATTTTGTTATAGTGCCCCTAATGGATTAAGACACATAGATCATTAGACTTACTTTTTTTTTAACTTAAAGAAACTTTGGAGTGATGGCTATGAAATCCCAGCATGGAAATTCCAGGGTTTATTCCAACTCATCAACATTTAGAACAAAATGCCTCCCGGCACATTGAAAAAAACCAAGCAGTTTATGTATGCTTCTACTTTAATGCCATTGTACTCTGGGTAACCAAGAAATTGAATGTGTTTCCATACAAATAATTCTACCTAGTGAGTCCTCATTACTCTGCAACAATTGAAAGATTCACTGCTATATTTATGACAGACTTATAAGATAAAATTTTATAATGTATTTATAAAATTTTATGTATTTATAAAGTTTCATTTGAAATCTTTGATAATTAGATTTTATGTATTATCATTAACAAGTGGCTTACAGTGCTGACATCCAAAATAAAGCAAATTTTCCTTTCCACCAACTTGCCTCTTTATTGGCTTTTGAGCGGCGAGCAGCCAGACCTCACTTTCAGTTACAGCAGGAGCATGCTTGCCATATTCAAGGAGTGGCAAGCAGGCCAGGGTGGTCTAGTGGAGTGAGCAAGGGGGAGAACGATATAGAATGGAAGAATAGGAGATGAGGTCAAAGGGGTGTGGGATGGGAGGACGCAACCCTTCCCGGACCAGGGCTCAAACCCGTGTCCCCTGCATTGGCAGGCGGATTCTCAACCACTGCGTCACCAGGGAAGCCCTGTGTAAAATTATTGAAACTATTCTTTGATTGTTTAGGAATTGTCAAGTTTTTTCCTTGTTGCTATTGTCACTGCCTAAATATTTTGTCTTTGATCAAAGGGATTATAATAAGTTCTGGGTTCCATTTTCAGTATATGATTAATTTTTTTATATTTTATCAGCAAATGCACTTAAAATATTCTCAGTGGTATCAAATCTGTGTCCCCTAACAATTGGTTTGTTATTTTCTGAAAGGACCAAAAGTTGTCTGGACTACACCTACATTATCCATTTGAAATGGAAAGTCAAATTATATAATACAGTTTGGTATTATATTAGTTTATTGGTAAATAAACTAAGCAAAATATTCCTTCCAGATATTGGAACAGACTTTGCTATATAATCCATAAATTGACTCAACAGACAAAACCAGAAAGGATACATTAGTGTGTTATGCATTGAGAATGAAGAGATTAGGATTCTGTTAGAGAAGCCTGGAGGAACTGTGTAACACACGACTGAAATAATTTCCTTTTTTTTCTGTATCCTACAAAAGATCAGGAAATTATCACTCCTACCTCAAAAACCTGTAAAAGAGGAGGAGGAATAATGTGATTTTTTAAAAGTAATAACTCTCCATTAAATCACTGCAATCTGTTTCACATACATTTGAGGATTAATTTTCTCTCCTCCATAAAATGTGCAGCAAAACCATGGTAGTTTCTTTCTTTCTAAGACACTGGGTTACAGGAGCATTTTTCATCACTGCCTCACTTGTTAAACTACACTGATATTTCTACTTTCATGCTTATTTTTACAGTATTTCAGGGGTGTCTGATCATCTTTCAAATGATTAAGTGATAAGACAATCGAGAGAGAGAGAAAGCGACGCTGACACCAGTCATAGTGGTTTCTTGAATGTGGGAGAACGAAGCAGCTTCTGCTCCCAAATCATAGCAGCTGACCAATTCAGTGTCATGGTCAGAACCCAACTGGCTTCACACCAACACCCAATTAGGTTCACACCAACACATCAGCATCCCACTCCCATCACAGGGACAACTCTTTAGAAGTTGAGTCGTGATAATTTAGTCTCCCATATTTCTGTTTTCCATTAACAGAATCAATTTTAATTTAGGTATCAAATCCACTGAAGAAGTAGGTACCTCATATTTGATAACTTTGTTCCATCCACAGCCCTGAGAAACTCCCAGGAGCCTAAGAGAGCCTCAGGGTCACATATGGTGACTCCAGGCAGTAGGTGTCACACCCTGCAGGAGACACATCCAGTTACAAGAATCACCATATTCAGGAAAGCCCAAAGATTTGATGTCCACATCAGGTATGTAGAGTTTCCACTAGCAAGATCCAGTTTAGAAATCCAGGGTCATTTTATCATAAGCAATTCTGCTTAAAAACATGGTTGACATTTTACCCTGCTCAGGTTTGCGGGGGGAAAAAGCAGTCAAGTTAACCAAAGGGCAGATCCTGACATGGCAAAGGAAATGGGGTATGAGCAGAAGTGCGGTTTTGAACATATTTGCAACACCTGTGAGACAATCTAATGGCATATTGGCAGTTGGATAGTCCTGGAACGCAGATGAAAGATCTTGACTGGAAATATAAATTTGGGAGTTATTTGTATATAGGTAGTGTCTCGTCTAGAGTGAGCATATAGAGTGAAAGGAGAAGAGGGTACAAGACAAAGCCTAAATCTAATATTTAGAAATCAGAGTAGAGGAGGGCTGAGGAAGAATTGCTCAAGAGGTAGGAGAAAAATCCACGACAGTATCATGTAGCAGAAGCCTGCAGAATAAACTGTCTTCTTAAAGAAAGGTGATGTGCTCAACTTTGTGAAATAATGCTGAGATGCTGATTTTAAAATTTATGGTGAACTAGAATGAGCATTTTTAGCAGAACAGTGAGGGCAGCAGCCAACTGATTAGAGTAGGAAAAAGAATGGAAAGTGAGAAACTGGAAACAACATGCATAGAACTCTGAGCAAACTTGGCTTTGAGGAAGGTTTATATATTGTGTATCTTATAACCAATTGTATAAAACAGTTGTGGTCTCATCTAAACACCAGTCCCATCTAAAAAAGAACTTGTCATATTGTACTTGCTTCTGCTGCTATGAGAGTCACATTTCTGATATTTGTCTTAGTGTTACCTTTCTATCTCTAATACGTGTTTGCAACTTTTTAGGAATCTTTCCAGGGCTTGCTTTCTGGATGTCAAGGCTCCATGTTTTCCCCGGAATTTAAATAACCATAACACAAGGCTTATATTCCTGACCATGGCAGGTGTCCCTGTACTGCTGTAGCACTATTAGCTGTAAGCTTCTCTGAATTGTGCATTGGCATTAACCACTATTAGGCTTGGTTTTCCTTGGGCTTCCTTCTTTTCCACCCATCATAGCATTCACTTTCAGAGCTACCTTCCTCTTTGGATACTTGTCCTGTCAAAGAGAATTAAGCTTTCTAAATTCTTGGAAATGCAACAAAATCAGCGACAACACTTTTTAATGTAAAATTTTTATTAGCAATTTTGCTACAGGCCTTGCTCTAGACACATACTAAAAATAGCAGTGAGATGATGAAATAAAATGTTTGGGTAAAAATTATATTTACTTCCAGTCTCCACTTTCAAAAGTTTCTCCTTTAGCTTCCACTGGTCATCATTTTTCTAGCTCAGTACCCAGAAGGTGTTCCCAGTCTTAGATTTATGTCTTATGTTTGGGGGAATTCTCAACCATAATCTTTTTAAACTCTATTCCTCTTCCATTCTCTGTATTTCCTCCTTTATGAATTTGTAGCACATGTATGTTGGACTTTCTGAATCTTCTATGTCTCCTAGTTCTTCCTTCACATTTTTCTTTTCTATATCTTTGGGCTATGTTCTTCTAGTTCATTAGTCTCCCCTCAACTATTTCCAGTCTTCTACTCAATGTATGTAATCGTGTTTCTCTTTATTTCAATAACTACTAAGTTCTAAGAATTCTAACAGTAATTTTCAATACATCTGCTTTTTTGTTTCATTATCTCTTATTCTTGTTTTATTATCCCCTGTAATTTTCTGGTGTTCCCATTCAATTCTTTATGTTTTAAAAGATATTAAAAGTATTTTTTTTTCAGATTCTTCAATGTTTCCTAAGTTGGGGGATGTAAATAGATTCCTAAGCCTGCTAAACTTATTGCATGTTTTTCATCATATTGACATTCTCAGGACCCAGGGAGGTCATCTTTTATGTAAATCCAAAGTAGTTTCATGGAGGCCCCAGCATTGGTGGTGTAGTGCTCAGCATTCAGGCCCTGTTAGGGAAACTCAGACGATGTAATGTTCCTAAACTTCAGTTCCTACTTATGTCAATGGGTTTCTCTCTTTTTTCAAAAAAGTATTTCTACTTGTGGTCTCCAGAGACTTCCCTTTCCCAGAGTTTGAAATATTTATGTGTTTTCTAAATTTTTATAAGTATTTATCCAGTATTTTTTTATGACTTTGGACCAGATAGGAGAGGATTTGACATGTGCTCAATTCTCAGTTCACCCTTTGAATCAGAAACCTTGTGCTTGGTCTTTGCCTCAGCTTTGCTTTCAACCCAATAATCAACCAGGGAAATAAAAAAGAAAATTGAGGTTGAGTAGGGAAGTGACTCACAGTCTCTTTAGAGATATTCAACCACTGCATATTCTAAAATGATGCTCTAAGCAGGCATGGGGACAAGGGAGCATTTGTCTGTGGTCTGAAAACTGGACTGGCCATTACAAACCTCTATTCTTAGCTCTGCTCTTGACGTTTGGAATAGTTTGGGGTAAAACCTGCTGTCTCAGCTCCCTTATTGATGTTTCTTACTAACCTCAAAAGAACATTCCCCTCAATTCAATTTGAAAATATATCTCTGCTATGAAATTGGCTAAGAGTTTTTAAGCCCCAAATTTTCCTATCCCACAAAAACAAGATCTTGAATTAAAAAAAAAAAAACTACCCAATTAAGTTTTTCCTTCCTTTTCTCCCCTTATCCTTCTACAGACACAAAAGGAAACCCATTATTTTCATGTTTCTCCTTCGATCTCATTAACTGACACTTAAAACAAGTATTGCTCTCTTTCATGCCCTCTTTTTCTAATCTTCTCAAGTGTTGTAGTCTCCAAATAGAATGAAAAATTTAAAAAGAATATGATCTTAAAATACTATGTATAGAATTTAAGGGTCAGAAAATTGTTTTTAAAAATTTCACAGAAAAGTATTTTCAAATGTGTAAGAAAGTTGAGCACTGGACAGAAAAAGCACATCTAAAAAATGCTTATAAAGTTCATAATTAAATCTAGCAATGTGGGAAAAAAATTACACACACTAGAAAAAAATTATTATAGTTTCATTTTTATAAAACTGTAATAATAATTTTTTTTTAAAAACTTACTATCGATTAAATAACAAGTGAGAAGAAATTAGGGTATATTTTCATCTGTGCCATATTAATATATCATTTTGGTAGGAAAATGTTCTTTCTGTATCATATGTTGTTTTCATTACTTTTCTTGGTGATGTGAGTCATAAATTCACTTACCATATTCTTTTACTCAATTGAAAGGTCTTAGGTGCCAACAGTTTATCCAGAGTTTCTATTTTTTTAAATGCCTTGCTTCTCTTGGGTGAGATGAAGAATGAGAATGGTAGGACAAAAAGTGATAATGGGCTGATAAGAGCTAGTTTGGAAAGATCTCAACAATGGCCTCTTTGGTGTGATCAAGACAGGCAGCTCTGTCCAATGATATCACTAGCCAAGGCACTTAAAAATACATGATGAGGAATGAATTTAGATTAAATATGTGTGTTTATCTCTATTCCCAATCCAAACTAAAAAAAAAAGAGATGTAAAAATTATAAGAATAATGAGAATATGAAAGGAAACAGAGATATCAACAAGTATCTGGAAAATGAAAAGTAGATGAATTAATTATAAATAATTTAGAAGAGCAGAGGGAGCCGAAACCCAAGGGCCTGAAAAGAGTATACTGATAAAAAGAAAGATGACAGAGGGGGAAGATGGCGAAAGAGTAAGACGCAGAGATCACCTTCCTCCCCACAGATACACCAGAAATACATCTACACGTGGAACAACTCCTACAGAACACCTACTGAACGCTGGCAGAAGACCTCAGACCACCCAAAAGGCAAGAAACTCTCCACATACCTGGATAGGGCAAAAGAAAAAAGAATAAACAGAGACAAAAGAATAGGGACAAGACCTGCACCAGTGGGAGGGAGCTGTGAAGGAGGAAAAGTTTCCACACACTAGGAAGCCCCTTCGCGGGCGGAGACTGCGGGTGGCGGAGGGGGAAGCTTCGGAGCCACGGAGGAGAGCACAGCAACAGGGGTGCGGAGGCCAAAGCGGAGAGATTCCCGCACAGAAGATCAGGGCTGACCGGCACTCACCAGCCTGAGAGGCTTGTCAGCTCACCTGCCAGGGCGGGCGGGGCTGGGAACTGAGGCTCGGGCTTCGGTCGGAGCGCAGGGGAAGGACTGGGGTTGGCGGCGTGAACACAGCCTGCAGGGAGTTAGTGCACCACGGCTGGCCGGGAGGGAATCTGGGGAAAAGTCTGGACCTGCCGAAGAGGCAAGAGACTTTTTCTTCCCTCTTTGTTTCCTGGTGCGCGAGGAGAGGGGATTAAGAGCGCTGCTTAAAGGCGCTCCAGAGATGGGTGTGGGCCGCGGCTAACAGCGCGGACCCCAGAGACGGGCGTGAGATGCTAAGGCTGCTGCTGCCGCCACCAAGAAGCCTGTGTGCGAGCACAGGTCACTATCCACACCTCCTTTCCGGGGAGACTGTGCAGCCTGCCACTGCCAGGGTCCCGTGGTCCAGGGACAACTTCCCAGTAAGAACGCATGGTGCCACTCAGGCTGGTGCAACGTCCCGGCGGCCTCTGCCACTGCAGGCTCGCCCGGCACTCCGCACCCCTCCTTCCCCCCCAGGCCTGAGTGAGCCAGAGCCCCAGAGTCAGCTGCTCCTTTAACCCCGTCCTGTCTGAGCGAAAAACAGATGCCCTCAGGCGACCTAAACTCAGAGGCGGGGCCAAATCCAAAGCTGAGCCCCTCGAGCTATGCGAACAAAGAAGAGAAAGGGAAATCTCTCCCAGCAGCCTCAGAAGCAGTGGATTAAAGCTCCACAGTCAACTTGATGTACCTGCATCTGTGGAATACCTGAATAGACAACGAATCATCCCAAATTGAGGAGGTGGACTTGGAGAGCAAGATTTATTATTTTTTTCCCCTTTTCCTCGTTTTGTGAGTGTGTACGTGTATGCTTCTGTGTGAGATTTTGTCTGTATAGCTTTGCTTTTACCATTTGTCCTAGGGTTCTATCAGTCCGTGTTTTTTTTTTTCTTTAAAAAAATTTTTTTTCTTAATAATTATTTTAATAACTTTATTTTTTCTTTATTTTATTTCATTTTATCCTCTTTCTTTCTCCCTTTCTTTCTAATTTTTCTCCCTTTTATTCTGAGCTGTGTGGATGAAAGGCTCTTGGTGCTGCAGCCAGGAGTCAGTGCTGTGCCTCTGAGGTGGGAGAGCCAACTTCAGGACACTGGTTCACAAGAGACCTCCCAGCTCCACATAATATCAAATGGCGAAAGTCTCCCGGAGATCTCCATCTCAACACCAGCACTGAGCTTCACTCAACGATCAGCAAGCTATAGTGCTGGACACCCTATGCCAAACAACGAGCAAGACAGGAACACAGCCCCACCCATTAGCAGAGAGACTGCCTAAAATCATAATAAGGCCACAGACACCACAAAACACACCACCAGATGTGGACCTGCCCACCAGAAAGACAAGATCCAGCCTCATCCACCAGAACACAGGCACTAGTCCCCCCCACCAGGAAGCCTACACAACCCACTGAACAAACTTAAGCCACTGGGGACAGACACCAAAAACAACAGAAACTACAAACCTGCACCTGCAAAACGGATACCCCAAACACAGTAAGATAAGCAAAATGAGAAGACAAAAACACACAGCAGATGAAAGAGCAAGATAAAAACCCACCAGACCTAACAAATGAAGAGGAAATAGGCAGTCTACCTGAAAAAGAATTCAGAATAATGATAGTAAAGATGATCCAAAATCTTGGAAATAGAATATAGAAAATACAAGAAACATTTAACAAGGACCTAGACAAACTAAAGATGAAACAAGCAACGATGAACAACACAATAAATGAAATTAAAAATACTCTAGATGAGATCAATAGTAGAGTAACTGAGGCAGAAGAACGGATAAGTGAACTGGGAGATAAAATAGTGGAAATAACTACTGCAGAGCAGAATAAAGAAAAAAGAATGAAAAGAACTGAGGACAGTCTCAGAGACCTCTGGGACAACATTAAACACACCAACATTCGAATTATAGGGGTTCCAGAAGAAGAAGAGAAAAAGAAAGGAACTGAGAAAATATTTGAAGAGATTATAGCTGAAAACTTCCTTAATATGGGACAGGAAATAGTTAATCAAGTCCAGGAAGCACAGAGAGTCCCATACAGGATAAATCCTAGGAGAAACATGCCAAGACACATATTAATCAAACTGTCAAAACTGGCCCCGCCTCCCACAGGCGGCAGCCATGGCGGCCTGGCAGGTCCCGGGGTCCACGGGCGCTACGCTCGGGAGGCAGCCGTCCCCTGCCCCACCGCCAGAACTGCCCCGGGTCGGAGAAGTGTTCCGACAGCGCCTCAGCTTCACCTTCTGCTCCTCTTCGCAGGGAGACCGCGGCGGCTCTGGGCCCGACTCACAGGGCGGACCAGAGGGAGCAGCAAGGCGTCCGGCGAGCAAAGAGTTAACAGCGGCAGAGCGGCGGGTCTCGGAGCTTCACGCAGCCGCCTCCGCGGCTGGCCGGCTGAACTTCGTGGACCCAGCGACCGGCTACATGGTGCTCACCCGGCTGGCCCACTTGCAGAGAGACAGATGCTGCGGGTCTACCAGCAGACACTGTCCATATGGTCAAGTCAATGTTAAAGATCCATCCAAAAAGAAGCAACTCAATTCACATTTTTATGTTTGAGAAGAATTTCATTTCTGTTCTCCATCTAATTGAGACTTGTTAAAAAAAAAAATAAAACCTTAATCCAAAAAAAAAAAAAAAACTCAAAACGCAAATACAAAGAAACCATATTAAAAGCAGCAAGGAAAAACAACAAATAACACACAAGGGAATCCCCATAAGGTTAACAGCTGATCTTTCAGCAGAAACTCTGCAAGCCAGAAGGGAGTGGCAGGACATATTTAAAGTGATGAAGGAGAAAAACCTACAACCAAGATTACTCTACCCAGGAATGATCTCATTCAGATTTTTTTTTTCTTTTTTTTTTTTTTTTGTCATACGCTGGCCTCTCACTGCTGTGGCCTCTCCTGCTGAGGGGCATAGGCTCCGGATGCACAGACTCAGTGGCCATGGCTCACGGGCCCAGCTGTGCCGCGGCATGTGGGATCTTCCCGGACCAGGGCACGAACCCGTGTCCCCTGCATCGGCAGGCGGACTCTCAACCACTGCGCCACCAGGGAAGCCCTCATTTAGATTTCATGGAGAAATTAAAATCTTTACAGACAAGCAAAGCTGAGAGAGTTCAGCACCACTAAACCAGCTTTACAACAAATGCTAAAGGACCATCTCTAGTCAAGAAACACAAGAGAAGGAAAAGACCTACAATAACAAACCCAAAACAATTAAGAAAATGGGAATAGGAACATACATATTGATAAATACCTTAAATGTAAATGGATTAAATGCTCCCACCAAAAGACACAGACTGGCTGAATGGATACAAAAACAAGACCCATATATATGCTATCTACAAGAGACCAACATCAGACCTAGAGACACATACAGACTGAAAGTAAGGGGACGGAAAATGATATTCCATGCAAATGGAAACCAAAAGAGAGCTGGAGTAGCAATTCTTATGTCAGACAAAATAGACTTTAAAATAAAGACTATTAGAAGAGACAAAGAAGAACACTACATAATGACCAAGGGATCAATCCAAGAAGAAGATAAAACAATTGTAAATATTTTTGCACCCAACATAGGAGCACCTCAATACATAAGGCAAATACTAACAGCCATAAAAGGGAAAATCGACAGTAACACATTCATAGTAGGGGACTTTACCACCCCACTTTCACCAATGGACAGATCATCCAAAATGAAAATCAATAAGGAAACACAAGCTTTAAATGATACATTAAACAAGATGGACTTAATTGATATTTATAGGACATTCCACCCCAAAACAACAGAATACACATTTTTCTCAAGTGCACATGGAACATTCTCCAGGATAGATCATATCTTGGGTCACAAATCAAGCCTTGGTAAATTTAAGAAAATTGAAATTTTATCAAATATCTTTTCCAACCACAACGCTATGAGACTAGATATCAATTACAGGAGAAGATCTGTAAAAGATACAAACACATGGAGGCTAAACAATACACTACTTAATAACCAAGTGATGGCTGAAGAAATCAAAGAGGAAATCAAAAAATACCTAGAAACAAATGACAATGGAGACACGACGACCCAATACATATCAGATACAGCAAAAGCAGTTCTAAGAGGGAAGTTTATAACAATACAATCCTACCTTAAGAAAAAGGAAACATCTTGAATAAACAACCAAACTTTGCACCTAAAGGAATTAGAGAAACAAGAACAAAAAAACCCCAAAGTCAGCAGAAGGAAAGAAATCATAAAGATCAGATCAGAAATAAATGAAAAAGAAATGAAGGAAATGATAGCAAAGATCAATAAAACTAAAATCTGGTTCTTTGAGAAGATAAACAAAATTGATAAACCATTAGCCAGACTCATCACGAAAAATAGGGAGAAGACTCAAATCAATAGAATTAGAAATGAAAAAGGAGAAGTAACAACTGACAATGCAGAAATACAAAAGATCATGAGAGATTACTACAAGTAACTCTATGCCAATAAAATGGACAACCTGGAAGAAATGGACAAATTCTTAGAAATGCATAACCTTCCGAGACTGAACCAGGAAGAAATAGAAAATATGAATAGACAAATCACAAGCACTGAAATTGAAACTGTGATTAAAAATCTTCCAACAAACAAAAGCCCAGGACCAGATGACTTCTCATGTGAATTCTATCAAACATTTAGAGAAGAGCTAACACCTATCCTTCTCAAATTCTTCGAAAATATAGCAGAGGGAGGAACACTCCCAAACTTATTCTATGAGGCCACCATCACCCTGATACCAAAACCAGACAAAGATGTCACAAAGAAAGAAAAGTACAGGTCAATATCACTGATGAACATAGGTGCAAAAATCCTCAACAAAATGCTAGCAAACAGAATCCAACAGCACATTAAAAGGATCATACACCATGATCAAGTGGGGTTTTTCCAGGAATGCAAGGATTCTTCAATATATGCAAATCAAACAACGTGATACACCATATTAACAAACTGAAGGACAGACACCACATGATCATCTCAATAGATGCAGAGAAAGCTTTTGACAAAATTCAACACCCATTTGTGATTAAAACTGTGCAGAAAGTAGGCACAGAGGGAACTTTCTTCAACATAATAAAGGCCATATATGACAAACCCATAGCCAACATCATCCTCAATGGTGAAAAACTGAAAGCATTTCCACTAAGATCAGGAACAAGACAAGGTTGCCCACTCTCACCACTATTATTCAACATAGTTTTGGAAGTTTTAGCCACAGCAATCAGAGAAGAAAAGGAAATAAAAGGAATCCAAATCAGAAAAGAAGAAGTAAAGATGTCACTGTTTGCAGATGATATGATACTATACACAGAGAATCCTAAAGATGCTACCAGAAAACTACTAGAGCTAATCAATGAATTTGGTAAAGTAGCAGGACACAAAATTAATGCACAGAAATCTCTGGCATTCCTATACACTAATGATGAAAAATCTGAAAGTGAAATGAAGAAAACACTCCCATTTACCATTGCAACAAAAAGAATAAAATATCTAGGAATAAACCTACCTAAGGAGACAAAAGACCTGTATGCAGAAAATAATAAGACACTGATGAAAGAAATTAAAGATAATACAAATAGATGGAGAGATATACCATGTTCTTGGATTGGAAGAATCAACATTGTGAAAATGACTCTATTACTCAAAGCAATCTACAGATTCAATGCAATCCCTATCAAATTACCACTGGCATTTTTCACAGAACTAGAACAAAAAATTTCACAATTTGTATGGAAACACAAAAGACCCCGTATAGCCAAAGCAATCTTGAGAATGAAAAAAGGAGCTGGAGGAATCAGTCTCCCTGACTTCAGACTATACTACAAAGCTACAGTAATCAAGACAGTATGGTACTGGCACAAAAACAGAAAGATAGATCAATGGAACAGGATAGAAAGCCCAGAGATAATCCCATGCACATATGGTCACCTTATCTTTGATAAAGGAGGCAGGAATGTACAGTGGAGGAAGGACAGCTTCTTCAATAAATGGTCCTGGGAAAACTGGACAGGTACATGTAAAAGTATGAGATTAGATCACTCCCTAACACCATACACATTGATACAGCCACTGTGGAGAACAGTATGGAGGTTCCTTAAAAAACTACAAATAGAACTACCATATGACCCAGCAATCCCACTACTGGGCATATACCCTGAGAAAACCATAATTCAAAAAGAGTCATGTACCAAAATGTTCATTGCAGCTCTATTTACAATAGCCCAGAGATGGAAACAACCTAAGTGCCCATCATCGGATGAATGGATAAAGAAGATGTGGCACATATATACAATGGAATATTACTCAGCCATAAAAAGAAACGAAATTGAGCTATTTGTAATGAGGTGGATAGACCTAGAGTCTGTCATACAGAGTGAAGTAAGTCAGAAAGAGAGAGACAAATACCATATGCTAACACATATATATGGAATTTAAGAAAAAAAAATGTCATGAAGAACCTAGGGGTAAGGCAGGAATAAAGACGCAGACCTACTAGAGAACAGACTTGAGGTTATGGGGATGGGGAAGGGTGAGCTGTGACAGGGCGAGAGAGAGTCATGGACATATACACACTAACAAACGTAGTTAGGTAGATAGCTAGTGGGAAGCAGCCGCATGGCACAGGGATATTGGCTCGGTGCTTTGTGACAGCCTGGAGGAGTGGGATAGGGAGGGTGGGAGGGAGGGAGACGCAAGAGGGAAGACATATGGGAACATATGTATATGTATAACTGATTCACTTTGTTATAAAGCAGAAACTAACACACCGTTGTAAAACAATTATACTCCAATAAAGATGTTAAAAAAAAAAAAAAAAGCTCAAAATGGATTAAAGACCTAAATGTAAGGCCAGAAACTATCAAACTCTTAGAGGAAAACATAGGCAGAACACTCTATGACATAAATCACAGCAAGATCCTTTTTGACACACTTCCCAGAGAAATGGAAATAAAAACAAAAATAAACAAATGGGACCTAATGAAACCTCAAAGCTTTTGCACAGCAAAGGAAACCATAAACAAGACCAAAAGACAACTCTCAGAATGGGAGAAAATATTTGCAAATGAAGCAACAGACAACAGATTAATGTCCCAAATTTATAAACAGCTCATGAAGCTCAATAACAAAAAACAAACAACCCAATCCAAAAATGGGCAGAAGACCTATATAGACATTTCTCCAGAGAAGATATACAGATTGCCAACAAACACATGAGAGAATGCTCAACATCATTAATCATTAGAGAAATGCAAATCAAAACTACAATGAGATATCATCTCACACCAGTCAGAATGGTCATCATCAAAAAATCTAGAAACAATAAATGCTGGAGAGGGTGTGGAGAAAAGGGAACACTCTTGCACTGCTGGTGGGAATGTGAATTGGTACAGCCACTATGGAGATCAGTATGGAGGTTCCTTAAAAAACTACAAATAGAACTACCATATGACCCAGCAATCCCACTACTGGGCATATACCCTGAGAAAACCATAATTCAAAAAGAGTCATGTACCAAAATGTTCATTGCAGCTCTATTTACCATAGCCAGGAGATGGAAACAACCTAAGTGTCCATCATTGGATGAATGGATAAAGAAGATGTGGCACATATATACAATAGAATATTACTCAGCCATAAAAAGAAACGAAATCGAGTTATTTGTAGTGTGGTGGATGGACGTAGAGTCTGTCATACAGAGTGAAGTAGGTCAGAAAGAGAAAGACAAATACCGTATGCTAACACATATATATGAAATCTAAGAAAAGAAAAATGTCATGAAGTACCTAGGGGTAAGATAGGAATAAAGACACAGACCTACTAGAGAATGGACTTGAGGATATGGGGAGGGGGAAGGGTAAGCTGTGACAAAGTGAGAGAGTGGCAGGGACATATATACACTACGTAAAATAGATAGCTAGTGGGAAGCAGCCGCACAGCACAGGGAGATCAGCTTGGTGCTTTGTGACCACCTGGATGGGTGGGATAGGGAGGGTGGGAGGGAGGGAGACGCAAGAGGGAGGAGATATGGGAACGTATGTATTAGTATAACTGATTCACTTTTTTATAAAGCAGAAACTAACACACCATTGTAAAGCAATTATACTCCAGTAAAGATGTAAAAAACAAACAAACAAAAAAAGAAAGACAGTGTTTCCACAGAACCCTGAAAAAGCATAAGGTTCAGAAGCACAAGTATCATGGAAGATGCAATGAGGAGACAAGCTGGAAATGAAGGTAACATTAGTCAAAACTCTATGAATCAGAGTAGTTAGGTCTCTTCCTTCCTCCGATACAGCTGGGCAAGGTTTCCACCCCACAGTGGAGGAAGAACAAAGACTGCTCAGGAGGAATGGATCTAGGAGGGGCATGCATATGGTGGAAACTGAAGGTGGGAAAATGTCACTCAACAGTGGGAATCCCAGCTCCCTTACTGGTCTAGTTTCCCCTAATGTTAGAAGCCTAAACAGACAAAAAACTAGAATACTCTTTTCTGGATAACCTGCAGAGCTTCTGAGAAAAAAAGCAACAAATTCTTCCACAAAACGAGCAGGGAAGATGTCTACCTCGGTGAACAGACGTGCTACCATCTGATCACCTTGGAGTGAATCCTAAGAGTTGATAAATGAACTTCATCCCTAAGCCTCCAACATATATCATCATCATTATCATCAACGAACTTACAATAAATCTCTTTGCTCTTTCATTTGTAAATATGAGTGGACATCCAAGATCACCAGATATTTGAATGAAGCCTCCAGCATGAAAGAGAGGGACTCAAAACAAATGAGAAAAGGAATCTCTAAGGACACAGACTAATAAGACTTTATATTGTAAAGAAACAGATAAACAAACAAACAAAAAAACAGGAAGGAAACTAGTAAAAAAGCAAAAAGGAAAATTTTGGAGTCGTAAAAACATAAAGTTTATAGATTGAAAGGGCCACCAATTACCCAGCAAAATGAATGAATAAAAGGAAATCATCATCAGAGGTCAAAACTCTAGAGATAAAGAGGAGTTCCTAAGAGGTTACAGAGGTTATTTACAAACAGGTCATACGCAGGAAGTCAAATGACATTTTATTTCTTAAAAGTAACATTGATGCTAAAAGATAATGCTTCCAAAATTCTGAGTTAAAACAAAATTCCATACCTAGCTAATATATCAATCAATCATGAACATAATATAACGACATTTTCTGACATGCAAGGATTCAAAGCTTTACCCTCTAAATAACTCTTTAATATGTAATGAAGACATATCTTGAGAAAAAGAGGCAGTATATTAAAATGATTAAGGCACAGATCCTGGAATCAGAATCCTGGGTTTGAATATTGACTCTTCCACTTTCTAGCTGTGTGCCATTAAGAAAACTAACTGCTACTTACCTCAATTTCCTCATCTGTAAAATGGAGATAATAATAATACCTAACTCATGAGCATTCAGTGAGTCCTTGCATGTAAAGAGTGCCTGGCAAAAAATAAATGCTACATAGTAACATTATTATCTTATAATATCATGGAAGATATGGACTTAGTACACAGGATATAGGAAGTTTATCTATCTATATATCTATCATCTATCTATATATTATATATATAGATTTATATATATATATTTATATATATATAATATATCTATATATATTTATATATCTATAATATATCTATATATATATTATATATATAGATTTTTATATATATATATATATTTTTTTTTTACACAGGTTCAGAAATGGTAAGTCCAGATAACAGCTGCACATCAAATCTACAGAGTAATCCATACTAGGGCATGAGGTTGGAGGGCTCAGGAATGAGGTGTCCAGTGGACCTGATGCACTGTTTGGAACTGTGAGCATTTAGAAAAAATATAAGCAAGTGACAAATCTTTGTATTTGGAACACAATAGCCATAAGCATAAAGAAAACAAAAACTTTAAAAAATGCAACCTTTAACTTTAGTAAAACAAAAAAAAACTTTATGAAATATAATCATATCATTACTTGGCTTAGTAGTAAAAAATAGTTACCTAGTCATAGGAATGTAAATAGCAGCTAATTGATTTAACCAAAAATGGTAATGTAATTATAATGAGAGAAAAAGGGGTGGATATGGGAGTCAGTAGGAGTCAGTGAGTAAGTAGTCCTCAAGTATACTATACCAAAAAAGTCAAAAGATGGTGACTAAAACTGACAAATCAGTAAGTATCAATATAAGGTTATTATTTAGAGATAAGAAGGTAAATATCATAAAGTGTAGCTTAAAAGAAGTTAAGAGTGGTTTTTCTCTAAAAAAAGTGACAGGGTGGGGACAGGAGACTTCCACTTTTCAGTATAAGCTTTTGTACTATATAATTTTTAGCTATTACTTTGTTTACAAAATTATCATAAAACGATAAAGTAAAAATTGAAAACAATAAATGAAGGGAATAATGGCATATAAAAATGCATACATTCATTCAAACATTATTGAACCCCTACCACAGGCCAGACATTTTAGATCCTGAGTGTGTTAAAATGCATAAAATGATCCTAGGCTTAAGAAGCTCACACACTAGCAAGGAGATTCAACAGAAAATCCTTAACAGGAGACCATTTGATAAATGTGATGATAGGAAATGAATAAAGTATTCCAGAGAATAGGTGACAAGTCCATTTGCTCTTCCCAGGCAGGTGAATTTTTTAAAACAATGTTTTGAATAGATAATACACACACCTTACAAAAGTTGAAATATCTAAAATGACATAAATGGTAAAATTTAAATCTCCCTCTCATCCCTGGTCTCCAACAAATTTTCACCTCCCAAGGGCTAATGATTGTTACCAATTACTGTGTATTTTTCCAAAGATAACTATGCATTCTGAGCATATATATAAATATATATTCATACATAAGCATTAAAAATATTCTTGAACACAAATGGCTGCACATAATATAGATTTCTTCACGGTAGTTTTCATTTAAAATACTGTGAAGATCATTCCACATTGGACATATAGAGCTGTCTTAGTATTTTTTTAATGCTTGCAGAGTATTTCATTGTAACATAAACTATTTAAACAGACCCCTCCTGATAGATATTTAAGTCATTTCCAATGTTTTACTACTGCAAACAATGCTGAAACATCTTAGTATCAATACATATATCACTTTGCAAATGTACAAGCATATCAGTAGGATACGTTCCTAGAAGTGGACTTCCTAGGTAAAAGCAAGTCTCAAAGCGAGTTCATACTGAGAGTGACAGTTAACCTAATGTCAGATTTTAATTGGATAACTTAAGTGAACACCTGCAACAAACCTACATGGACTTCAATAAAATGAGTTTGATCTTGAATCTAGTTGAATCAATAAGGTAGGAACATTTCGTAAAGCACATCTTTGAAGGTAAATGAAACCCATCTCTATTTCACTAACCAAGGTTTTGATATTGAGATTGACCTTCAACTTGCCCACGGGATTTAATCTCTCAGTTATAACCCAGGTTAAATACCAATATGATTATGTGTCAGACCTAAACATGGTCTTTCCTATTACTACATATAGAAATATTTGTCAGCAAAACCAAAATGAGGTAGGGCACTTCCCTTTCACATTGCTTTACTTCTTGTTGCCCTCTCTATATAGCTGTGTTTGAATGATTATCCCATCTCCTTCACTATTCATGTGACAACCAAGACTCCAAGCCCCCGGGCTAATCTCAAAACAATGTCACAAAATTAAAACCTGGATCTACTTCTCACTTAAAATGTAAGTTGCTAAATATAATGAGCTCACAACTGAAAGTTTCAAATCAAATGATATACTTGAGCAGGCCCCTGCATAAAGGATGCCTTATCTGGTTACAAAAGATTTACTGTTGAAGCAGTTTGTTTCTTACTTTTTCAAACTCAATGCTTCTGCCATTCTGTACAGTTTAGGAACAGGCAGTTAATTCTGTAAGCACCACCGACTGCATCCAAGCTGCCCTGACTGGTTTCTGAACCATTTGGTAAGTAGAGTGCGGTCTAAGAATTGAATAAAGCATTTATTCTCTTCATTGTCTAATTAAATACCATTTTTCTTATGACCTAAGATTTCCTTGCCTACAAAACTGAGTAAGAGATTTAAGATCATGAAGAAGCATATAAACTATGTTAAATTGTACATGATAAAATGGAAATGGCTATATTATTGAGTTTTCACCCAAGTGGATTTCTTTAAAGTCCTCAAATAATTAAAGCAGATTCTTAAAAAGAAAATAATTAAACAATCTAGACCATAATTGCTATATAGTAAAATAACATGAATCTCATTCCAAGATAGGCAGGCCGTGTCACTCTCTTTCTGAGAGATGACATTGCAATGGCCTAAAGCTCTGCCTTTTAAGAAGCAGTGAAGGTTTGGAGGTTATAGTTTTGTCAGAAAAGCACCGCATTATTAGAGAGTTGATGATCTTTAGCTTGGTACCAATTTCTCAATACTCAGGAGGTTCATTAGCTGACCAAAGAAGGAAAAACTGTTCATTGCAGATACTAATTTATTCATAAGTTACATCTCTATTATTAAGAGATAAGTGGTTTATTAAGTGTAAAGAACAGAATAATTTTTTTGTTTTCCTTTAAGAACACATGTGTTTAGAAAAAAACTCATGATTGATCCAAATATCAGCATCAAGATTGTGGATAATCCAAAAAAATAAATGAAACTATAAGCCTCTTCTATCTCCTTAACGATTTGTATGATATTTTATGCCAAAAATTTATTTTTAAATGTTTTACTTTCTAAAGGATTTTCTATTGTCTAAAAAAATCTGCACATGAAGGAAAATATTCCGGATGGCTGGAGAAAATCTGCCTGGTATTAAAAATTAGCATCTAAAGTAGCCATAAAGTGGTAAATGCATTGGCAGGTAATTGAAGATTAACAATATTGCAACAGAATAAAAGAGGAACTTTGACATCTTGGGTCTTTAATGAATCAATTTAGAGACACTGGGGTTTCTGCAGCACAAAACAAAGTAATGACTTACTCCCTCATACAAAGCACAATAAATGTGTGATAGTAAATTTATCATCCTTTCTTGGTGCCAGTTGTGAGCAATACAATGACAGAACTGGTAGTAGATCCATTCCATATTCAGCTTTCCTTAGTAGGGAGAAAGGCACATAAGGAAAGAGTCCACAGAAGTAAACTTGTCAACTACTACTGTACAATAATTTGGATGTCACCTTCAGTGGAAACTTGGAGCAAAAGGTCCCTTCTTCTTTGTTAATTTCAAACAAATCTGCAAAGTTTTAGAAGTACATGAGTATGAGTATCCTCCACTATCATGGGAATTCTGTACATCAGGATGACATTGTCTCTTGTGTGTGGACCTCTCTAAGTATCTCTTTGGCCAATAAGGCATAACACTCAAGAGATTTCTGGGAAGATCATATTCTTAATTGCTACAGCTTGACAGATGGAATTAATGACATTTTCCCATGTGGTTATATGGGTGTGTAATGATTCATAACACACAAATATATCCACAAAAGATCATGCCATTTCTGCAACCCTCTGAAACTTTCTCTTTATCCCTCTTTGCCTCCTGGTTAATCTGCTGAGAGTAAAATATACTGTTTTGTGGGCTCATTCTCTGCGAAGAATTATGTAAGCCTAATACATTATCTCATTTTAATCCTCCCCACTTTGGGAGAGCATGCAGAAAAGAGTTAACTAGGCATCTTGAGTTTTATTCTTTGAAAGGTCTACCTACAAATTTCACAGTTGACTGGTATCTAGGAACTTGGATTTCAGGAGGGTTCCCACCTTTTCCAGAATTGATAAGAGTAGCTCCCTGTGCCTAAATTGTTTGTATAAACAATACGGTTTATGTTGAACACCTGCTTTCCTTCTGGGTGTCTAGAGCTTGATACATGCCAGGCAGAGGACACTTACATGATCAGCCTCTAATCAAAACCCTAGGTACTGAGTCTCTTATATACTGCCCGAATTGGCAACATCTCACACGTGCTGTCATGACTTGCTGAGAGAATTGAGCATGTCCTGTGTGACTCCAGTAGGAGAGGACTATTGGAAGCTTGTGCCTGGTTTTCCTAGACTTTGCTCTATGTGCCTTTTCCTGTTATGATTTTTAGTTTGTATCCTTTCACTGTAGTAAATCATAGCTGTGAGTATCACCATATCCTGAGTCCTGTGATTCTTCCTAGTGAGGCATTGAACCTGGGGTTAGTCTCAGGGAACCTGACACAGAGAATAAGTATTATTATTATCCACATTATACAGAGGAGAAAACTAAAGTACAGAAAGATTAAGGAAATCTCAAAGTTCTCATCAAGGCTTTTAGTAAAGGTCAAAAATTATTCTGCAGGATGTAACAATGCATAATACCTCAATCTTCCACTGATTCTGACATGGATACAAAATATAGTTTCTATAGATTTTCCTATTTAACCAGTATTCAGTGACAATGTTCTTTTCATTTCCTGCTACAAAAATTTAATTAATTCATTAAACATATGCATATGTATACAAATGTACTACTAGACACTAGACCAGGAATCAGCAAACTACAAACCACAAGACAAATTTACTGCCACCTGTTTTTGTGCATCCTGCATCCTAAGAATGGCTTTGTATTTTTAAATAGTTTAAAAAGACAAAATAATAATATTTTATGATATTAAAATTTTGAGAAATTCAAATTTGGGCGTCCATATATGATGTTTTAATACAACACATCCATGCCCATTTGATTACATATTTTTTGTGGCTGCTTTTGTGCTACATGGCAGAGTTGAGTAGTTGCATCGGAGATCATATGGCCCTCAAAGCCCTTTACAGAAGAAGTTTGAGATCCCTCCTCTAGACCCATCATGTTCAAGGCCTCCCTCTCCTAGCCAAACTTATGCCGCTTGTACTGTTCTCATCTCCCACATATCACTTTTCTATACCTGTCATCCTGAGAAAACTCCCTTTTCTAAAAGCCAGAGCCCATGTTTTATATTTCTGGTCCCGTGAACTTGGAGAAAAATCACTTTTTTTCTCTGGGATTCAATTTCCTCATCTGAAAAATGGGAATAATGTTATTATCCTTACAGTAAAATTATGAAAATTAAATGAAATAGTACAGATTAAAAAATCATTTAGTTCAAAGTAAGAACTCAAGAAATGGTACTTGTTACTGGTATTAGTTGGAGTTTCTATAATAGGCAATAATCCTTTTATCTCTTAGTACAGTACAGTGCTTGTTATAGCTGATTAATAAAAAATCAACAACATACTTCATTAGCATGACATTATAGAAAGTAACAAGGATGCACTGGGTAGTAGAGAGAATTTGGGCCAGTTATCTACTCTGAGTTTCGGCATCCTTGTTGCTAAATACACCTGTGACATTACCCGATTCTTTCTGAAGCACACTTCAAAGAATCAGGTACATCTTTTCTCAGATCTTTGGCCTGAAATAGTACTCAGGATCAAGATGTCTCTTCCATGATCCCTAAGATCCAGCCTCCTTGTACCACAGCAACTTCCAAATTCTGGATTTCTCAGCATTGCCGCTTGCTCAAAAAAAACTCATGTAGGTATTAGAAGTCATTTTGAAGAGGCTGTCCTATATCTCAGTGCAGTTTCCTAATTATCCACTACAGACTATCCCTTGCTTTTATCAGATTGTAATTGACCTAATTTATAAAGACTCCAGTGAAAAGAGTCTCATTAAAAGCCTTCATCTCTTTAGCAGTCTCTCTTTTCTCCCCCAAATGATCTAGGACAAAATGGCCCAATACAACCAGCTGGAAAAATTACAAAGTCACTTGAGAACCTTCTGAAGGGAGCTTGCAAGGAGTGGGGTCTCTAAGGACTGGTGACAGACATGCACTGGTTAGAAGTGGGGTTGGCTGTAGTTGCAGGATTAACAGCACTTTAAGAAATGTCTGGCAAAATATAGCACTGGGTCACTACTACTCCACTTTCCCTTACAGAAAAGTTTTAAGAATCCCTGGCCACTGCACTTTGGATTGATGATAGCTGTGATTCAGAGACATTTTATTTTGACCCTTGTGCTTCATGCAAAACAGGTACAATAAAACAATTCTCAATAACAGCATCATTCAATCAATATTTATCAAGTCTGCTATGTGCAAAACATTGCAACCATGGAGGCTGAATCAGTTAGGTATTCCCATAATAATACTGCGTAACAAATGACTTCAAAATCTCAGTGGCACACAACAATAAGCCTTTACTTCTTCACAAATTTCAAGTGGCTGAGAAGGCTTGACTTCAGACAGCAATGGCTTGTGTTGTTCTACTCCACATATCTCTTGGCTTCCTCTTGGGGCTGGCAGGCTACCCAGAGAAAGCTACTACCACAACAATGGCAGAAATGAAAGAGGGAGACCTCTTTAAGACTCAGAACTGGCATACTGTAACTTCTGCCCCTATTCTCGGCAAGTCATATGGCCAATTCTGAAATCAAGAGGTAGAGAAATATCCTCTGCTCATAATGAGGCTATGCCAAGTAGATACAGGAGGGATGAAAGTATTTCAACATTTCAAGCTGCTACAGAGTCATAAGATAAAACAGTCTCCAGGATCCTGGGAAGCATCTAGTCCAACTCTGAAATTTCAAAGACAAGAACTCTGAACATAAGAAAAGTTCAATTACAGCTAGCCCAAGGAAACAATTTTTTTGTGCCATGGTGAATCATACATACCACGATCTGCCCTCTAAAGGAATAAGAGCTTAGAAAGATTGATTGAAATCACCCATCATAAACAATACTTGGCTCTTAGGCCTTGTTGGCAGGTTAGGTAGCTGAGACAAACCCAGAAGGCAACTGGGGGAAGTTTAAATAGAAAACAAGGAAAGAAAGCTGAGACAGAGGCAGTATCCTGGTGTCCAACTGGATAGCAGGATGGATCATAGGAACTATGATTCAAGGCATAACTTAAGTCCTTTGGAGGATTATGGGGAAAGATAAAAGCTCAAGTCCTATAGACACTTGAGCAGAGAGTATTTGAGGGGAGAGAACTTCCTCCCTCACTTCTGATGTTTCTGGCCTATCTCCACATACTTCTGCAGTCCTCCCCATGAAGGGTGCAGGAAGGACTATCACATTTAGCTTGCCCGTCTCTCAGTAGACACCCTGCCCTACCAGAGAATGTGTTATGTTTCCCTCTCTGCCAGGTGGTGGCAGTTAGAGTCCCTGAGGTTAAGCCAGTTTAATTCTGGGATTTTGTATTAAGAAGCTCATTTGTACCTCATATAAAAAGTTGGAGTAAGACCACCAATTGGATTGAGAAGCTAATCCAAAGCCACTCTTACATTAAAAATTTAGTACACAAGAAAATGAAGCTAAATTAATACTAAGTAACTAAGCCATTGCTCAGAGTCAGCCTTTTATGAAGTGCCTGGAGCTGGGGACCCTATAAAGGGAAACCTGAGAGGTCCCAGTTCTGAAGATCAAGGAATGCAGTGATATGGGATTCCCCAGACTTATTGCTACTCCAGTATGAAGTCTTACTTGGCAGTTCTTCTCACCATGTGATATTTTACATTCACCTTATCATTGTTCACTAGGCATAGGTGAAAAGATGGCTCCAGCTGAAACTCTCATTCTCCTAGAGCTCTTATTCACTGCTCTATCTCATCTCCAAATATGTTGCTTTGTGTCAAACAACTAATGATTCCTTGATTGTGCCATATTACTTGACAATGTGATGCTTTTTGCATGTATTAACCCTTCTGCCTGGAATTGCCTTGAACTTCCTTTCCTGATAAGAAAACTAATCCTTTGAGACTCAATTTCAGCATTACCTCTATGGTAAATCTTCCCTGTCTACTCCCCTCACTACTTGTACATTCCACAGAAGGTAAGCATATCTCTACTTTGGTTTTGTTCATACTGTATTATTATTGTTTTAAATATTTGTGCTTTCTCCAGGAAACTATGAACTATTTAAGGATAGAGACTATCTTATTTTTTGTGGGCACAGAACCTAGCAGTGTCTAGTAAATTCTATAAGGTAAATAGTCATTGAATGAGTATAAGGAGGGAGGACATACCGATTTCTTATGACTAATCCTCAAAAACAGTAGCTTCTCCATTTCAGGAGAAGGAAGTCTTTTCCATTTTGGTTTTGCTTTCTTTGAAGTTTCTAATGAAGATAATTCTTCCTATTTTAGTTTGCAGAGGTCTATTTTTCTCTCTGTCATCCAGTATGAAAGGCAAGTGGAAATGGGAGATAAAGCCAAATGGGTCAAAATCCAAGTAGACTTTGGATAGAAACATGGACCCAGAGCACAAGTGGGAGTGTAGGAAAATAACCAGGAGCCAAGATAAATGTCCTCACCTGAATTGGAATATGAGGGACCTAGTAGTGGCTGGGTGGTTTGGCTGGCCTAGAAAAGGCAAGGATTCAGGGAAGATAATTTGCTGAAATGCTGCAGTAGTTAGAAATGATAATCCCTCAAAAGTCTGAGGGTAATGTTATGTCATAATTCTAGTTATTACTTTAAAATGTATATCTCAGAAATAACTAAATTTCCTTGTCAATTGCATTATTATGAACTTCCATCAAATCTTTAACCGTGGTCATTTTTAAGTCTTTTGTCATTTACAGACAGTTCTGGGTGTACTCTGATGTTTTGCAAAAATGTTCTTATAAGAGGGTTTCATCTTCAAGGAATTCATGGAAAAGACTCTGACAAGTACAGGTTTCTGGTAACTGACTATACTGCTGAACTGAATGAATGAGCATTTTCAGAACTCTAATGGAAAACTGATGAATTCATAAAAGTCCTAACAAAAGATCAAGATGAAAACAAAATTAATTACATGGGACTGAGTGAACTGATGAGGATGATTATAATTTTTGTGACTTTCTGTTTGAATTTTTTAAAAAAAGTAAAAAAACTTCATTCCAATATGCATCAGGTGCAGACAAATACTGGTTGATTCCACTTATACGACGTACCTAGAATAGTCAAATTTATAGAGTCAAAAAGTACAGTGGTAGATGCCAAGGGGCGGGGAGGCAGTGGGGTAGGGAAGAGGAATGGGGAGTTAGTGTTTAAAAGGGACAGAGTTTCAGTTTGGGAAGGTGAAAAATTCAGGTGATGGATGATGGTGAGAGTTGCACAACAATGTGAATGTACCTAGTGCCACTGAACTGTACAGTTAAATATGGTTAAATAGTATGTTTTATGTTATGTGACTTTTACCACAATTAAAAAATTAAAAAAAAAAAAAAGAAGTGGCCAAAGCAGGCAGCTTTTATACTTTTTAGACAAAGAAACAATAAATTTGAGAGGAACTGACAGGACAAAGAAATTGAGGTTTTGGTGCTTAATTAGGTGATTTATTAGTAAAGAATTTAAGCAAAGTTTGGGCTTGGGTAATAAATTAGTGAAGAATCAACAAGGTTTGCTTGTAACAAGGATGTCTTTCTACCTCCTAGTACAGGGAGGGCAGCTTTCACATGGGAGAAATATATGCCACTGAGGCATATTTTGAGGGCACCTGCCCTGGGCCCTAACAGTAAAGTCTATCAACTACTTAGCACAGCGTCTAGTACATAATAGGGGCTCAATACATGTTAGTTTTTATTACTAAAAAAAAAAAAAAAAAAAAACAAAAGACCACACCATTGAGAAATTATCTTAGGATGACTTGCATATATCATGCCTAAAGATAATATTTAATAATCGTGACAAACTGATTATTATTATATCCCCTTTCCATGTGGCCATGTCATTTATTGGTAGTTATTTATTTTGAGTGAGATCACTGGCTATTATTAAGGCCATTTGTACCATCAGTCAATGATGTTTTGTTCTGGTTTTTGGCAGGTGCACAAAGCCTTATATTTGCATTTTATACTCAACATCTGGACTAAGTATTTCCTCACGCTAATCCAGACTTGTGCTTAGGGACTGACACAGATAGATAATAAGCATCCATAACTAATAATAATTCATGAATTTCCAAAAAATAGTTCTGCTCTGAATATCATCCAATGTTTGGTCCATTACCAGAACATAATCACACACAGTTAATATCTAGATTAAGAAATCTGAGTTCAAATAACTATAATATTTTACTTATCTAGAAGTCACTACTCCTATGAACTTAATTATCTAAAATACCATCAATAACACTTTCAATTATATACCCTTAAAGTACATAAAATAAAAGAACATTTCAGTGATAAAATAAATATAAAATTTATATACTAAAGCTGATGAACTTTATTTAATTAAATGTCCCTCAGAGTCTATCTACTTCTATTCTAAACACAACTGTAATCAAATTAGCTAAATCCCTCTTCAGCTAAGAGAAAATAAACAGCAAAGTAGAAAGAGGTATAACTAGGTAGGGAAAGTTTCTTGAAAATAGGCATAATGAAAAGGCAGCAAGAGAGATCAAACTACAAGAATAAGATTCCTCAAAAAATTAAACATAGAACTAACCATATAAATTAGCAATTCCACTTCTGTGAATAGACTCAAAAGAAGTAAAAGCAGGGACATGAACAGATATTTGTGGAACAATATTCATAGCAAATTATTTACAATAGCCAAAGGTGGAAGCAACACAGGTATCCATCAACAAATGAATGGATAAAAAAATGTGATATATACATCCAAAGCAATACGATTCAGCCTTTAAAAGGAAAGAAATTCTGACATGTACTACAACACGGATGAACCTTAAAAACGTCATGCTAACTGAAATAAGCTATTCAAAAGAGGAAAAATATTATATGAGTCCACCTATATGAAATACCTAGAGTGGTCAAATTCATAGAGACAGTAAGATGAATGGTGGTTTCCAGGGAATGGGAGGAGGGAGGAAGGGAGAGTTAGTGTTTAATGGGTTTCACTAGAGGAAGATAGAAAAGTTCTGGAGATGAATGGTGGTGATGTAAAGCAATTATACTCCAATAAAGATGTAAAAAAAAAAAACTATAACATAAAACTTACCATCTTAACCACTTTTAAGTGTACATTTCAATAGTGTTAAGCATATTCACATTGTTGTACAAGAGATCTCCAGTAAAACCGAGGCGATCTTCAGCAAAACTGAAATTCTAATCACACTAAACAATTCTCCAGTTCCCCCTCCTCTCCACCACCTCCTGGTAACCATCATTCTACTCTTTGATATTTATTGTTGCCAAATTCTATAGTGTACCCCCATTAAATTGTTGAAATGATCCTTGGATGAACTGCACATTAACATAATGAGATGTCTGGAGAGTAAGCTGGCTTTAAGGAGAAAAACGTTTTGAACTCATAGTTGTTGTTTTCTCTTTCAAGAACTTTGCTTGAAGTCAGGTCCTTAGGGTCATTCTGGCATCTTGACTTCAGGAAAGGCCCAGGGAATCCCAATTTGTGTGTGGGTAATGGAATGATTGCAGCTGGGAAGCTGCATATCTTCTATCACAGGTGGTCAGTTTCAATAATTACATTGACAGAGAAAAATAAATTCTGTCTACTGATACACCAAAATATTATTCTTAATCTAATAGCCCTGGAAATAATATTCAGGACTTAAATTAAAATGGGCTTTGTTCCTGGGGTACTCAATTTTCTGTTCATATCCTTCCTGCTAGAAGAGATTGCTAAATTCTTCCAGGCAATTAAACAATAAGTAAAACTATAAAAACGAAGGGAAAAGAACAAAACCATGCTACAGATGGAGGACAGGTTAAGGCAGAAAGAGTGATCAGTGAGTTGATTTATACAACAATCATATGAAGATGGGTACTATTTCTACCCCCATTTTAATATAAGAAACTGATGTTAGGAGACAATAAGTAATATATCCAAAATCACAGTGTCTTAGAAGCAGAAAAGACCTTAGAGGTCATCTGGATCAAATTCTGTGTAAATGCAGATGTTTTGAAGATAACCATTCAGCTCTCTTTACACATTTCTACTAGAGAGGGTAAAAATCACATTGATAAAAGGTTCTTCCTTGTTTTCAGCTTGCCAAAATCTTCATCCTTTTAAATTCTTTTTTTTTTATTGCTTTAATTTAGAACTTCATAGACTTCTCCTTCATGTGTCTGAAGAGAGGTGGCTATATTCCCATGAAAGTTGGCTTCCAGAAACTTCAGAGTCAATGACTCGGTAAAGCCCTCCCCACAATCCACAATCCCTTGTTCCCCCTACACCCTGCAGCTTTCCAAAATCTCCGTGAAAGTTTGAAGCCCAGAACAGAGCACCATGTTGCAGATGGCTCTGCCCAGCACAGGGTCAGCCAGGCTATTATACCCGTTGCTCTGCTAACTATATCTGGTGCTGCAGCCCACGTGTGCATACACATTATTGCTGCCATATCACCCTACTGACTTACAGCCAGCTCCCAGTTGGCTATGTGCCCTAGATCCTTTTCTCACAAACCACAGTTAAATCAAGTTTCTGTCGACCTGATTTTACATATTTTATATTTTGATTTATTTGTTTGACTATTGTTAAAGCTTGTCAAAATAGCTCCAATTAATCTTCAAGTTTATAAATCATTTTAAAATTTAGCCTCTGTTACCTAATGTATCAACATGTAACAATCAGGAGTTTTCTCATAAATCACAGTGAAAGAGATCTCCGGCAGGCACAAGGTATTCTGGGACTGGGTCGGACTGGGAAGAATCATACAGAACTTTTCTCATCCTAGGATATGGGTACAGCCTGGGGCTGAAGAACTTAAAAAGTTTAACCATCTAAGGTGGAGTCCAAAGCTCAGACTTGGACAAGTAAACTTCATGTGAGCAAGTTCAACCTGGCTGAAGTTTCCCTGTGTTTCTGGGAAATCTGCTTGTAGGTTTCTTATTATCTCTGTCCATGTATTGGACTCTGTTCTCTGTGCTGGACCAGAACTATTGCTGGACCCTGTCCTCTCTGGATATGGATATTCTTCTAATCACTTGCAACTGGGTCTACCTGGCCAATATCTTTATCACCAATGGGAAGCTCCATTCCCCTCTCTGAGCTACTCATGTGTGCCCCTCCTACAACAGTTCATTGTTCTCTATGCAGCTGCATTAGAAGCTGAGTACTAGATGCAGTAAGGAAACTGGTGAAATGGCCCTCTTTACATTCCCTTGTTTATGGTGGGACGGGTTCTGGAGCCTATGGCAGGGCTGAGCCTGCAAAGGGAAAAGAGAAAAGTCAACAGGCTTTGACTGAGGGGAGACAAGGGAAAAGGAGCTACAAAAGCAAAGAGCCAGGTAGGTCCCACAAGGGACCCTGTTAGCAAAGTAAATGAGCTTAATTAGACATGATGGAATGAGAAAAACAGTTACATTTATTGACCATTTATTCTGTGACAGGTATGCTAGATACTTTATTTTATTGAATCCTCACCATAAAGGATGTGAGTTTGGTACTGTCATTATCTCCATTTGGGAGCTGAGGAAATTGTAACTCAGAGGGTTTTTAGTGACTCCCCTGAGTCAGCTGGTAAATAGCAGAGTCATGGTTTGAACCAAGTTTGTCCACAACATTAACTGCCAAGCAGTTTTACAGATGTAACACCACAGACCTAGTAGAGTTAAGTGATTTGCCCAACACTTGGCTGCAGATCCAGGACTGCCATCAGGGACCCATGTCAACCAACTGATTCACTTTTCACAGTACAAAGTGATCCTTTACCATCACTTCCTTTTTTAATCACTTACAAATCATTCAGGTATTACCATATGAAGTCACTGGGATTTATTTTTCCTCTTTTGGACATTGTGACATTTGCATACCTTTATACCTCAGTTTTCACAATCTCTAGAAATGATTTCTTGATTCTATAGTATTTTATCATTTTTCCCCCTTAGTACCCAGAGATATACATTGCCTTGGCACAAAAGCTTGAACACATTTGAAAACATTTTTTCTTACAATCCTCTCACTTTTCTTCTGAAGATTATTCATCCTGATTGAAAATCACAAGTGAAACATGAGTAGGTAATATCATGTACACCAGGCCTTCTTAGACACTTTACACGCATCCTCATTTAATCCTTACAACAACCTAAGAAGTATTATACCTATGAAGTACTCATAACAGTCTATGAAGTATTATTATTATCCCCACATTTTAGTTGAGAAAACTGAAGCACAGAGCTAATAAATGGCAAAGGCACGCTACAAACCCCAGGTGTTTGAAACCAGAGCCGGCATTTTAAAACTATATCTTCTCTGCCTGAATTACATAGTCCTTATTTCTTTTTATCATTTGTTCATTTCACACCATCTGCCCTAAACAATGTTCTAACCTTTCCTTATACTACTTCTAGTTCCAAGTATAGCAAAGAGAGATCTTGGTATTGTCTTCATTGTTTTAATCTCAACCCTTTCTTGACTTCATCCATGTTAACACATTTCTGCAATTTAGTGCCAGCTCTTACATCTTTTGTACGTGACATTTTAAATCCATTATATTGGTTTTGTAGATGGATCCTCTTTTTTGCCTTGTGGCTATCATGTATACTTTTGTTGTATTTTAATAGAATTCCTCATATTCCTTTACAGAGGCTAATAAAAGCATTATTCAAAATAATTGTGGAGTTGAATATTATTACTATATTTTGGTTCAATAAGTCACTATACAGATCATACTTGAATTACCAACTTATAGATAACTGAAATACAAAACTTTAAAATCAAAGCAGTATTAAAGATAGCAAAGTTTTTTTTCCTTGAAGGCATAGGCCAATCTAATATTTCTTCAAAGTCTTTATTATAACAATTATTAAGTATATAAACATATAAATTATAAGAAATTGGTTGAACACTCAGTGCCATAATGGCTAAAAACTGCTGTATAAAACAAATTTCTATTTCATTTTGTTCAATTATCATGTCTCATTCAAAAAACATTGAGCCCATTTAATAAATAGTCTATTTAATATATAGTCTTTATTAAAGTTCTTTATTAAAGTTCTATAAAGTCTTTATAATATATAGACTATTTAATAAATAGTCTTTATTAAAGTTCACTGAGATCATCCCTTTACTGAAATTAACCCATTTTTGATCCAGACTTATTAAAAATTTTGAATAATGGAGCTGACTTGAATAATTTCTTTAGGTTGGCTTGTTCTCAGATCAACAGAACAGAATCTTTTGTGCAAGATCAGAGTCCCTCTATACTGGCTTTTTCATTTGTCAACATATATATACCACACAACTATAGGCCAGGCATACTTTGGGCACTAGAAAAGATTCAAATAAGGTCTTGCCTTCAAGGTGCTTATATTCTACCCAGTTGACAGACAATAAGATATAAATAAATTAATTATTGTTACCCAAGCACTATGAAGAAGATAAGCCAATCAATTGTTAGAAAAAATGATGAGGGTGGAGGTGAACTGCATTGGCTAACACAGTCAGGGAATATCTCCTGAGCAGAAGGCATCATACTTGAGGCCATAAGGAGAAGAAGGCAGGCTGCTGATAATCTGAAGGAAGATTCCAAGCAAAGCTCTAAGACAGGGAGGAATCTGGAGGGTATGAGGGCCAGAAAGAATAGCTGGGATTAGTGAGTAAGCAAAGGGTAGAAAGAGTCGAGGTCAGAGAGATAGGGACCAGTAATTTTAGTATAAATGCAGAGGGTTTTAAACAAGTTAATGATGTACCTGATTTATACTTTTAAAAGATACTCTGTGTAGAAAGGCAAAAAGAGGTCAGGGAACCTGGTTAGGAGGCCTTTGGAGTAATTCATGTGGGAGATGACAGTAACTAGATGACTAGTAACTAATAATGATTAGTGATTTTGTGCATCTTTTAATGTACCTGTTGGTCATTTGTATGTCTTCTTTGGAAAATGTCTATTCAGGTCCTCTGCCAGTTTTTATCAGATTATTTGTTTTTTGCTATTGAGTTGTAGGAATTCCTTACATATTTTGAAAATTAACCCATTATTAAATATATGGTTTCCAAATATTTCCTACCATTCTTTAGGATGCCTCTTCATTTTGTTGATTGTTTCTTCTGCCGTGCAGAAGCTTTGTAGTTTGTTGTAGTCCTACCTATTCATTCTCAGTTTTGCTGCTTGTGTTTTTTTGTGTCATATCCAAAAAGTCATTGCCAAGACCAAAGTCAAGGAGCTTTTCCCTATGTTTTCTTTGAGAAGTTTTATAGTTTCAGCCCTTATGTTTAAGTTTTTAATCCATTTTGTGATAATTTTTGTGTATGGTATAAGAAAGGGGTCCAATTTCATTCTCTTGCCAGTTTCCCAACACCATTTATTGAAAAGATTATCTTTTTCCCATTGAGTATTATTGACTCCCTTGTCAAATAATAGTTGACCACATATTCATGGGTTTATTTCTGGACTCTTGATTCTATTCCATTGGTCAACATGTCTGTTTTTATGCCAGTAGAAAACTGTTTTGATTACTATAGCTTTGTAGTATAGTTTGAAATCAGGAAGTGTGATGCTTCAGCTTTGTTCTTCTTTATCAAGATTGCTCTGGATATTCAAATCTTTTGTAGTTCCATATGACTTTTAGGATTTTTTTTTTCTATTTCTGTGAAAAATGCCATTGGAATTTTTATAGGGATTGCATTGAATTTATAGATGGCTTTGGGTAGTATGGGCATTTTAACAATATTAATTATTCTGATCCCACAACATGGAATATCTTTCATTAATTTCTGTCTTCTTCAATTTCTTTCATCAACATCTCATAATTTTCAGTGTACAGATATTTCACCTCCTTGGTTAAGTTTACAGGTTTCCCTCACTCTCTGAAAGTAGAGTGTTCCTATGAAACCTTTTGTAAACAGAAATGGCATAAATCAAAGAAGCAATTAGGACAGATGTTGTTAATTGATGTATAAAACAAATCAAGATAATGCAAAGATGCTCACAGACACAGTTCAATGTATGGTGGCTTGATGCTGAGACACTGAGCATAGCTCCCAGGGATGGAGCTTAGAAGTGCCATTCTGGCAGCTCAGGGTGAGTGCTGCCTTTGTAATGACTCACTGCAAAACAAATTTGAACACTTTTTGCCTTTTGCTTTTTTTCGTAAAAGTGAAAATATTCTTCAGATTTTTTTTTGGTTAGAAAAATAAGTACTAATGTAGGTCTTTCATGAAAGCAAAATGGCATAAAGTGAACTTTCAAAAAGTGAAGGGTACCTATAGTCCTAAGTATTTTATTGTTTCAATTTACTATTGTAAATTGGATTGTTTTCCTTTTTTCTCTTTCAGATATTTTGTTTTTAGTGTATAGAAAGGCAACTAATTTTTGTATATTGATTTTGTACCTAGCAACTTTACTGAATTTGTTTATTAGTTCTAGCAGGTTTTTTGGTGGAGCCTTTAGGGTTTTCTATATATAAGATCACGTCTTCTGTAAACTGAGAAAATTTACTTCTTCCTTTCTTATTTGGATGACTTTTATTTCTTTCCTTATCGAATTGTTATGGCTAGGTCTTCCAGTACTAGATTGAATAGGAGCCGTGAGAGTGGGCACCCTTGTCTTGTTCTTGTTTTTAGAGGAAACTCTTTTCAGCTTTTTACATATGAGTATGATGTTAGCTGTGAATGTGTCCTATATGGCCTTTATTACATTGAAATATATTCCCTCTACACCTAATTTGTTGAAAGATTTAATTATGGAATGGCATTGAATTTTGTCAAATGTTTTCTCTGCATCTATTGAGAAATCATGTGATTTTGATTTTTTACTATATTAATGTTATGTATAACATTTATTAATTTGTGTATGTTGAACAATCTTTGCATCCTAAGGATAAAACCCACTTGATCATTGTTCATGATCTTTTTAACGTGTTGTTGAAATAGGATACTCACTTTAGATTTAAGGACACACATAGACTGAAAATGAAAGGATAGAAAAATATATTCCATGCAAATGGAAACTAAAAGCGAGTCGGAGCAGTTATATTTATATCAGACACAATAGACTTTAAGTCAAAAAACTGTCCAAGAGTCAAAAACTGTCACAAAACTGTCACATAACAATGGAGATATATAAATTATAAATAAATATAGACACCCAACATCAGAGTATATAAATATATAAAGCATACATTGACAAAACTGAAGGGATAAATAGACAGTAACTCTATAATAATAGGAGATTTCAATACTCCACCTTTCATAATGGATAGAATGTTCAAACAGAAGATCAAGGAAACAGAGAACTTGAACACAACATTATAGACCAAATTACATAGAACATTCCATCCAACAGCAGCAGAATACACATTCTTATCCAGCACACACAGAACATTATCCTGGATAAATCACATGTTAGGTCACAAAACAAAAGGATTAAATAAATTTAAAAGATTGAAATCATACCAAGTGTCTTCTCTTTATCTTTTTTCTTTTTTTTTTTTTTTTTTTTTTTGTGTTACATGGGCCTCTCACTCTTGTGGCCTCTCTCGTTGTGGAGAACAGGCTCCGAACATGCAGGCTCAGCGGCCATCGCTCACAGGCCCAGCCGCTCTGCAGCATATGGGATCTTCCCGGACCGGGGCACGAACCCGTGTCCCCTGCATCGGCAGGTGGACTCTCAACCACTGCGCCACCAGGGAAGCCCCAAGTGTCTTTTCTGACCACGATAAAATTGAACTAGAAATCAATAGAAGAATAAAGCTGAAAATTTCTTTAATATATGGATATTAAACAATATACTCTTTAATAACAAATAGGTCAAGTAAGAAATCAAAATGGAAATTAGATAATATCTTGAGACAAAGGAAATGAAAACATGCCATACCAAAACTTATGAGATGCATCAAATGCATTAGTAAGAACAAAGTGTATAGCAATAAACACCTTCATTAAAAAAAGAAGAAAGATCTCTTTTAAGGCAAAAAATTTCAAACAAGTACAGTACGTCTTTTCTGATTTAAAACATTAAAAAAAATCTTAAATGAACAACCTAATTCTATACCTCAAGAAGTTAGAAAATAAAAGAACAAATTAAGCCCAATGTTAATAGAAGAAAGGAAATAATAAAGATTCGAGAGGAAATACATAAAACTGAGAATAGAAAAATAGCTTTAACAAATCATCAAAACTAAGAGTTGGTATTTTGAAAAGATAGACACAGTTGACAAACCTATAGTAAGACTAAGAAAAAAAGAGAAGACTCAAATAAATGAAATCAGAAATGAAAAAGAGACATTACAACTGAGGCCACATAAACAAAAAGGATTAATAGAGACTACTATGAACAATTTTATGCCAATGAACTGTATAGCATGGAATATATGGATAAATTTCTTGAAACATACACTCTACCAAGACTGAATCATGAAGAAATAGAAAATCTGAACAGACCCATAACTAATAAAGCGATTGAATTGGTAATTAAAAATCTCTAAGCAAAGCAAAGCCCAGGACCAGGCAGCTTTAGTGCTAAATTCTAACAAATATTTAAAGGGTTAATGACAATCTTTCTTAAACTCTTCTAAAATGTTAAAGAGGAGGGAACACTTCCAAACTCATTTTTGAGGCCAGCATTACGCTGATACCAAAGCTAGCCAAAGACACTACAAGAAAACTATAGTCCAATATCCCTGATGAATATAAAGGCAAAATTCCTCAACAAAATACTAGCAAACCAAATTCAATAGCACATTAAAAGAATCATACACTATGACGAAGTGGGATTTAATCCAAGAGTGCAAGGAACATTCAACATATGAAAATCAATCAATGTGATACATCATTAACAGAATAAAGGGTAAAAATCACATGATCATCTTTATAGATGCAGAAAAAGCATTTGACAAAATTCAACACCCTTTTATGATAAAAATACTCAACAAACTGGGACCAGAAGGATATTTACCTTAACATAAAAAATGAAATGCCCACAGCTAACATCATAGTTAAAGCTGAAAATGATTCTGCTAAGATCAGGACAAAGCAAGTATACCCACTGTTACCACTTCTATTCAGCATAGTACTGGAAATCTAGCCAGAGCAATTAAGCAAGAAAAAGATATGAAGGACATCCAAATAGGAAAGAAAAAACTAATATTATCTCCGTTTATAGATGACATGATTCTATATGTAGAAAACCCTAAAGATTACACACATACACACAACAACAACGACAACAAAATCAACAAAAACCTGTTAGAATAAATGCTTTTAGTAAAGTTGCAGGATCAAAATCAACATACAAAAATCAGTTTTATTTCTATATACTAAAAATCAACAATCCAAAAGGGAATTTAAGAAAACAATCTTATATATAACAGCATCAAAAGGAAAAAAATATTTAAGAATAAACTTGACCAAGGGGGACTTCCTTGGTGGTCCAATGGTTAAGATTCCACACTTCCACAGCAGGGGACACGGATTTGATCCCTGGTTGGGAAACTAAGATCCCACATGCCGCATGGCATGGCCAAAAACAAACAAACAAACAAAACTTAACCAAGGATGTAAAAGACTTGTACTCATAAAACTGAAAAACATTTGTGAAAAATTAAAGAAGACTCAAATAAAAGGGAACACATCCCCTGTTTGTGGATGGAAGACTTAGTGTTGTTAAAACACCCAAACTACCTAAAGTAATCAGATTCAAAGCAATCCCTGTCAAAATCTCAATGGCATTTTTTTTACAGAAATAGAAAAAACAATGCTAAAATTCATATGGTACCACAAAGGACTCCAAATAAACAAAACAATCTTAAGACAGAAGAACAAAGCTGGAGGCATAAACCTTTGTGTTTCAAAACATATTACAAAGCTAAAGCAATCAAAGCAGTATGGTACTAGCACAAAGACAAACGTATAGACCAACAGAACAAAATGTAGAACACAGAAATAAACCCACACATATACAGTCACCTGATCTTCGACAAGGGTGTCAAGAATACACAACGATGAATGTTTAGTCTCTTCAACAAATGTGTTGGGAAAATGGATATCTACATGCAGAAGAATGAAACTGGACCATACATCATACACAAATAAGCTCAGAATGAACAAAAGATCTAAATGTAAGACCTAAAATTGTAAAAGTTCTAGAAGAAAACATGAGGGGAAATCTTCTGGACATTGACCTTGGCAATGATTTCTTGGTTACGACATGAAAAGCACAGACAACAAAAGAAAAAATAGACAAGTGGAGCTATATGAAACTAAAGAACTTCTGGATAGCAAAGGAAGCAATCAACAGAGTGAAAATGCAACCTATGAAATGGGAGAAAACATTTACAAATCATATATCTGTAAGGAATTAATTTCCAAAATATATCAACTCCTACAACCAAATACCAAATAACCTGACTAAAAAATGTCAAAAGACTTAAATAGGCATTTCTCCTAAAAAGACATACAAATGGCCAACAGGTACATGAATGGAAGTTCAGCATCACTAATCATCAGGGAAATTAAAATCAAAACCACAATGAGATATCAACCCACACCTGTTAGGATAGTAATTATCAAAAAAAACCCAGAAATAACAAATTTTGGTGAAGATATGGAGAAATTGGAACCCTTGTTCACTGTTGGTAGGAATGTAAAATGATGCAGCTGCTGCAGAAAACAATACAGCATTTCCTCAAAAAGTTAAAAATATAACTACTATATGACCCAGCAATCCCACTTCTAGGTATTTAATCAAAATAATTGAAAAAGGCTATTAAAGAGATATTAGCCCTCCCATGTTCATTGCACCATTATTCCCAATAGTCAAGATACAGAAACAACCTAAATGTCCACTGACAGATGAATATATAAACGAAATTGGTATATACATGCAATGGAATATTACTCAGCTGTGAAGAAGGAAGGAAATCCTGACATATGCTACAACATGAATGAACCTTGAGTACGTTATGCTAAGTGAAATAATCCAGTCACAAAAGAACAAATACTACATTATTCTACTTACATGAAGTAGGTATCTACTTCATCAAAGTAGAAAGTAGAATGGTGGTTGCAGGGCCTAGTGGGAAGGGAAAATGATGAGTTGCTATTTAATGGGTATAAAGTTTTAGTCATGCAAGATGAAAAAGTTATAGGGATCTTCTATACACCTTTGTGCTTATAATTAAGAATACTGAACACTTAAAAAACAATTAACAGGGTAAATCTTATGTCATGTGTTTTTTAACCACACACACACACACACACACAAAAAGTGTCTTAAGAAACCAAAGGAAGATCATGTTTCAAGAAGAGGAGTGTGGTCAGTCACATCAAACGATGCTGAAAAGTCAAATACGATGATAGAGAATTATCCATTAACTTTAGCAAAAAAAAAAAAAAATCATTGGCAACCTAGATAAGAACAATTTTAGTGCAGTGGTGGGGAAATAATGAGATTAGTATGCCGTAGGCAGAGGAAAGGAAATAACCTGAAGACAGAGGGGATATTTTTACAAATATCAGAGAAATAGTGCAGTGGATAGAGACACAGGTGTGGAGTCAAGGGGAATTTTTATTTCTTTAAGAGAGGTAATATTTATAGTAATATATGTTTGTGTAGCGACTGAAATGATCTGGTAGTGGCAGGAAAGAGAGGGGATAAATTTGAGATCAAACGTAGGAGATTTGAGTGAATGAGATCCAGACCATGAGTAGAGAAGCTAGACTTATGTAGGATCAGGTCATGACTTCTTCTTACCTAAAGAAAATACAGAATATGCAGAAATAGATGCAGGGTGGTGATGGGTTAATTGTGGGAAACTGAGAAAGTTCTTATCTGTTTGCATCTATTTTTTTCCTGTAAAATAAGAGGTGAGGTCATAAGTTTAGAGTGAGGTGGGAGGGATATATTGATTTGAGAAGCAAGAAGAGTATGAAGTTATTATCTCAGAGAATAGGAAAATGAATTTACTAGGGATATGCAGTCAGATTACTAGGGATATGCAGTCAGATTACTAAGGATGTGCAGTAAGATTCATGGTCAAAAATGTCTAGTTAGTGGAGCCATCCAGGCTGTGTACTCTTTCTTCAAAAATATCTAGCCACTGAAGTTTTCTGGGATTGGAAAATGTAGAAAAATGAGTTTAACTGAGTTGGAGTTTCTTCCAAGTAAGCAGAACAAGAAAGAGTAAGATGAGAATTAAGGACATTTTCAAGAGTGAAACTCTAATGCTAGACCCAAGGAATTTGAACTGATGCAAAGAGAAATGAGGACATGAGGGGTGACAGTTCTGCAGCCTTCCTTTCTAGCAACTTTCAAGGTGATACCTTTATATCCCCTTGACCAATTTATTTTTCCTGAGAAAAGCCCAGAGCAGGTCATGGCAGGAGTGTGTTTAGAGCTAATTCTGTGCTGAGGCAGCCCTGTTCCTCCTTCTTCTCATCTTCCTCCTCCTCCACATGGCAACAGAGGAGTATAGTCAGAGTTCTGTATTGAAATAGGTTCCCATTTGCCCATGAAGACCCCTTCAAGTACATCTTCCTCTTCACCAGCCAACAAGACAGAGGGGACCTCCAGGGAAGCCTACAAGGCAACTAAGATTGTCATTCATTCATCAGAGTCCACTTACCTTCATGAAGAAAAATTCTCCAAGTGAATCAAGGAACACAACCATCATTTATAACGTTGACCAAGGATAAACATGGCTGCTTCATAAAAATTAATTCACAAGAAGAATTCTTCTATGTGAAACGTAATATTAGCTGACATTTAAGATAGAGTGGTGTAAGAGTTGTCCACTCCCAGGATCTATAATGAAATATAGGAACATAACAAGAGCACATCTAACAAATCAATGGACCATCCATTTCAGTACTGATCTCCGGAGGTGACTAATCCTGGCAGCTTCTCAAGCATGTTTAACCGTCTCCTTCTGACCCATCTTCCTCTCTTAATAGAGCATAATAAAAGCATATGGTGCTATAGAAAGCTTCTGGTTGCCGAATTTCATTTGAACCATGGTAATTTTCTCTCTCACTTTCCCCTGCCTTCTAGAATATATGATTTTTATAATTTTCTGGTCCCCAATCTTCTGAGACTGATCCTAACCCTACACAGAGAAAGAGAACTAAGAGAATCTATAAGCTTCTTGAGGATAACAAACTCCATGATTGTACCTAGAAGTTCCTTGAGTGCCCATGGGTAATGGTTATGGATAAACCTCATTGGTGGTAATAGGTAAAATTTCCAGATGAACAGAGCTGACCCCTTTAACCAACGATAGTTAAAATGTGTGCATATGTGTGTATGAGATTTAACCTTCTCTTGAAGGCTCAGAACACATCAATTACTCTATTAATGTGCTTTAAAGCAATGAAGGTGTTAATAACTACCTTAGGTCTATCAGATTATTTGGCTCTATTTACATTGTCCCAGGCTGTTCACTGGGAACAGTATGGACCCCAGTTTCTGTTCCTACTCTGGACCTGTCTGGAGGAATGATTAATTAGGTAGCACCAGAGGTCTACTTATAGGAAATATCAAGAAGCTTCTTGGAAAAGAAGTTATCTTAAGAGAAAGTTGATACACCTATGGGCATGCACACATACACATGCACATGCACATGTGCATGCAGAGAGTGAATGAACATTGAAAATAATGCAGAGTACAGAATAAAGCCTATTGTCCTCTGCCCGGCCCTCATAAACTCATACCTGAGTCCTAGGGCAAGGTGGCAACACCAAAAGAATCAACATAAATTCAAAGAGCTCTTTTGTTGGCATCCACACAAAAAGCAAAAGGATTGAAAGGATCTGGCAGTGTTGGCACTCATGGCTTCAGCAGTGACAGCGTAAGCAGTAGAATTGGCATCAGCACCTTCCACAATGGGGGAAACCCAGTTCTGAGAGCCTTTGACCATAGTGGAATCCAAGGTCCTTGTTACTCATTAACATCCTCAGTGTTGGGCCTCTGCAGACTTAGCACAAGCCCTGGTGGGTCTGCCAGCAGCAGTGGTGTTTTGGGTATAAAACTATGGAAGTACAGTTCCTCTACATGTCAAAGCAGAAAACATGACAACTCCCCATAGGTTTCCCCAAAACAGGAAAGAAGGAAAATTGCTGATACTACGTGTGTTAGCCCACAAAATCGGTTTATAAAGCATATTTAAGAATTTTTCCAGAGATTTCTAGAACTATTTGGGTTTTTTAAATTACTTTATTTATTTATGGCCGCGTTGCGTCTCCATTGCTGCTCACTGGCTTTCTCTAGTTGCGGTGAGCGGGTCTACTCTTTATTGCGGTGCGTGGGTTTCTCATTGCAGTGGCTTTTCTTGCTGTGGAGCACAGGCTCTAGGCACAAGGGCTTCAGTCGTTGTGGTGTGTGGGCTTATTAGTCGTTCTAAAGAGCAGGCTCAGTATTTGTGGCCCACAGGCTTAGTTGCTCCGCGGCATGTGGGATCTTCCCGGACCAGGGTTCAAACCCGTATCCCCTGCATTGGCAGGCTGATTCTTAACCACTGCGCCATCAGGGAAGCCCTCTAGAACTATTTGGAAGTCCATGAAGGAGGTACTTGAGAGCGGTCAAAACTGACAATGAACATGACTCCGATTTTACTTTGGGGCTGATAGAGTTTAGGGAACATTACATTTTGTGTCCCTGTATCCTCATTTATTAGTCTTTCCTCATAAATATTTCCTATTTTTATTGCTGATGTATGTCACTCAACAGTTTTACTCCTCTTCTTTGTAACTTATTCTTTCTATTTTCATTAGGTAGGGTTGGAATTAAATAGGATATAAGAAACTAAGTAATGATATGAGAAATCTTCATATGAGTAAAGTGTGTGAGCCTTAACATATAAACGTATCTATTTTAACAACTTGAAGGTTCTTTTTAAAATTTTAACTCTTTTAGCGCACTGATTATGCTAAAATAACTAAAATTCAAGCAAGTGAGTTATAACCACATTTATACATGTTTCTATTCCATATAAACCATGATTTGAATAAATGAGGTATGGTTTGCAAATACGAAGATTGATCTTCTTTCCATCAAAACTCAAGTTACTGTTGACCTTTGTGTTTGAGATCTTTCTGATGCTGATTATTACTACAGTTTGCATTTATGATGACACTATTACTTCAGAGCAATATTGAAAAGTTTTAGTTGATAGATAAGGTGAACAAATCTGTGACCTATAAATATAACAAAAGTAGCTGGTCCTGTAACACGCACAAAAAAGTGGGATTAAATGGACAAGAACCAATATGGAGTGTGTCCTAAATTGTCATTAGTGACCAGTAGCATCACCAGATGGTCTGATTTTAAGTGCTATTGACGGCTGGTATCAATGAGCATCAGGACTTTAAGGAAATGAGGGGGAAGATTTTACATTTGTCACAGTGACCTAATTTGCACACTTAGGTAGCAATTAAATCACTTTTATTGTGATTTTATTGAACTGTAATGTCAGTTATCAGAAATGTTCCCAACCTGGGCCATTAGCCTTGAGTCAGATATGGGGGCTCTGGCTCTAAGCCTGATTGTAAATTTTAACACTCACAGATAGACTGCATGGTCCATTAGAAAGAACTTAGTCAAAGATGTATACTTAAATTTGGTTCTGCCACTTACATAAAGGTTCCTCTTAGAGATACCCTAAGCAGTGTTTCTCAAACTAAATGGGTATATAAATCACCTGGGGACCTTGTTAAAATGCAGATTGTGATTAAATCGGCCTGAGGGCTGGGGTCCAAGACGCTGCATTTCTATCAAGCACCCATGTATGCTGATGCCGCTGGTCCCTGGATCAACGTTGAGTAGCAAGGCCTTAGGAGACTATTGATAGAACATGTGAAAAGCATGTGTGTTCATGAGAAAACACTTTGTAAATTGTAAAATGACGGAAGTATCATTTTATATTGATTAGTAATAGTTGGTGATTCAGTTCAACTCATCAAGAGCAAACCCCAGTACGATAAATTATGTTCCAGATATTCAATTTTTTTCTTTTTAGCAAAACCAAAACCAAAACTGGGAATTGGAAAGGCAACACAAGAAAGATAGTCATTCTAAACAATTTCGTTGTTTTTTGATTGCTTTGAAAAATTAACTTCCATATCACTATCAGAACTAAAATGATGAAAAAAAATGCCCTGTGTTTTAAAGGAAACTTGTACAATTAGACCCAGTCCCAGATTTGCTCTGTAGATTGTCTCATCCCAATCAAAATAGAAATAGTAAATTATAAGGAAAAGGAAGACAGTTGGCTCCAGGAACAACAAGAAGGGATCACTGTGAGGGAAGAAATTTAAAACTAATAAAAGCCAACACAAGAACACAGAAACTGGAGCTATATAAACATCTAGTTTCCCTAAGTAAGACGGTTCTTTTTCACTGGTGTTAGCATTTTCTGGAAAAGTGTACAGAATCTACAAGAACAGTGATCGATTTCTAAAGCATTTCTGTGTTCCTTATCTAAAGTACAATTAACAATTCCTGTTCAAGTTTTGATTTGAAAACTGGCAAGGGAGAGACCAAAGAAAGGCATATCACTTCCAGATTGGTAGGTGGCAAGTTTAATAAGCAGGGAACTTACCTAAGAAGCTTGTTTTAAGGCAGCTGCAAGATGACTGGATCTCCGCACCTACCCGCCAGAATCTTAAAAGTTTATATAGAGGCCTTAAAGAGGTTCAGCCACTTACACTGTCCAGATGGTCTCAGTAACACATTGCTCTCTCAAGGCTGCATCCTTGAAAATGGTTCCCACTGTGTGAACAGTGGGCAGAAAGTACATTCCAAAGACAGGGGATGGGGGAAGCAAACTCTGCCTGGGTCCAGCTCGAAGGCCAACTGGTGGTCAACTCAGTAATCAACTCTGACACCAAGGAAACATACACTCTTTCTGAGATTCTAGTCCCACAACATTTTAGCCAATCTTTCATTATTACATGGTCAATTTACTGTATTATGTGAAGAAGACTTTCATCACATATCAGAAAATGCATAACGGACCCCTCTTATGGAGTAAAAACCCTTCCTGATCTTTTAGATTTTGGACAGAATGACTCCCTGTCATAGATCCAGATCACCAACAAATTACAAGCAATAGCTTGCTTGCTCCCATGACGGATCTTTTTACAATGGTTCTGGCAGCACTACGATTATAGAGTTAGAACTCGGCTTCAAAGATGCCAGGAATTCATCAGACCTCACCTGAATTTGATACTTTGTCTCCCTGCTTCCATCCCTGTTTATCCTCTCTCAACTGTTTGTGGTGACAGGACACATTATTCATAAACCAAAATGCCAGGATATTGTTAAGCAAACATGTATGAATGAAAACTTAGCTTGGTGTCATCAGAGATAGGAAGAAAAGACAAATGAGACCGAAATCCGAGTAACTGTCAGTGTGTTACGACACTACCATTCCTTTGAAAAATAAAGTGAAAGTAAAACTACTAACACCGATTACTAATTTAATTCCTTAGGCCAGTCAATACCGAATCATGAGGCCATTTCAATGCAAAACAGCCGCTGAGAAATTTGGTTATGAAAGCAATCAAGATGCAGACACTTGAGAAACATTTAAAGATGCCAGAACTGCACACCTGGTGGGGAATATCACACACCTGCAGATTGTTCTTTGCACTAGCTCTGGGTGATCCAGATCAGCTGCCCCAGGTGGATGGCTTCATAATTAGACAGCTCTTCACTCTCCAGTTGCTCCACCTAGGAAAACCTGAAGCTTTGAGGATGACCGAGCAGCCGTTCCCTTCTACAGAAAAACACTTGTGTGGTACATCAGGAGTGGCTTTAAATGGTGGAGATAATTACTTAATTCAAGCTGTAGCAACTGGCCAAGTAAACAAGCAGCAGCCAGGAAGCTATTAGCATGATTTTAAGGCAATTATTCCATTAGTGTTTAATAGTCTCCAATTAGTCTTCCCTGACTATCGAAGTTTGAACGTCTTTTTTCCTCCAAAAATTCTCACAAGTTGAGTGATGTGGAAAGGTATCAAGCCCATTTTTAAACCTGGATTTATATGTGCGGATCTGCCAAATGTACATTACAGAATCATGGAGAAATTCAGGCGTGTAGATTGGTGAAATAGGGGTTTATTTTTTCTCAGAAGTATTGAGGGTGAGAATGGAAAGCTTTGCAGGGGATCCACTTTGAGTATACAGTTAAGAGGAGTCGGGAAAGTAGTGGAAATTCCCACTGCATCCAATGCCATCATCAGTATGTCTCTGCTGTAGGACTATCAGAATATCAAAGCCTCTGACCTCAGGTTTTCACTTTGTCCTGTGGAAAGAAAATTCATCCTGTTCCTGCTAATGCCTATTCCCTTGTCCTCTCACCCTGATTAGTACTTGTTGTTGCTGAATCATCCAGATACAAACCCCAAAGCATTTCCCTCCAAAATTCCTAGGAGATTTTTTCCTAAGGACCATTTTAAGGGTTATATCACTGAACTGATTGTAGGTCATTTCCCTTCACTGAGGTGCAATTTTCACATCTGTGAAATGGAGTTAATACTTATCAGCATCGACTGCTTCACAAGGTTTGGGGAAGGATTATGTGATCTGGGCTACATGCTAGGGCTTTGAAAAGTGAAGTATTATAAAAAAGTAAGTTAGATTCAGACATGGTATCATACCATCCCTCAGAACTTGCAATGTGAACTTGCGCTTTTAACCTCCCTGTGTCTCTGGAGAGTCACCTATCAGGAGGCTGGCAACAGGGTCCTTGCCCTTCTTACCTTTTATGTGAACACAAATTCTCAGGTGAGACCATGTAAAAGTAACCTTCTAAAAACCAAAAAATAAAAAGGAAGGAAGAAAAGAGGATAGGAATGCCTGTGGAAGTGAGAGTGGAATTTTGCCAACAAAGTTCTGTGCTTTCTATGGTCTCCTTCAAAAGAGCGATCCCAGGCTCACCCAGGGAGCAGGGTAAGTGCAGAGTGGAGAAGCTGTCTTGTTCTTTTCCTTGGAGACACCTGGGCTCTTGGGAAGCTACCTCTTGAAGAAGGACAAAAGTAGAAGAAACCTTCCCTTCCAGGGTTGGCTCTCAGAGTGTAGCCTGTGCCTATCATAACTGCCAAACATCCACTTGATGAACGACCATTGATTTGAGTTACTGATCAATTCCAGGGCTACTGGTTAGAGACTCTTGGGATTTTAAAGAAAACCCATCTTTTCCTCTTTTTTTTTTTTTTAAAGTATGATTTCCCCCAGTGGCTGAGAGGGGGCGCCGGATAGGGCAGATCTAGAGAAGGCAGACCAGAAGGTTGAACTTGATAACACGGCACAGCTTGGGGCAGGGTATTTTGCCCTCTAAGCTGAGTCCTGGAAGGGTCAGGCATCTGCACCCTCAGCCCAAGCGAAAAGTCAACGAAGTATGGCTGTGTCCCCAGCTGTCACCGTGGTACACCGTCCTGAAACGACCCTCCCTCCTGCACATCTGAACTAGGGTCTGCTGCGCTCCCGTCCCAAAAACCTGCCTCGTCCTCTGGTCCCAGTCGTGCGCGCTATGCTGAAGCCTCTGGATGCCTCCAGTCTCTTCCTCGCTTTGCCCACGCTTCCGTCCTGCTAGCCTGTCCGGACACCACCGCAATTATCTTTTCCCTAAGATTTGCCTATTAATCCCACCCCTCCACCGCAGCTCACGCAGGTTCCCCTGCCCAGCTTCTGTCCCGAACAACAAATGCACGGTCCACGAGGGTTTGCTTTCCTGACCCGCGCGCTGTAGGCTGCTAACAGCCCTTGGACCAAAATCCAGACGGCGGCCACCCGGCCAGGCCCTCTAGGTCCACGCAGATCAAGAAACTGCTGCCTCCTCTCCTCTCCCCCTTCAGCTCCCGGTCAAGGGCAGCGATCACGCCGCCGCCGCGGGTCCCTGAACTTTCATCACTCTTCGGGAAGCGCTTTGTCTCTTTAAAGGAGACTAGGGACGAATATTAATGACTCGGGTAAGGTTCTAACAGAGAAATCCACCAGATCCGCTTGATTCCGTGACAGGGATGGAGTGGGAGGTCCACGGGCCGGAGCCGAGCCCTTAGGACAGCAGCTCGCTCTCGCCGGTCACTATCACCCCACAGCCCCAGAAATCGCCCCCAGCCCCAAGTCTTCGGGGAAAACGTGGCAGGGGGCCACGAGGGGCAGTCCTGGAGCCAAGCCTTTCCCCTGCCCCAGCCTTCTCACACAACCTGCTTCAAAAACCCATGGGAAATCAGTCACCTTGACTCCCCGCGCCGCGGTCCCCAGACGTTTGGAAAACGCCAGGAGCCCGGAGGCTCCCAGGCACGCACTCTCCTGGCCGAGACCCACCCCTGGAGACGAGTTTCCCTCCCGCGGTCATCGTGGCAAGTTACCACTTCGTGGCAGATAAAGCAGGGCGGGGCAGGTGGAGCGGACGCCGAGCGCCCCGTCGGCAGCCTCAGCGCGCCTACCTGGGATGGCTAAATTGGTGAGGGGGATGCTGTGGATGCTCTCGGGCAGAGTGGCCATCCAGTCGGCGAATTTCAGCTCGTTCTTCCCTTGAGACGAGGCCATCGTGCGGTCGCTGTGCCGCGCGCTGGTCCTCACGCTCCTCTGGCAGGCTGGCAGGCTGCTGCCGCTAATCGAATGTTTGCTCCAGCCCCGCTAGAGTTTACACTCCGCTGCGCGCCACACCCACAGGATGGCGCAGACACATGCTAATTTTAATAATTATTCAAAACACCCCATGCTCCCTTAGTGCCTCCGCCAGACTCCGCTGGAGCTTTTGTTCCTGACGTCCGCGCTCAGCTTTCTCCTCTCTCCCCGCCCTCCCCGACTCCCTCCTCCTGTCTTATCCCTCCTATGCGTCTCTGTCTTTTCTCGCCATTTCTGCAGCGTTCCTTGGCTTCTTAGTATTTTTTTTTTTCCTTTTTCTTTTTTTAACTTGGGTCACACAGCTGCTTTGCCCATGACCTTGCTCGGTCCTCTGATGAGACTTCCTAGCCCTGCTTGTATAAAAGACAATCTTGTGGCTGACCCTAAAATCCTAGTAGACTTTGGGACGCTATCACCTCCTGGGGAGCTGACTCTCATACTGGCTTTCAGGACTTTCCATTCTTACAGAAGAGCTTTTCTTTTTGTAAGCTACAACAGGTTATTTTCTTTCCTCAGTCGGGGCCCAGAGCCCTGCTTATAACAAAATGGTGGTCTTTCTTCACCACTTTGCCTAATTTTTGGAGTAGTTGACTAGTGTGCTGTCAGCAAAGAACAGTAAGTTCCAGGTGGTTCCTACTTAATCCCTGGCACCCTGTTCTAGACATTTCAAGGTAAAGAAGCACATCAACCCCTTCATTTCCCTGATTATGAGAAATGTATGCTATATCTATGGAGAAACCTGTTTATGTCCTCTCTGTGTCATTTTCGTGGCACTCAGGACAAGGCTGAAGCCTGATGCTAGAAGAAAATCACCACATTTCCCAGTGACATGTTGTAATTATTGCCAGTAGCATTTGGTGGAATTTATTTGGCAGCATTCAAAATGATCTATGTGATTGTCTGAATTTTCATTCCTTGGCAGACTAGAGAGGTGTGCCTCTCTCAAGAGAAATCACTTGTCGAGCCTCCAAAGAACTGTCTTGGTCCACCTGCTCTCAGATGAGAAAGAGGAGAAAAATCAAATCTCACAAATGTGATGAGTCCAGGGATGGCCTGAATAGGAATGATAAGCAACGGACTGAAAATGTGTGGGGTCTTTGCAGCCCAGTGAATGTAGATGCAATAAAGGTGCCTCTGTTCTTTGCGCCAGTGATGTAAAATCCTTTTCCTAAAGTAAATGCTGTTAAGTTGGGAAAATGAAAACCAAGGTAGGAGAGAGAGCTGTAAAATGTGGGGATATTTTTTTTCAATTCAGTAAACCATATAGCATTTTTTAAAAACAACCACAGCTAAAGCCTGCTTATTGTACAAGGATGCAGAACTCAAAGAATATTCACTCCAAATAGGGAGCACTGTGGGAAAGGTGGAGAGAGGAGAGAGAATACCTTATCCATGTGATCAAATTTTCTGTTCTCCCATAGAATCAATTCATAATTGCAAAAGAACATGGTAGGGTTATCTTTAAGAATGAGAAAGGATGTACTGGGATTTTTTTCCCAAGGTAAATCTTAATATTTCTGTTAGCACAGTAGAACTCACATATCCTTTTTTTTTTTTTTTTTTTTTTGTAGTACGCGGGCCTCTAACTGCCGTGACCTCTCCCATTGCGGAGCACAGGCTCCGGACGCACAGGCTCAGCGGCCATGGCTCACGGGCCCAGCTGCTCCGCGGCATGCGGGATCCTCCCGGACCGGGGCACAAACCCGTGTCCACTACATCGGCAGGCGGACTCCCGACCACCGCGCCACCAGGGAAGCCCCACATATCCTTTTGATTAGGGTGAGAATTCAGCTCACTATAGGATTGCTGGTCAAGAGACCTACAAACACCACCCTCTGGCTAATGCTGGTGCTCTGTGGGCATCATTGCAGGGCAATGAGGAGAGCTCAGATCTGGGAATTGGCTGCTCTGTCTCTGAGTCATTTAGGCAAGTCTTCTAGTCTCTGTCAGCCCTGGTTGTCTCCATCATAAAATGGTGAGAGTAACTCAGAGATTTGTGGTGAAGCTTCCAGAAAAGAGTGTAATGAAAGAGCTTTGTTATCAGCAAAGCATCAGACAAAATGTGAGACCTATGTTTATTAAGATAAAAATGTCTATTTCCCTCTCTTTGTCACTTCTATCTTTATAAAATATTCATTTTCAAGAGAATGAAATAATTATTGAATCTTGGGATTTTGTTTTTTAGTAAGATGCACTTTAAAAACATGCCCTATTCAATTGTGTTGAACCTATGTGTCCCTGAAAGTTTACAAAGCATTTTTAAAAAATGAAACCACCTTAAATGTTGAGGAAATATGCCTCTCTAAAGAATAGTACCCTTTATCTTTTGGTAAAGCAAACAAACAATCCCTCCCCTGTTTTATCTGCTTTGAACTTCAGATTTTTACTGTATTGGTTTTTCATGAAACTTTACATTTCTCTGCATGCGAGCCACTAAAAAGGACGGTGCTGAAAGTGGATAGTTTATGAATTTCTTTCCCAGAATTATAATCAATATTTTAAGGCAATTTATGACCCAGTTTCCCCGTCTTTCTATTATAGCTTGGTCACCATTTACTAAATGATATTAGAAAAATCATATAATTTCTATGGGCTTTAGTTTGCCCACTGTATTAGTCAGGGTTTCCCAGAGACACAGTAATATGGATATAAATATAGACATATAGAGAGATTTATTTTAAGGAATTGGCTCATATAATCATGAGAGCAGGCAAATCTGAAAGGCAGACCAGCAGGCTGGGAACCCAGGTAGGATTTCTGTGTTGCAGCCTTGAAACAAAATTCTTCTTTGGGAAACCTCAGCCTCTGCTCTTAAGACCTTCAACTGATTGGATGAGACCCACCCACATTATAGAAAGTAATATCTGCTTTATTCAAAGTCACATAATTACATATGCTAATCACATCCACAAATACCCTCACAGCAACATCTAGACTAGTGTTTGACAAAACTACTGGGTATCATAGCCTAGCCAAGTTGACACATAAAATTAACCATCACACTATTATTCTATCTTTCTGTTTCCTTTATGATTATTCCTTAACATATAGCTGCTGGCAATAGCAGGAGGAGGAATGAAAATATTTAGTTGTTTTACTCTATTCAGAGAATTCAAGGTATGGATCAACATTTTTATCATTACAACAGAGATGAAAAAATACTAATGATTTTTAATTGTGCTGTTGAGAAAAACTTAAAAAAACTTATCCTTAAAAAATTTTTAAGCATAAATGGAAAGAGGAGAATGACTTACTGCAGTGGTTTCCTGCTCCTATTAAAACTTACTCATGTAATCCTCAGCTGTCGATCAAAACGACACTATACACAGTTTATAAACATGCTACTTATTTGGAACATTTCCTTACTTCATATCCTCCTCCACTCAGAAATACATGGCTCTTTACTACATGTTTTCTTTCATTAGTTCATAATATTTCTCAATTGTTGGAGATATATACTTTTATTTTTTATATATTTTTTATTTTTTATATTAAATTGATGTTGAATTACGTTCCGAAAAACAAGGATTCTTACAGCTCAGAAAACTTTAGAACACATTTCAGCTGAATAATATTTTTAAAGAGGAGCTCTGTTTAAAACAACTCGACCAAATCATTAAAAAACATGGTGTTCATAAATATGTATTTATAGAGTCAAATTTAAAGAAAACACATACAAAAGGGGAATAAAGAATCTTTGTAAAAACTAACTACTAATAATCAATGCTTTCTGATCATTCTCTGCAACTCTACCCAGATATTCCATCATAAGATGGAATTATTGTATTTTAAGCATATAAAAATGCTTTTTACACTTAAATTCGAAGTAGAAAAAAAGTGACAGCTTCCACTTGCCTCCACCATTTTAACCCTGCAGAGATTTTGGGTTGTACCCCTCTCTCTTCCTCTACATCTACATCTTATATACAAGTCCAAAATAAGCTAATTAATACTCACTAAATACAATCTAGTGGTCGGAATCATAAGCTATGGAATCTGAAGGACTGGATTCAAATTCAGGTTTCCCCAGTTAACTACTATGTGTTTTTTGATTTCCTTAACTGAAGCATGAAGAATGATTATTCCCTCCTGAGGGGTAGGAAAACGGAAGGTGCTATGAAGCTTAAGTCAAGTGAGAATTTAAAGTTTATTGAACAGAATGGAAGCTTTATAAACTATAAACTATAGTTCATCCTTCTGCTTCTTGCAACCACCACGCCTTTGCTCATGCTATTAACTCCACATGGAATACACTTTCATGCTTTCACCTGTAAAAACACTTTCCATTCTAATTCATCTTTGCAACTTCTGTCATTATTCATAAGCAGAAGTAATTTTTCCTTTTTCTGAACACTCATTACAGTTTGTTTATAGCTGTCTTGTAGTGTGTGTCTAATTCCCTAGTTAGCCTTAAAGCATTATGTGGACAGTGATGGTGATATTTGATACCCAGTCATGCCTCTCACAGTGCCTAAGACATAATAAGGACTCATTATAATCATTCATTTACTTATTTCATAAGTATTTATTGAGTGTCTATTATGTGCTCTGTCCTAGAGAGGGAAGATAGAGCACAAGTCCCTGAACTCACTGAGTTTATGTTTCAGGCAGAAAGTGGCAAATGATAGCTTAATGTCTGAATAAATAAATGACTTGGCTGTATCTCTTACCTCAATGTCAAAAGCCCTCCTTTAGCATGCTTGATTTTTAGTACTTCACTATGTAGCAAACAACTTATAACTTAATTTTGAAAATATATTTCGAAAGAAAAATTGTTTCAGAATTGTTTTGCCTGTCTATACTGGCTTTTCTAATTCTTTCCATCCTATTGCTATCTTGGTAAAGTCAGTGATCACACTTGGAAATAACATGGTGTACTCTTCCAGATTTCCAGAGGTCATCACTAGCAAACTATTTGATTTCTCAGAGCATGGGGATTCCTGTGGGTGGAGGTTAGCCAGGGAAGGAAGAAGGAGAATGTTTTAGGTTTACTTGTAGAATCAGAAAAATCCTGGAACTATTCTACTTCTCATTGCTAAAAAAATTATGACCAGGGCTTCCCTGGTGGCGCAGTGGTTGAGAGTCCACCTGCCAATGCAGGGGACACAGGTTCATGTCCCGGTCTGAGAGGATCCCACGTGCCGCTGAGAGGCTGGGCCCGTGGGCCATGGCCGCTGGGGCTGCGCATCCGGAGCCTATGCTCTGCAGCGGGAGAGGCCACAACAGTTAGAGGCCCCCGTACAGTAAAAAAAAAAAAAAAAACTATGACCATAATTATACCAGTGCTCATAGGAGCATTATTCACAATGGCAAAAAGGTGGAAACAACCCAAATATCCATTGACAGAAAAATGGATAAATATAATGTGGTATAATCATACAATGGAATATTATTCAGCCTTAAAAAGGAAGGAAATTCCGATACCTGCTACAACATGGATAAACTCTGAAAACATTGTGCTAAATGAAATGAGCCAGACATAAAAGGACAAATTTTCTATGATTCCACTTATGTAAAGTACCTAAAATAATCAAATTCATAAGGACAGAAAATAGAACAGTATTATGAAGGGTTGGGAGAGTGAAGAATGACATTTTAATTGATGCAGAGTTTCAGTTTAGGATCATAAAAATTCTGGAGATGGATAGATAGTGGTAGTAGTTGTACAATAATGTAAACATTATTCAGTGTCACTAAACTGTACACTTAAAAATAAGATGGTAAATTTTATGTTATGTGTATTTTGTCACAATTTTAAAAACTAATGACTCGATTGGACAGAAGAATCGTACTTGTTTGATCAATTATAAGGCTCCCATTGTAACCCTTTAGTACTAGCTTATCCTCCAGCCAGTGATTGCCAGGAACACACCTGAAATTATACAAATTGGATTTATCACTTTTTGTAGCAAGAGAGAATACAAATCATGGGAACCCTGGGCCATATCAGTAAGAAGATGTTAGCAAGAAATTATTATAGGATTTTCCCTTATGTTTTGTGATTTGGGGAGGGTTTAAGGAAGTGGGGCTTTGCTCTGATTTGGATGCTGTTAGGAAGTGGTGTAGGGGGTAATTCAATGAGTATCTTCATAAATCTTATCTAGAAGGAGGAGAGACTATACTAATGCTAGAGCTATAAGAAGTAAAGAAGCAGGAGTCACTCACTAGAGTGGGGTATATAAGATCATTTTTGTGGCATGGACAATACTGATGTTTTGTCCATTTCCAGCCATGATTACAGAGGGCTCATGTTCTTTTTTGTTGTTGTTGCTCAACGTCTTGGGGTGGCCTTGTATAATGTTGATGTTCCATGAATGTGTTTATGGTCAACAGATGAACACCAAGGCCTGGCTGATAATACCAGAAATCCTAGATGTCAGGGGCTATTTTTCACTTTCCCACCAATAAGTAGAAGGACACAGCCCAACCTAAGTTTTCTGGAGCTCCAAGAGTCCTAGCCTTGTAGACCTTTGCAAATGATAAATGTCATTGGCAACTTTGATTATGTACTCCCCATCAATAAGATTTTCACTTACATTTTATGGCATGAACAGATTGATGCAATAAAGCAAATGATACACCTGCATGTGCCACCTCATGAGTGTTCATGCACAGTTATGCCCTGAAAAACCATTTGTGTCCTCCTGCCATTCTCGAATAGTTCCCAAGGTACACAGAAACAATGATAATCCTTGTTGCAGAATAACTCACTCAATTTGCATTTCTTTTCAGTCTCTTCTTGCAAACCCCAAAGGCAATCATCTGTAACTAGGGCTGTCTGACAGGCAAAGATAATGCTGTGGTACACCACTAACACCTTAGAGAAAGAGATTCTGAGAAGAAAAGTCAAATAATGAGCTCTCAGTCTAGCTCTAGCCCTAGAACTGCAGATCAGCTGTGGAAGATAGTGTCAGAAATCTGGACACAGTGTGTGAGGCAGGACAAGTATCTGACTGTTCAGGGAGCTTTGAGCAATGCTCAGCACAGAAAAACAAAGAATTAGATACAATGACTATTTGTGCTTATTCATCTTTCTGACTACCATTCTAGCATCATTTAAGACTACACCTTTGTCCAAATCCTGCATTTGTCTTAGTCAATGCATAATAAATTTAGGGGATCCTGCATCTAAGCCATAAACTACGTTCGCTCAGAGTAGCTGTCCATAACTTTAGTGCTGAACATGAACAGATTCATCATTTGCTCTGAGTGTATGTTTATGATGGCTAGCTGTTATAAACCTGTGACTATACTGTTCTGGTGGTAAATAACAAACATTTTTTGGTAGTTTACAGCCACAGCTATCTTCTCACTTGGTTTCTTTTAAAACATTTCATAATAAAAAATTTCACACACTTGCAAAATTGGAGAGAACAATTAATAAACCTTCACATACTCATTCCTCAGACTCAATAATTATCTGCTAATGGGGAACTTTTATGTTTTACACACTGCTCCTTCAAATTGAATGATTTTAAGTAAATTCCATATGTGATAATATTTAATCCATAATATTTTGATATGTTATTATCTAATATAGTCAATCAACCACTCAATTCGGATTTTAAAAGTCACCAATTAATGAACGAATTAACTGAGATTTTTCTCAACTCACTGATTAGTAGCCTAGATACAATATAAATTGGATGCTTTAAATTGTGTTATTTAACTCAAGTTGTATGTAGGGATGTTTATACAACTTGTAGGGAAATTGTAAAAAGTAAAATTAAAACTTTACAAACATAGACTACCTTAAGTTAAAGGTAACCACACCCTCTGGTTGTATAATTACTATGTGAATATACTGTTGAAGAGAGAATTAATTTCCTTGAAACTATATGTGCTGTAATCACTGCATTTATTCTTTATAGTCTAAAGACTTTATCTTTTTTAATGATTGAAGTTTGTGTATTTTTTTATCAAAATGTTACTCTTTTATTTTGAAAAAGCTAAAGAAAATGCATACATCTCTAATAAAAAAGTCAAGCCTAAGACCTAGGCCTCATTTTGTCCACTACACACAAAGTAACCCAAATGACTACTAAATTATTTTATTATGTACCACATTTATATAAGACATATTTTTTTACCTTCCCATAGAGGCAATACAATAATATAATTTCATTTAATTATTACATATAGTTTGAAAATACCATTTGACAAAAATACTAAGAACACTTTCAGATGTCCCTGCAAATACATATAAAGACTTTTACAGCTACTATGAGAAATAATATAATTCTAAGATATAAGAATTCATTCTATTTAATAATTATCTAATATTTGCACTGAGTGCTAAATGGCTATGCATGGAGTCAGAGTATCTTTGAAAGCTTGTATAGAGAGCTTGTAAATAAACTTGCCTTTACAAGCGCTGGAGAAAGTGTTACAAAATTTACGCTACATAAAATAAGGACAAATTATCATTAATACAAAATGGCTAAGGAGCAGCTTTCCTGGCCCAGCAAAGACAATTGTGGACCTGGAAGAGATGAATGCCAAAATCTATAATAAGTCACATAACAACTGATAAAAATTTCTGGAAGGAGACTGCAAATGCCTAAATGCCTTATTTCCCAGGCTGAGTGATTCTAATTTGTAAAACACATGGAAGAGAATAAGAGCTAAGGACATATAATCCAAGAGGACACCCACACGTAAATATCACTGGGGAATGAGAAATTATAGTGCTACCTTCCTAAAATAGAAAAATTAGTAAGCATGCAATCTCCAAATTAATGGACTTGGCAGAAAACCTATGTGGTCAGGACACTGAAAAATGGTCCAGTTCTCAAAGTAAATAATACTGGTTTGCAGACACAAAGAGTCATAAGACTAATTTTGATTTTGTGTGGAAATTCAAAAATGCAATATTAAAAGTTATGGCTCCATTGTATATTCTTTTTTTTTTTTTTAAGATGTTGAGGGTAGGAGTTTAGTAATTTATTTATTTATTTTTGCTCTGTTGGGTCTTCATTTCTGTGCGAGGGCTTTCTCTAGTTGTGGCAAGTGGGGGCCACTCTTCATCGTGGTGCGCGGGCCTCTCACTATCGCGGCCTCTCTTGTTGCGGAGCACAGGCTCCAGACGTGCAGGCTCAGTAGTTGTGGCTCACGGGCCTAGTTGCTCTGCGGCATGTGGGATCCTCCCAGACCAGGGCTCGAACCCGTGTCCCCTGCATTAGCAGGTAGATTCTCAACCACTGCGCCACCAGGGAAGTCCTCCATTGTATACTCTTGCCTCCTTTGTCAAAGATTAATTGACCGGTGCTGTGTGGGTTCTCTATTCTGTTCCACCGATAAATTTAAAACCTCTCTCCTTTGAGCCAGAATCAAACCAGCGACCCAAGGATGGCCACAGACAGGCATCTACAGTCCTTCGCTTTACCAGCTGAGCTACCAGAGGGAACACACATTTGATTGAATATATAATGAATATACTATAGAGAAAAGACAGTCTCTTCAGCAAGTTGTACTGGGAAAACAGGACAGCCATATGTAAATCAATGAAGTTAGAACACTCCCTCACACCATATACAAAAAATAAACTCAAAATGGCTTAAAGACTTAAATATAAGACATGGCACCATAAAACTCCTAGAAGAGAATATAGGTGAAACATTCTCTGAAATCATAGCAATGTTTTCTTAGGTCAGTCTCCGAAGACAATTGAAATAAAAACAAAAATAAACAAATGGGACCTAATCAAGCTTATAAGCTTTTGCACAGCAAAGGAAATCATAAATGAAACGAACAGACAACCTAGGGACTGGAAGAAAATATTTGCAAACAATGTGACCGACAAGGAATTAATTTTCAAAATATAAAAACAGCTATAGGGCTTCCCTGGTGGCGCAGTGGTTGAGAGTCCGTCTGCCGATGCAGGGGACGCGGGTTCGTGCCCCGGTCCGGGAAGATCCCACATGCCGCGGAGCGGCTGGGCCCGCGAGCCATGGCCGCTGAGCCTGCGCGTCCGTAGCCTGTGCTCCGCAATGGGAGAGGCCACAACAGTGAGAGGCCCGCATACCGCAAAAAAAAAAAACAAAAAACAGCTGTACAACTCAATAACAAAATAACTAACTAACTAACTAAATAAATAACCCAATAAAAAATGGGCAGAAGACCTAAATAGACATTTCTACAAAGAAGACATACAGATGGCCAGAAGGCACATGAAAATATGCTCAACATCGTTAATTATTAGAGAAATATAAATAAAGACTACAATGAGGTATCACCTCACACCAGTCAGAATGGCCATCATCAAAAAGTCTACAAATAATAAATGTTGAAGAGGGTGTAGAGAAAAGGGAACCCTCCTGTATTGTCGGTGGGAATGTAAATTGGCACAGCTACCATGGAAAACAGTATGGATGTTCCTTAAAAAACTAAAAATAGAGTTACCACACTCCTGGGCATATATCTGGAAAAAACTCTAATTCAAATAGATACATGCACCTCAGTGTTCATAGCAGCACTATTTACAATAGCCAAGACATGGAAGCAACCTAAATGTCCATCGACAGATGAATGGATAAAGAAGATGTTGTATTCATATACAATGGAATATCACTCATTCATAAAAAAGAAAGAATGCCATTTGCAGCAACGTGGGTGGACCTAGAGATTATCATACAAGTGAAGTAAGTCAGACAGAGAAACACAAATATCATATGATATCACTTATATGTGGAATCTAAAAAATGATACAAATGAACTTATTTACAAAACAGAAACAGACTCATAGACATAGAAAACAAATGTATGGTTACCTAAGAGGAAAGAAAAATGGGGGAAGGATAAATTAGGAGTTTGGGATTATCAGATGTAAACTACTATATATAAAATGAACAACAAGGTTTTACTGTATAGCACAGGGAAGTATATTCAGTATCTTGTAATAAACTATAATGGAAAAAAGTATGAAAAAGAGTATATATACAACTGAATCACTTTGCTGTATACCAGAAACTAACACAACATTGTAAATCAACTATACTTCAATAAAAATAAATAAATAAAGTTATGGCTAAGTAATGTGGCCACCTGCAGGCTGTTAAGGAAGAATGTCCCAGTATGCGCTGGCTAATAACAGGGAAGTAAGTTACTTTCTATTTAAAATTATTTAGAGCATGGAAATTATTACCCAGCATAACCTTATATTCTTTGTAGTTATAAAACTTAAATTCTTCATACATGACAATTGTTTGTATAATTTTCCATAAGATATTACTCATTATTCCTCATTATTAAATTTGATTAGTGAGATTAAAAAGAATACATCCATTACGATTATTCATGCCTTTCTTATTTTGTTTCACCAATATTTTAAAAAGCTGAGATGTGGCTCCTGGCTTATGCCTAAGAAACCCAGGATTTGGAAAATTCAGCATTTGAAAAGAATGGGTTTGAACTGACTGAAGTTTATTACAATGGCTCTAAAGGAGATTGGGAGGCCTTCACCTAGTTAAAAATGATTTTAAAATAAACTATACAAAATAGCTGTTGGAAACGATAGTAAGGTAATATGAAATAAACACATTTTCACCTGTAATGTATTTAGTGGTTTGATTTGATGGCAGGACATTTGCTGAAGTTAATAGTTATAGGAGTAATTGAAATATAAACAATTTAAAAATTATGCAGACAGATTCCACGTGAGGCAAATATTGGCAGGTCAGCTAATTGGTCACATGGAAAAATGGTTTCAGACTAACAAAGGATCATTTCAAGTATCCGCCACTGATAAGTATTAACCATTTGAAGATTAGGCTATAGACAAGTCTGTATAATCTATTCTGCAAGCAATGAACAAAGGAGAAGAGAAGCGGAAACCATCATGGGCTGAAAGTACGGAAAGCTAAGAAGAGAAACAAAACAAAAGTTAGATGAAATTTGGAAATTATCCAGTTAATACAATTACTGTAGCAAATTTGACTGATTAATTTGGATGAAGATACCAAAATCGGCACATCTAGACTCTTGCTTATTTGACAATACTAATTAGCGTGTTGCTCTTCACTTCACTTTCTATTGCGTGGTTGTGCCTAAAGCTACCCTCTAATACGACACCAGATGAAAACGGGGCGATTTATTCAATTATTCAGATGTTTTGTCTATATTAGCAAGGTTTGATTTTTTTCTTTTTTCATTTAACTATTTTTGCAGTGTATATCATTTCAATAGAAATTACACCCAAGTGGTAAATTTTTGTTTAATCCCCAGGGACATAAGCCAGGCCAAAAGATAATGAAAAATAACATTTAAAAAATAATTTAAAAATTTTTTAAAATAGTGTTGGAAAATACATCTTCATCTGACAAAAATTAAAAGAGAAATTCGGGCTTCCCTGGTGGCGCAGTGGTTGAGAGTCCGCCTGCTGATGCAGGGGACACGGGTTCGTGCCCCGGTACGGGAGGATCCCACATGCCGCGGAGCGGCTGGGCCCGTGAGCCATGGCCGCTGGGCCTGCGCGTCCGGAGCCTGTGCTCCGCAACGGGAGAGGCCACAACAGTGAGAGGCCCGCGTACCAAAAAAAAAAAAAAAAAGAGAAATAAGCCACATTTCTCTCAGTGACTCAGACTCCCTACCATCTATTCCCTGAAAATCACTCCCAAAGAAGAGAGCAGGCACAGTAATAATATTAGGTACAGTTGCTGAGTCGTAAGTACATACTGTAGGCACTGGGATAAGCAACACATTATGTATATGATTCTATTAGATCCTCACATGAGGATTAAGATGCATTAACCCATTAATGCCCAAGGACCCCTCTTTAGGTTTGAACTTTCAGTTGAGTCATCAGAGAAATGCAAAGGTTCCAATGAATAAATATATATCCATTCAAATTGATTTGTCATTTGGCTCACTGTAGCCATATTCTATGTCTTTCTTCTGCTGATGTACTAAGTATCCTCAGATCTTCTCTCCACAACCATAGCCTTTTTATATCCCTTAATATATGTCATTCCAATAATTCCACTTTTCCCATGCTCACTGTCCTGTGACATTAAGGTGAAGGACTTATTGGAGTCTGGGCCCAGCACAAAGGTTGCCAGTTAGACCTTTGTCCATAAATTTGAATCGTGAATCTGGTTTATAAACTTAAAATTAATTTCTAATGGGTTTTGCTCTTCTGTCATTTGAGTCCTCCTTTTAATCCAGATACCTTTAAGTTTGATATTATTCCTCCAGAATTTAAACTCCAAGGACAATTCTTGTTCTTACTTCTAGATTTTCAAGTTAAAATTACTATTTTTTCATAGAATTTCTCTTTTCTAACTAGCATATATTTGAATCTCTTATATTGCGCGATAATTCAGACTGTTAAAATAATTTCTATGGTGGGTCAATGTATTGGACAATGGCATAATTAATTTTATCATAAGAGCCCATTAAGTTCTCAGTAAACAAGCCTTTCTCAGGGTAAGGAGAGCTCTCTGTTAACCCTGAGGCTCTGTGCTTTAAGAAGGAGGGTACAGCAGAAGGATGGGCAATGACTCACTCAGCAGCCAGTGGGAAAGAATCTATACATCTGAACCTCTATTACAGTCCCTGGGCTTCTTACTACTAGCACTAGACATCAGATTGGAATGCAAGAATATTATCCACCTTCTACACCACATACACACACACACACATCACTTCAGTTTTTCCTTCCGGGAAATATTTTTCCCTTTAAACTCCATTGTTCATGTAACCCATCTTTAGATATATGGTAACTTTCAGTGTGACTTGCTCCAGGTTGCAAACTCCTTCTACCCAACCCCCAAGGTGTTGTTTTTTTATTGCATGTACACTTGATGGTTTTGACTTCTGGTAGACTGATATCACATCACCTCCTCCCAGTGTCTTGATGACCTTAAAGAGCTCTACAGGCCATTGAGGGTGAGCAGGGGTGTGGGGAAGAAGGGGGTTGTGGTCAGGATCTGGACATTTGTAAAATAATTATATTAAGTCCATTAAGAGAAGTGCACTCCTAAACAAACATCATTCCTATCTGATGAAAAACCTCTTCAAAGACTGGGTGTGGAGGTTTAGAAGGGGCTCTGGGTTGCTAATTAATGTCAGAATATAAAAAGCAGACTTAAACAGGATTAAGATCACATTTCCATGATTGAAACATCACTATTTTAGGTCGAGTGCATTTACACTCTGGCAAGAGTGTAATCGAAAGGATGTTCAAACACGTAACAAATGAGGTCACAAATTGTGAGTGTGGTTTTACTACAGCACACACATCTAGAAATTCAGATGGATTGCTTCTCTTGGCATCTTATTTGAAGACTGTAAGGTTTTATGACATAAATCTCCCCCTCTCTCTCATACACGTGTGCACGCGCACACAAGTGCCTATGAAATTTTATTAAGATCTTCACTGAGATGGACTATTAAACTACTGGTATTAAAAATTACATAGTTGAGAGTCCGCCTGCCGATGCAGGGGACGCGGGTTCGTGCCCCGGTCCGGGAAGATCCCACATGCCGTGGAGCGGCTGGGCCCGTGAGCCGTGGCCGCTGAGCCTGTGCGTCCGGTGCCTGTGCTCCGCAACGGGAGAGGCCACAGTGGTGAGAGGCCCGTGTACTGAAAAAAAAAAAAAAAAATTACATAAATATTGAATTAAATCTGGCCAAACTAAACCATTTTTTGCATATTTTTAACTTTAAGATGGATTAAGATTTTCTAGTAATCCAGTATCTTATTCCTTTAAATGATTTTTCTGTTTCAAAAAAAAAAAAAAATCAAAACCAGTGTGAATGTCTTTTGGGTTTTGGTTGCTTCACATTAAGAAGAAAAATTTAACCTTATAATCCTGTGAAATGATTTTGTTGGGAAGATAGATTTTTCTTTCCATACCATAATGTTTCCTACAAAACAGCCAGCATCAGACAGGCTTGATATCATTTGTCTTCCCTCACAGCTATTCCTATTCATTTCTTCAAAGGCTATTATCACTCTTTAATTTCACACCCATTTGTTAGGAGATTTGAAAAACTGATCACAGTGCAAATATGTCAGGGAACCAAAAATGTACTGGGTATTCCAACCAAGAGATTTTAATGTAGGGAAATGGTTAAACAGATGTTGGAGAACTGAAAAGTCTAAAAATGAACACTGTAGTAATTATTGCAAGAAGTACTGTCATCTCTAGGGTTGGAGAAACAAAGAAAATAATTTGAGGTTATCAGGGAGCCCAGATGCTTAGAGCAGTGGCTCTGATGAGTTGAGATTTGAATCTATGAAGAGGTCCATTGCCCAGCTTCTGTGGGTAGTCTGAGGGTAATGAGACTGATTCTGAAAGTGTGGCCATTCTGGGAACGTGCAAAAAGGCTGTGATCCTCACCATCTGCTGCTCCCTGTAAGGACCATTGCTGGAGCAATGCCAGTAAGAGCATCAAGCTATACAGAAAGAATTCAGTCCCTTCTTCTTCTTGCCTTCCGATATCTTTTAATGCCCCCTATTGGCATAACCTAACAGAGAACCAGCTACTAAAGCAGAAATATCGTGTGTAAAGTCCATTATCTCAAATCGGCGAAATAGAAAAGTGGGTTTGTCACCAAGGAAAAAGCTTAGCACCTGGCATATCGGGTAGACAGGCTAATGGCTCCTGCGAGGTTATCCACATCCTAATCCCTGAAACCTGTGTGTGTACTACCTTATATGGCAAAAGGGACTTTGCAGATGTAAATATGTTAAGGACCTTGAGATGAGGAGATTACCTTGATTTATCTGAGTGGGCTCAATGGAATTATGAGGGTCCTTACAAGAGGGAGGCAGGAGTACAGGAGCATCAGAGTCAGGGAAGGAGATAGGAAGACAGAAGCAGAGGACAGAGAGAGCTACTTGAATATGATGTAAAGTAATAGATATAGTGTTGGATTTTTTTTTAAGTTTTTTTTTTTTCTGATGTGGACCATTTTTAAGGTCTTTATTGCATTTGTTACAATATTACTTCTGTTTTATGTTTTGGTTTTTTGGCTGCAAGGCATGTGGGATCCTACCTCCCCAACCAGGGATCGAACCCGCACCTCCTGCATTGGAAGGCAAAGTCTTAACCACTGGACCACCAAGGAAGTCCCTAGTGTTGGATTTTAAGTATACACTTATGAGTAGTGAATAAAGTTTTCATTCTTTTAAAAGCATATTTGCTCTACTAACAATTTCTCTAATATTTTGTAATCAATCAGAGTTTTAACCCAAGAAAATTTAGAAAATAATACTTTCCATTCTCCTCTTCAAAGACAGGCAGTATGAAGCTTAGAGAAAATTGTACAGACACTGTGCATCAAGTGCTCAGTAAATATTGTCAACTAAATAATACCACTTTTTACATTGCCATTACTTCCTCTAAGAAGGTTGAGTTTAATGGATTTTTTTTTTCAGGAGAGTTCTGCTCACTAAACTCAGTAACATTGTTCCCTGCTGCTGGGAGAACAGAAACATATCCATCATAATCCTTCAGTTCTGTCGCTTGTGTGGGCTGATCCTTGAACCAACTCTAGAGTCAGTTCTTAAAGAGAAAGGAGTAAACAGTCATGTGATGGCTTTTAACTTTGAAAAAATGTGCCTGTATAGGAAGTAGGAGAAATGCAAGAGAAGTGGAAAAAAAAAAAAAAAAGTTACATTGAATTAATTCTAATTGAGGAGTTGACTGGTTTGTCTGCAGTCTATGTCTTTTACAGGAGATGTTATTTCATGTTGTTGGCACTATGTTACTTTCAGCCAAGATGGCAAAAAGAAAACAGGATACTCTAGATTCCTCCACCCAAAGAAAACAAAAGGAAGGAATCTTGCTCTATATTCCTTTTCTCTCTTTTCGTCCTGTTCCCCTACCACTGAAGTCCCAAGTAAAGCTCCCAATGAATATTGGGTCAATTTTCACAATCTGATATGGACCATCTGGAGTCTGAGAGAGATTGGGCTTTACTGCATTCACGTAGGTGGTCTCCTTTAATATTTTAAATTAGTTTTATAATTATCAATATAAATATTACATTCACAAAGCAACAACAGGGGACTCTACCCTGTGGAGTTAATTAAATACCTATAAATTAGCTCAGCTCATCAGCTAAGTCTGCATAACCTCATACTTAAGTGTGTGCTTTAATTGCAAATGGAATTGAATTCCTTTCAGTTTTACTTTCACTATAAATTTCTATCTCCTTTTTCTTCTGCTATCCAATGGATAACTATAATTTTCATTTCATCATTGTTATCATGTAACTCTGTCTTGGATCTAATGGAAATATTTATGTAATCTATGGTTCCAAGGAGGAAAAAATGACATTAAATCTAACTTTCAGAAAAATTTACTGTATTTTTAATGGACAAGGGACGGTGCCTCTTGGCTACTTTATTAACACTTTATTAAGTATTGTGCAGTATGCTTTTCTTTGAATTCTCAGTGTGTCACTGCAGATTCAGGAAACAAGAGCGGACCCCACAGCATCATCCCTTTAAAGGGGAATTTTTATTGACTAACGTTCAATCAAGACGAGTGTTCCCAGCATGTTAAAATATAATGATGCTTGCTCTACACACAGTTGGAGGATGCCAGAAGCAGCAGATTCTTACTTGTCCGATTAATCATCCCTTCTTCTTCTGTGGGGTTTCAGTCCAGGATAGCTTGCTCATTGATAAAATTCACATCCCTTACTTTATGGCCAAGTTGCAGCTAGAATCATAGAATTGTGGAATTAAGCATTTCTACAAGTACAGCACAGTTCTGTAAATTCTGTTCTCTAACAGATTTCTCCTGTAAAATCAGAGCAGTATTCATACAGGGGAGAAAAATCTCACACTGGGCTAAGTCAAAAATTATTGATGAAGGGTTTGTGTTGTTGTCAAAGAAAAGAAGAGCAATATATTATTTCTTTACAGCCAGGGAGCTGGAGTCCACCTCCAGCAGGTTCCACTTTCCTGACAAAGGGTCTTTCTTAGTTCTCTCTATATAGGTTAGGGTATTCCTTAGCTTTATAGCTCCAGACCTCAACCGTGTGTGCCCTGGAATAATGGTAAGAGTTACAGAGTCTGAGAGACATAGCTCCACACCACTTAGGGAAATTATTTACATATTTAGCATATACACACAGAGCTTAACTTCTGTTACTGGATTTCATGGTTTGTCAACACATTTTAGGTAATTGTAGAAAGTCATAAAACATACATGATATAGGACTTTAGGGGGTGATAGCATTATTCTATATCTTGATCGGGTGGTTGTTATAAATTGCGTGTGTTAGCCAAAATTTGCAGAACTGAACACTAAAAAAAGGAGGAATTTTGCTAAATAAAATTATACCTCACTAAAACAATGGAGAAAAGTAACGTGGATAGTGTAGGAAATAGTGACAGTTCATGAATTGTATTTTTAGTCATTTCACATGCTGAATGAACTTACAGAGAGCTTAATTTTTCTAATTAGCCTTCTTCTTAGAGTTAAGTCCTATATGTTACACTTTGTAAAAGAAATTAGGGACACTTAGGTGTTTGAGATGGCAGCTCTGCATTTGTCTCCCTGCTCTAATGATTTAAGAAAAGTTTGTCTGACACTCTCTAAACCTAAAGCAAAATGTGAAGCTTTGTTTATCTTTTTTTTACAAGCTCCCTACTTTCATCACAGGTGTCTATTTGTTTGGGAAAATATAACAAGATCTCCATGTGGTCCATGCCCCTTGCATGACCTACTTCAGAGAATGGTGTGTTGAACATCTCCTGCATAAATGTCAAGAATTGAAAAGTTTTGTGCTAATATGAGAAAAAAAAAAAGGGAAAAGAACACTTGCTAGATCAACCTCTCAAGTTTGAGAGCTCAAGAGCAAAAGACCTCACTTGTGAAAGTCCAGCCTTACCAATCACAGAAATTGCAGTAGAGCAACTAAAATATATGCATTCTAATTTCATCTCCTCCACTCACTTGGTGACCTTGAGTGGATCCCCAGTGGATATGTTACCTACTTTATAGAATTTTATGAGGATCAAATGAGACAATCTGTACAGAAGCATGTTGAAATTTTAATGTCTTTCATAAATAAAGATAATATTAGTAAGTATGAATGTATGCTGGGCAAAAGAACTACCTATTACAATGCTATATTACTCTTTCCAGTACCTCATCTCTAAAAATCATTTTTTACTTACTTTTGAAAACAATCTATGAGATTTCAGTTGGTCAACATATGACCACAAATACTAACTGTGCCTCCCTTTACAGCTTGTGATGAATAAAAGGCTGAGATGGTCACTATCAAACAGAGCTCTTACTTTAGTCATTATACTTTATGAGACCAAAGACTAGAAGTTTTTGGTTCAGCTCAGCGTCTGGGCCAGCATCTACACAGAGCAAGCTTAGGGCAACAGAAAACAATGATATAGACAGAGCTCTTTGTTAATCTCAACTATTTTACACAGAAAAGTTTGAGAATGTGATAAGAATTCCAAACATCAGGATTGAAATAGTCTTTCAGTTATTGAACAAATTTTTCCATCAGAATGGACTACAAGTAGTTTTCCAATGTCCTGAAATAGATTACCTAGTGGTAGTCTACTGACAATGCCTAAAAACCCATCATGAGAAACAAGGATGGGACTACTTTTTTGTGGATAATGGACAAAAGGCAAAGGATGGTGGCTGTACTCCAGGGGTATACTCCAGGGGTCTGCTGGTGAGAAAAAGAAGGTCTAAATGCCAACAATTCTCTTCTGGTTGCCACAGGCTACTGGACTGCAGACAGACAGTTCAGCTGGTTGCCTGAGGCTGCTTAGAGCCCTGCTCTCTTTGAGGTGTTAATGCCTGTTTGGTACCAGTTGACCCATCCACAGGAGCCAAAGGGCTGGTATCTCTGAAGCCTGATGCTCAGAGAATTAGCTGACCTCTAGTGAACCTAAATTCTGCACAGACCTCAGTATACACTGCCTGCTGTTTCACTGCAGGGAGCTGTAACCTGGTGGTCTGCTCCAGAGATGTGAGAATTTGGGACCTGTGTTCTTCTAGCTGTTGCCTTATCTCTTATTATTTTATCCTATTTGATTATGTTCTTTTAACTGATGCCTTTTACTTCCACCAAAATCTAATTTTTAATTTTGTTTACTTTTGAATTTGTACTATAACATACATAGAGTGCATCCATCTTAACAATACAGCCGGATGTGTTTTTACGTATGTATCCACCTGGGTAACCACTACTGAATCAAGGCATAGAACAGTACCAGCATTGGAGGAATTTCTCTCATGGTCTCCCAATAATGGCACTCCCCCAAGATAAACACTATTCTGACCTCTGTCACAAATACATTGGTTTTACCTGTTTTGAACCAAATGTAAATAAAATCAAAACTATGTACTTTTTTTGTCTGGTTTCTTAGAGCATAATTATTTTGATTTTCAGCCCTGTTATTCAACAGTAGTTGATTGCTTTTTATTGTCTGTATTAATTCCATTGTATGAATGCACAATGGTTTTCTATCCATTCTCCTGACATTTTGTGGTTTCTTGTTTTTAGCTATTATGAATAGTAATTCTGTTAACATTCTTGTAGAGGTTTTGGTGAACATATGTATACATTTCTATTTCTTATGTAACTAAGAGAAAAATTCCTGAATTATAAGAATGTAGATTTCATAGAAACTGTAAGTTTTCCAAAATGTTTGTTTACCCTCCCACCAGCAGTATTTGACAATAAGACTTCATACTGTAAATCCTTTAACGTTTTGCCATTTTAGTGGATGTAAAGTGATATTTTATTGTGGTTTGAATTCACATTTTTCTGGTGAATAATAATATAGATTAGATTTTGATATGCTTATTGGTTATTTGGATATACTATTTCATGAAATGCCTGAAATTTTAAAAAATTTGTATAGTTTGTTTGTGTCATATTAATTTACATGAACTCTCAATATATTCAGGATACCAGTCCTTTGTCAGATATATAAATTACAAATATCTTCTTCCAGTACGTGACTTGTCATTTTATTCTTATAACGACTGATATCTTTCAATGAATCTGCTGTTGTGATTTTATTAAAGTCCAGAGTATGAGGGTTTGAGGGATTTTTATTGAAGTATAGTTGCTGTACAATACTATATAAGTTACAGGTGTACAATATAATGATTCACAATTTTGAAAGGTTATAGTCCATTTATAGTTATTATAAAACATTGGCTATATTCCCCATGTTGTACAATATATCCTTGTAGTTTTTTGTTTTTTTTTTTTTTTTTTGCGATACGCGGGCCTCTCACTGCTGTGGCCTCTCCCATTGTGGAGCACGCTCCGGACGTGCAGGCTCAGCGGCCATGCCTCACAAGCCCAGTCGCTCCACGGCATGTGGGATCCTCCTGGACCGGGGCACGAACCCGTGTCCCCTACATTGGCAGGTGGACTCTCAACCACTGCTCCACCAGGGAAGCCCCTTGTAGCTTATTTTATACCTAATAGTTTGTACCCTTTACTCTCCTACCCCCATATTGCCCCTCCCTGCTCCCCTCTCCCCACTGGTAGCCACTAGCTTGTTCTCTATCTCTGTGAGTCTGCTTCTTTTTTGTAATATTCATTAGTTTGTTGTATTTTTTAGATTCCACATATAAGTGATATCATACAGTATTTGTCTTTCTCTGTCTGACCTATTTCACTTAGCATAATGCCCTCCAAGTCCATCCATGTTGCAGCAAATGGCAAAATTTCATTCTTGCTTATGACTAAGTAGTATTCCATTGTGTGTGTGCATGTGTGTGTGTGTGTGTGTGTGTATATATATATATATATATATATATATATACACACGCACACATACCACATCTTCCTTTTTTAATTTTAATAATACATTTTATTTAATGTACATATAAAACATGGTATTTCAACATAAAAAATTATTAACAGTATATTTTATGTTCCTTTTTCTCATTTGAAGTCTTCAAAATCTGGTGTGTATCTTACACTTTCAGCATCTCTCAGTTAATTCTGGCCACAGTTCAAGTGATCAATAGCCACATGTGGCTAGTACCACATCTTCTTTATCCATTCATCTCTTGATGGACACTTAGGTTGCTTCTATATGTTGGCAATTGTAAATAATGTTGCTATGAACATTGGGGTGCAGGTATCTTTTCGAATTAGTGTTTTTGGTTTTTTCAGATATATACTCAAGAGTGGAACTGCTGGGTCATGTGGCAATTCTATTTTTGTTTTTTTGAAAAAACTCCATACTGTTTTCCATAGTCACTGCACCAATTTATGTTCCCACCAGCAGTGTACAAGGGTTCCCTTTTCTCCACATCCTTGCCAACATTTGTTGTGTTCTTTTTGATGATAGCCATTCTAACAGGTGTGAGGTGAGATCTGATTGTAGTTTTGATTTGCATTTCCCTGATGATTAGTGATATTGAGCCTCTTTTCATGTACCTGTTGGTCATCTGCCCTTCTTCTTAGGAAAAATGTCTATTCAGTTCCTCTGCCCATTTTTAAATCAGGTTGTTTGTTTTGGGGTACAATTTGGTTTGATTTTGGTTTGGGGTTTTTGGTGAGTGTTTTATGTATCTTGTTTAAGAAATCTATGCCTACCCTAAGGTCAAAAACATATCTTCTATTTTCTTCATGAAGCTTCATTTTTCTATCTTTCACATATAGACCTATACTCCATCTTAAGTTACTTTTATTGTATGCTGTAATATAGGAGGCAAGGTTCATTTTCCATATGGATATTTAAAACTATAGCACCATTTAACGCAAAGACAACCCTTCTCCCACTGACCTGCAGTGGCACCTTTGTGATAAATCGAGAGACTGTATACATGTAAGTCTATTTCTGGACTCTTAATTCTGTCCAATTAGTCTATTGGTCTCTCCTTGCATAATCCCATACTGTCTTAATTACTGGAGCTTTATAGTAAGTCTTGAAATCTGAGAGTGTCAGCCCTCCAGCTTTGTTCATCTTCAATATTATCTAAGTTTTTTAAGGTCCTTTCATTTCCATATAAATTTTAGAATCAGCTTGTCAATTTCTACACAAAAACGTGCTAGAATTTTGATTGGGGTCACATTGAATTTATAGATCAATTTAGGACAAATGATACCTTAAAATTACTAACTCTTCCAGTCCACAAAATTGATGTGTCTCTTTATTTCCTTGTCTTCTTTAATTTTTTTTAGCAACACTTTGTAGTTTTAATTATAGATGTCTTATACATCTTTCATTAAATTTAACCCATAAATACAGTTTTAAGGTGCGATTTTAAAGGTCATTGTTTTTCTAAATTTTTTTCTTTTCTTTTTCAGCTGATGTATAGAAAAAAGTACTTTTTCTCTACTGATTTCCCATCCAGCAAATTTGCTAAATTACTCACTAATTCTATAGTTCATAACTTCTTTTGGAATTCTCAAGTGGCTAATTATGTCATTTGTATATACAGGCAATTTTATTTCTTTTATTCTTAAATATGTTTATAATTTTCACTCCTTTCTTCCCTATTGACTGAACCTTCAAAACTACATTGAGTAGACATGGTAGCAATGGACATTCCCAGACTTAGGGGGAAAGAGTTCAATATTACACCACTAAATATGTCAGCTCTAGATTTTTGTAGATGCCTTTTATCACATTAAGTTCTCTATTTTTGCAATTTATTCATATTTTTAAAAATCATGAATGGTGCTGAATTTTTAGGCTAAATATACCTGAGGCTATATTTAAATGAAACAAACTTTGACTTAGCAGGCATAACTTACCTAATACATACACATTTTTTAATTTTATTGACAGCTTTACAAACGTTTTCACACTATACTGATATATATATATATTTATTTTTTAACATCTTTATTGGAGTATAATTGCTTTACAATGGTGTGTTAGTTTCTGCTTTATAACAAACTGAATCAGTTATACATATACATATGTTCCCATATCTCTTCCCTCTTGCATCTCCCTCCCTCCCACCTTCTCTATCCCACCCATCTAGGTGTCACAAAGCAAAAACTGATCTCCCTGTGCTATGCAACTGCTTCCCACTAGCTATCTATTTTACGTTCGGTAGCGTATATATGCCAATGCCACTCTCTCACTTTGTCACAGCTTACCCTTCCCCCTCCCCGTATCCTCAAGTCCATTCTCTAGTAGGTCTGTGTCTTTATTCAGGTCTTCCCCTAGGTTCTTCTGAACATCTTCTCTTCTTTATTTTTTTAGATTCCATATATATGTGTTAGCATACAGTATTTGTTTTTCTCATGCCTACTTCATTCTGTATGACAGACTCTAGGTCCATCCACCTCACTACAAATAACTCAATCTCATTTCTTTTTATGGCTGAGTAATATTCCATTGTATATATGGGCCACATCTTCTTTACCCATTTATCTGTTGATGGACACATAGCTTGAATCCATGTCTTGGCTATTGTAAATAGAGCTGCAATGAACATTTTGGTACATGAATCTATTTGAATTATGGTTTTCTCAGGGTATATGCCCAGTAGTGGGATTGCTGGGTCGTATGGTAGTTCTATTTGTAGTTTTCTAAGGAACGTCCATACTGTACTCCATAGTGGCTGTATCAATTTACATTCCCAACAACAGTGCAGGAGGGTTCCATTTTCGCCACACCCTTTCCAGCATTTATTGTTTGTAGATTTTTAGATGATGGCCATTCTGACTGCTGTGAGATGATACCTCATTGTAGTTTTGATTTGCATTTCTCTAATGATTAATGATGTTGAGCATTCTTTCATGTGTTTGTCTGCAATCTGTATATCTTCTTTGGAGAAATGTCTACTTAGGTCGTCTGCCCATTTTTGGATTCGGTTGTTTGTTTTGTAATATTGAGAGCATGAGCTGCTTGTAAATATTGGATATTAATCCTTTGTCAGTTGCTTCATTTGCAAATATTTTCTCCCATTCTGAGGGTTGTCTTTTCGTCTTGTTGATGGTTGCCTTTGCTGCACAAAAGCTTTTAAGTTTCATTAGGTGCCATTTGTTTATTTTTGTTTTTATTTCCTTTTCTCTAGGAGGTGGGTCAAAAAGGATCTTGCTGTGATTTATGTCATAGAGTGTTCTGCCTATGTTTTCCTCTAACAGTTTGATGGTGTCTGGCCTTACATTTAGGTCTTTAATCCATTTTGAGCTTAGTTTTGTGTATGGTGTCAGGGAGTGTTCTAATTTCATTCTTTTACATATAGCTGACCAGTTATCTCAGTACCACTTATTGAAGAGGCTATCATTTCTCCATTGTATATTCTTGCCTCCTTTATCAAAGATAAGGTGACCATGTGTGCATGGGTTTATCTCTGGGCTTTCTATCCTGTTCCATTGATCTATATTTCTGTTTTTGTGCCAGTACCATACTGTCTTGATTACTGTAGCTTTGTAGTATAGTCTGAAGAGTCTGGGAGTCTGATTCCTCCAGCTCCATTTTTCTTTCTCAAGATAGCTTTGGGTATTCAGGGTCTTCTGTATTTCCATACAAAGTGTGAAATTTTTTGTCCTAATTCTCTGAAAAATGCCAGTGGTAGTTTGATAGGGATTGCATTGAATCTGTAGGTTGCTTTGGGTAGTAGAGTCATTTTCACAATGTTGATTCTTCCAATTCAAAAAAAAAGTATATCTCTCCATCTATTTGTATCATTTTTAATTTCTTTCATCAGTGTCTTATAATTTTCTGCATACAGTTCTTTTGTCTCCTTCAGTGGGTTTATTCCTAGATATTTTATTCTTTTTGTTGCAATGGTAACTGGGAGTGTTTTCTTGACTTCACTTCCAGATTTTTCATCATTAGTGTATAGGAATGCCAGAGATTTCTGTGCATTAATTTTGTATCCTGCTACTTTACCAAATTCATTGATTAGCTCTAGTAGTTTTCTGGTAGCATCTTTAGGATTCTCTATGTATAGGATCATGTCATCTGCAAACAGTGACAGCTTTACTTCTTCTTTTCCAATTTGGATTCCTTTTATTTCCTTTTCTTCTCTGATTGCTGTGGCTAAAACTTCCAAAACTATGTTGAATAATAGTGGTGAGAGTGGGCAACCTTGTCTTGTTCCTGATCTTAGTGGAAATGCTTTCAGTTTTTCACCATTGAGGACTATGTTGGCTGTGGGTTTGTCATATATGGCTTTTATTATGTTGAGGAAAGTTCCCTCTATGCCTACTCTCTAGGGATTTTATCATAAATGGGTGTTGAATTTTGTTGAAAGCTTTCTCTGCATCTATTGAGATGACCATATGGTTTTTCTCCTTCAATTTGTTTATATGGTGTATCACATTGATTGATTTACATATATTGAAGAATCCTTGCATTCCTGGAATAAACCCCACTTGATCATAGTGGATGATCCTTTTAATGTGCTGTTGGATTCTGTTTGCTAGTATTTTGTTGAGGATTTTTGCACCTATGTTCATCAGTGATATTGGCCTGTAGTTTTGTTTCTTTGTGACATACTTGTCTGGTTTTGGTGTCAGGGTGATGGTGGCCTCGTAGAATGAGTTTGGGAGTGTTCCTCCCTCTGCTATATTTTGGAAGAGTTTAAGAAGGATAAGTGTTAGCTCTTCTCTAAATGTTTGATAGAATTCGTCTGTGAAGCCATCTGGTCCTGGGCTTTTGTTTCTTGGAAGATTTTTAATCACAGTCTCAATTTCAGTGCTTCTGATTGGTCTGTTTATACTTTCTATTTCTTCCTGGTTCAGTCTTGGAAGGTTGTGCATTTCTAAGAATTTGTCCATTTCTTCCAGGTTGTCCATTTTATTGGCATAGAGTTGCTTGTAGCAATCTCTCATGATCCTTTGTATTTCTGCAGTGTCAGTTGTTACTCTCCATTTTCATTTCTAATTCTATTGATTTGAGTCCTCTCCCTTTTTTTTCCTGATACGTCTTCCTATGGTTTATCAATTTTGTTTATCTTCTCAAAGAACGAGCATTTTTTTTTATTGATCTTTGCTATCATTTCCTTCATTTCTTTTTCATTTATTTCTGATCTGATCTTTATGATTTCTTTCCTTCTGCTAACTTTGGAGTTTTTTTGTTCTTTTTTCTCTAATTGTTTTAGGTGTAAGGTTAGGTTGTTTATTTGAGATATTTCTAGTTTCTTAAGGTAGTATTGTATTGCTATAAACTTCCCTCTTAGAACTGCTTTTGATGCATCCCATAGGTTTTGGATCGTCGTGTTTTCATTGTCATTTGTTTCTAGGTATTTTTTGATTTCCTATTCTGTGATCTCTTGGTTATTAAGTAGTGTGTTGTATAACATCCATGTGTTTGTATTTCTTACAGATTTTCTCCTGTAACTCATATCTATTCTCATAGCATTGTGGTCAGAAAAGATTTTTGATACAATTTCAATTTCCTTAAACTTACCAAGGCTTGTTTTGTGACCCAAGATATGATCTATCCTGGAGAATGTTCCATGAGCACTGGAGAAAAAAATGTGTTCTGCTGTTTTTGGATGGAATGTCCTATAAATATCAAGTCCATCTTGTTTAATGTATCATTTAAAGCTTGTGTTTCATTATTGATTTTCATTTTGGATATCTGTCCATTGGTGAAAGTGGGATGTGAAAGTCCCCTACTATGATTGTGTCCCTGTCGATTTCCCCTTTTATGGCTGTTAGTATTTGCCTTATTTATTGAGGTGCTCCTATGTTGGGTGCATAAATATTTACTATTTTTATATTTTCTTCTTGGAATGATCCCTTGATCCTTATGTAGTGTCCTTCCTTGTCTCCTGTAATAGTCTTTGTTTTAAAGTCTGTTTGTCTGAAATGAGAGTTGCTACTCCAGCTTTCTTTTGATTTCCATTTGCATGGAATATTTTTTTCCATCCCCTCACTTTTACTCTGTATGTGTCCCTAGGTCTGAAGTAGGTCTCTTGCAGACAACATATATATGGGTCTTGTTTTTGTTTTCATTCAGCCAGTCTATGTCTTTTGGTTGGAGCATTTAATCCATTTACATTTAAGGTAATTATTGATATGTATGTTCCTATTCCCATTTTCTTAATTGTTTGGTGTTTGTTATTGTAGGTCTTTTCCTTCTCTTGTGTTTCCTGCCTAGGGAAGTTCCTTTAGCATTTGTTGTAAAGCTGGATTGGGTTGTTGAATTCTCTTAGCTTTTGCTTGTCTATAAAGGTTTTAATTTCTCCATCAAATCTGAATGAGATCCTTGCTGGATAGCGTAATCTTTGTTGTAGATTTTTCTCCTTCATCACTTTAAATATGTCATGCCACTCCCTTCGCGCTTGCAGAGTTTCTGCTGAAAGATCAGCTGTTAGCCTTATGGGGATTCCCTGATGTGTTATTTGTTGTTTTTCTCTTGCTGCTTTTAATATCTGTTTTTTGTATTTAATTTTTGATAGTTTGATTAATATGTGTCTTGGCGTGTTTCTCCTTGGATTTAGCCTGTATGGGACTCTCTGTGCTTCCTGGACTTGATTAACTATTTCCTTTCCCATATTAGGGAAGTTTTCAACTCTAATATCTTCAAATATTTTCTCTGTCCCTTTCTTTTTCTCATCTTCTTCTGGGACCCCTGTAATTTGAATATTGGTGCATTTAATGTTGTCCCAGAGGTCTCTGAGAGTGTCCTCAATTCTTTCCATTCTTTTTTCTTTATTCTGCTCTGCAGTAGTTATTTCCACTATTTTATCTTCCAGGTCACTTATCCGTTTTTCTGCCTCAGTTATTCTGCTATTGATCCCTCCTAGAGAATTTTTAAGTTCATTTAATGTGCTGTTCATCACTGTTTGTTTGCTCTTTAGTTCTTCTAGGTCCTTGTTACACGTTTCTTGTATTTTCTCCATTCTATTTCCAAGATTTTGGATCATCTTTACTATCATTATTCTGAATTCTTTTTCAGGTAGATTGCCTATTTCTTCTTCATTTGTTATGCTTGGTGGGTTACTGCCTTGCTCCTTCATCTGCTGTGTTTCTCTGTCTTCTCATTTTGCTTAACTTAGTGTGTTTGGGATCTCTTTTTCACAGGCTGCAGGTTCATAGTTTCTGTTGTTGTTGGTGTCTGCCCCTAGTGGCTAAGGTTGGTTCAGTGGGTTGTGTAGGCTTACTGGTGGAGGGGACTAGTGTCTGTGTTCTGGTGGATGAGGCCATATCTTGACTTTCTGGTGGGCACATCCACGTCTGGTGGTGTGTTTTGGGGTGTCTGTGGCCTTATTATGATTTTAGGCAGCCTCTCTGCTAATGAGTGGGGTTGTGTTCCTGTCTTGCTAGTTGTTTGGCATAGGGTGTGCTGCACTGTAGCTTGCTGGTTGTTGAGTGGAGCTTGGTTTTGGCGTTGAGATGGAGATCTCTGGGAGATTTTTGCCATTTAATATTACGTGGAGCTGGGAGGTCTCTTGTGGACCAGTGTGCTGAACTTAGCTCTCCCACCTCAGTGGCACAGCCCTGATGCCTGGCTTGAGCACCAAGAGCCTTTTCTCCACACGGCTCAGAATAAAAGGGAGGAAAAAAGAAATAAAAAAGAAGAAGATAAAATGAAATACAATAAAATAAAGTAAAGCAAAATAAAGTTATTAAAATATAAAATAAAAATAAATATTAAGAAAAAAATTTTAAGTGAGAAAAGAAAAAAAAAAAGGACAGATAGAACCCTAGGACAAATGGTAAAAGCAAAGTTATATAGACAAAACCACACAGAGGAGCATACACTTACAAACTCTCAAAAAGAGAAAAAGGGAAAAATAAATGTATATATCGTTGCTCCCAAAGTCCACCTCCTCAATTTGTGATGATTCGTTGTCTATTCAGGCATTCCACAGATGCAGGGTACATCAAGTCGATTGTGGAGATTTAATCCGCTGCTCCTGAGGCTGCTGGGAGACATTTCCCTTTCTCTTCTTTGTTCGCACAGCTCCCGGGGTTCATCTTTGGATTTGGACCCGCCTCTGTGTGTAGGTTGCCTGAGGACGTCTGTTCTTCGCTCAGAGAGGACGGGGTTAAAGGAGCCGCTGATTCGGGGGCTCTGGCTCACTCAGGCTGGGGGAAGGGAGGGGCATGGAGTGCGGGGCGGGCCTGCGGCAGCAGAGGCTGGCATGACATTGCACCAGCCCGAGGCCACCATGAGTTCTCCCTGGGAAGTTGTCCCTGGATCACGGGACCCTGGCAGTGGCAGGCTGCACAGGCTCCCGGGAGGGGAGGTGTGGATAGTGACCTGTGCTTGCACACAGGCTTCTTGGTGGCGGCAGCAGCAGCCTTAGCGTCTCATGCCCGTCTCTGGGGTCCGCGCTAATAGCCGCGGCTCGCGCCCGTCTCTGGAGCTCCTTTAAGCAGTGCTCTTAATCCCCTCTACTCGCGCACCAGGAAAAACACAGGGAAGAAAAAGTCTCTTGCCTCTTAGGCAGTTCCAGGCTTTTTCCCGGACTCCCTCCCAGCTAGCCGTGGTGCACTAACCCCCTTTCAGGCTGTGTTCACGCAGCCAACCCCAGTCCTCTCCCTGGGATCCGCCCGAAGCCCAAGCCTCTGCTCCCAGCCCCGCCCACCCCGGCGGGTGAGCAGACAAGCCTCTCGGACTGGTGAGTGCCGGTTGGCACCGATCCTCTGTGCAGGAATCTCTCTGCTTTGCCCTCTGCAGCCCTGTTGCTGCGCTCTCCTCCGCGGCTGCGAAGCTTCCCCCCTCCTCCACCCGCAGTCTCCGCCCGCGAAGGGGCTTCCTAGTGTGTGGAAACCTTTCCTCCTTCACAGCTCCCTCCCACTGGTGCAGGTCTCGTTCCTATTCTTTTGTCTCTGTTTATTCTTTTTTCTTTTGCCCTACCCAGGTACGTGGGGAGTTTCTTGCCTTTTGGGAGGTCTGAGGTCTTCTGCCAGCATTCAGTAGGTGTTCTGTAGGAATTGTTCCACATGTAGATGTATTTATGATGTATTTGTGGGGAGGAAGGTGATCTCCGCATCTTACTCTTCCACCATCTTGAAGCTCTATTTTACCTAATATTTAGTACTCAGTTATTTTCCTGAGTCTTAGCACTGTCTGGAATGGGTATAAATAAAGATTTTCAATCTTCTTACCCCATGAAAATACCAGATGGTACAGCTTCCTGTCCTGGAGGGACTATACCCATGACTGCGACCTAGCCTGGTGGGACCTCAATCTCCAGTCTCCTCTCTGACACCCACTTAACAGACAAGCAAACAAATTTCAGTGACGTTAATGAATAGTCCAAAGTCGTACAGTTAACAAAGTGCTGCTAACCTCAAAATATCTATGTTCCCTTCCAAGAATCTGATTGCATGATAATGATGGCATGCTTTATTGAGACCTTTGCTTGTTTTAAATTATATGCCATTCCAAAATATGGCTCCATCCCCTGGATCTCTACAGTTACAGAATAAGACAAGGTATGCTCAGAACTTTGGCATCAGGGAACTTTTCCTAGACCTGTGTTTGATAAATTTGCTTTCTTCATGTTCATTACAGCATTTGAAATTTCTTCCATCCTTAATACTGCCTGGAAAAAAATCAAACTGGAAAAAAATTTGTAACCAAACTCTCAACCACAGATAATGGGCAGCTCATCCAGTAAATAAAAGAACAAACTATATTTTAATGTCCCTGTCCCTTAGCTCCAAATCTTATATTTCACTTCTACCAGAGGGAGTCATCTGCTATCCCACTAAGAAAGGCAGAGGGAAAGAGAGATACTAATATGGAAGAAAAGCAACAAAGGAAGGCTTGAATGAGGTTTAGGAGTGAGAAAGGAAAGTAGGAGTCATGGAGAACAGGGGAGCAAGTCAGTTGCCAATGCATCAGGCTATTGTCACCAGCCACCTGAGAGAAAGCCTCGACACTGCCACTCACACCTAGCCTTTGCCAGCCCCAACACAGCCTTCCCTCACTCTCTGAGGCTCACCTAGCTCAACTCTTCTCTCTTCTGCCTGGGGTCAGGGAAAATGATGCTCGAAGCTCTTACAAGTAGAATTAGGTTTTTATAAAAATTCTTTGCAATTAGGACCAATAGCTCCCAGCTGGGAGTTGTGCTCATTTCACCATTTTACACCACGAGTCTTTAACTCCATTTTCCCACCATGTCTTTCAACTCATTCAACTTTCATTCAGCCATTATTGACTAGAGGTGAAGCAGTGATCATCTCAAGTACCTGCTCTTGTAGAATTCATGTTCCAGTTGAGGAAACAGACTATAAATAACCCTACCCAAATATAAAATGCAATGAGAAGTTTGGAATATGTGCTATAAAGAAAGATAAAGGAGGGGGCATTTGAAGAGAGACCTAAGCAAAGTGAGGATAATACCACACATTGACGTGTGAATTCCCTGCTGAGGGCACAGCAATGATCTCACACTCCATTTCTAAAATATTTCTGAAGAGGGGTAATTTTTCTATAATTTCAAAGAATCTGGTTATTTTCTTAACCACTGTACAAGCCAAGGAAGATAGCACATTTTCTTTCTCATCATCTTCCAGAATGGCAAAAGTCAAATTCTGATGAAAGTCTCATAGCAGGAGAGCCTCCTTAAGCGTCGAAAATAAAATCTACAGAACCACAATGTCTTTACTCTCTGTGATGATGTAACAAAAACTCTTAATTAAAACATGCCTCATTTGTTGACAGCCAAGTTCCCTGCTCAGATTGCCAGCCAAAGCTCAGCTCCAATCAATTCCTGGTTCGTTTTCAAATTGATGTTTTCCTTTAGCCTGGTAGTTTTAAATTCACAGTTATCCAATAACCAGTTCCACCTAGTTAAGAGGAAAATGAAACACTCAGCTAGATCATTATTTTCATGGTATGAAATAAGAAAAGTGAAGGTAATGCTGGGGAACCAGAATCCCCATGATACCAGGCCTTAAAGAGGAAGATAATTGAAATACGGAGGCAAAGTTTCCAAGAGGGTCGAATTGTCATGCTATGTACTGTGGTCAATTCATGCATTTGAGAAAAGCTTTTCATGGGAACTTGCAAAGAAACATTAGTAAGGCAATAGTAATAAAGTTAAATCATTGTGGAAGAATTTTTCTCCTCCTCTATTGTGATGTTTTGAAATTTGTGAGGCTGTCTCTCTGTCTTCTCTCGAAAAATCAGGGGGAATTTCCTATTCCCCAAAGTTCTTCAAGTGTCTCAGTGATAGGCTCTACAAAAATGGGTGGATTTGTCTAATTAATGAGAGCCTAAAAAGTACTTTGAAAATCCCATCATCAAAGGAGTGATTTAAGTGAAAGGATCATTAGATTATATATTTACAGTCAAGTAAGATGAAAAGGATAATGATGGGAAGTGATACAGTAATTAATCAGGAAGACTGTGAATGATTCCTTTTCCAGAGTAATAGTTACTGTCAACAAGCACATTCAGATTATTTCCTGAAAGGAGATTCTGAGCAGCTCTACAGCAGTGAGCTGAGTCTCTTTCTCAATAGATGTTTTTTAATAATGTGTTAAAATAAATCTCACCTACAGGTAGTAATTGCATTGGGAGACATAACAACAATGGGTACCATTTTCTGAGGACTGAACTAAATATTTTCCATGTGTATTTCATTTATAACCCACAACAACACTCTAAGGCAGGTATTATCCTGGGAAATTTAGGACTAGTAGTGACCATCCACAGCTATTGAGTCTTGGAAACAGAATATAAATCCAGCTCTAACTCTACAGTCTATTCCCCCAAACACTGTACTATATTGCCCTAAGAGTCCTCCTTTTCTTTTTCAATTCCTTACTTTTTGTCCCCATAAAATTTTCTATCAGACCAGGGACAAAATATAGGGCATATCCTGGGTGATGGACAACATTTCTCTTTGGTGTCATTCTAAATGCTCTAAAACATTCTAGAGAATGCTTTGTACATTGCTTTTCTAACATGCTAGTTTCAGAATTCAATAATGCATATAATATGATGTTACAAAGATAATACATTTTCCTTTAGGGCATAGTGTTATTGAGACACTTTTTTGTGAAAAAAATTAAAAGCTATTAAAACTAACAAAATGAGGAGAAAATAGAGGCAAGTAAATTTTTGGCAAGATATTTTCATAACTGTCAGGAATTCTCTGTGATATGTGCCCTTCTATGTTCAACAAACTGATCAGCATTTTCTTCGTCTAGTATGCAAGCACTTACATAACGCCGTTCACCACTCAGTCTGGGCACGTGATCAGTATTAGATGCGAGTCCAAATGGATGATTTCCTATGTGGTAGCACCACAGTTCATAGAGTCTCCAAGTTCTATCTAGTGCCAAATTACTCTTTTACTATCTTTAGCTGGAACTAGAGTGTCACTTTTTGTTTTTAGTTCTTATTTTCATGAGATTCCTTTGCAGGTTCACACATGAAGGAACAATCAATCTTTAGACCAAAGTCAGATTGGGTAGAACCCAGCAGAGATCAGACCAGTGTGGAACAGAGTCAGAACTGCTATATCCTCCCTGGAGCTTGCATTACAGCATTGGGGAGACAAACAATAAACACAAAAACTATGTAGAATATGTAGTATATCAGATGGCATGAAATATTCTGTATTCACTTTCTGGGGCTGCCATAATAACATACCAGAAACTGCGTGGCTTTTAAGAACCACCAGAAATGTGTTCTCTTATAGTCTAGAGGTTGCAAGTCTAAAATCAAGGTGTTCCTTGGCTTGCAGCTGCATCACTCCAATCTCTGCTTCTGTCATCACAAAACATTCTTCCTGTGTGTCTCTGTCTTCCTATGGTGCCTTCCACTTCTCACAAAGACACAAGTCATATTGGGTTAGGGCCCATTCTAATGACCTCATCTTAATTTGATGAAATCTACAAAGACACTATTTCCAAATAAAATCACATTCATAGGTACAGTGGACTTTCAATATATCCTTTTAGGGACACAATTCAATGCATAACAGATGCTAGGAGAAAAATTAAGCAGAGAAACTCATTATGACATGTGTGTAGGTGGGGAATAGGGAATAGGGAATAGATGCATTATTAAATAGGGTAGCCAAAAGAAGTCTCACTGAAAAGGAGATTTTTCCATAAAGATCCGAAGATGAGGGAACCAGCTAATGGATGATTGAACAAGAACACATGCAAAGGCTCTGTGGAATGTAGCAGACATGTTCAAAGAGCAGCAAGGAGGCCAGAGTGGCTGAAGCAGAGTGAACAAGGGGTAAAGTAATGAGAGGAGTTTTGAAAAGTAACAGGGGAGCCAGATTGTAAAGACTTTGGCTTTTATTCCAAGTGAGACGGAAGCTCTTGAAAAATTTTGATCAAAAGATAACATAATTTCATTTGTATATTAACAGGACTTTTCTGACCACAGTTAAAAGTAGACTCTAAGGGAGCAGGTGGAAGCAGGGATCCAGTTTAAAATGCTATTGAGAGATGATGATGGTTTGACAGTGGAGATGGTCAGTTTCTGAATATTTTTTGAAGGTGGAGCTAACAAAATTTGCTGACAGATTTGTTGTGGGGTGTGAAAGAAAGAGAAGTGTCAAGGATAACACAAGATTTTTGGCTAGAGTAACTGAAAGAAGACAGTTGCAAATAACTTAGATGTCCAAAATAAAAAAAGAGCTGTACGAGAGAGAAAATCAAGAAATCATTGAACATACCAAGTTTCAAATTTGGGTGGGGGGGTTGGTACCCAAATGGAAACGTCCAGTGGAGAGTTGACTATGAGTCTGTATGTGTGAGAAAAAACCTCCCTGTTCCACATCTCACCTTGGCAGGTGCTGTGGCAAAACTGGCCAATGCTATAGTGTGAGCAGGAGCCTGAACAGAAAGCTCCGTGGTTTGTTTGGAAAAATGTCCCAGAGGAAAAGTGGAGGAATTATAGTGTTTTCTCATGATACAACTTCAGAGTTTATTCATTTATGTAATAAAAATATATTCATTATATAGCTTGGCAGTTTTTAGAACTATATATTACAAGGACTTCCAAAAGGTGAGAGACCAAATTTGCAGATCTAACATAAAATAGGTTGCTCTCTTATTAGTAAAAGACCCCACAGATAAGAGAAATGACCTAGCCAGAAGACAGAAACAGACAAGCCCAAACATTCATGGAGGAGAGAGGATGTATGGTCCTTCATTATGTGGTTTCAGGAGGCTCATCTTTAACCCTTCCAAAGAAGAGGGCTACCATAGGCTCTGGGAGAGAAGGATCCACAAAGCACCCAACCCAGGCCCCATGTGGGACCCATCCTCAGTTTGGGACAGAGTGAAAGTGTTCTCTCCAACTTTGCCTGGGGAGCAGCTCTTTTGAAAAGAGGAGATGCACCTACCAATTCATGCTCTCCAGGAAGTGCATTCCAGGAACTCCAGGAAGTTCTCCAGGCAGCACTGATGATCACATGACTCATTCTGCCAGGAAATGAGGCAAAAAAGTGTGTTTTTGTAGGTTTGTAAGGTGGAGCTAAAATTCAAGTACTTAGCCCAGGAAAAAGCTTCAATTTGCAGATTTCTTCCATATTTTCATTTTTTCTCTTCCAGGCTAAGATGCCACTATAGAAATGTATCGTGACCTTGAGGTCCAAAGCTGGGATCCAGAGGTATTTTCAACCATGGCTATGTTCCTTTTCTCTCTATTCAACCTCTGGTTCTACATCACAGACACAGCGAAGTCATATGGTGTGGACACACAGCTCCTCCAGAACACATTCTGAGTTGTTAAGAGATGCTGTGAAGCTCTAAGTGATGCAGGAAAATGTAAATTGTTACACAAATCTTAGTTAACTTCTTAATTAATGCTGCAGATTAATGGAAGGCTTTTACTTCTTTAGAAGAAGTCATGTAATCTGTCTATAAAAATTTACTAATTTTACACAGGAGGAATAGGAGGACAAACTGGCTCGTGGCTTGCTCAAAGCCTTACATTTTGTTACCCATGGAAATAAGGGTAGAATACTAGTCTCTCTTGACTTCTTGACCACTTTTTCATACACTACTCAGTATTTAACCATAAATAGTATGGCTGCCAGGATCTGTAATATTTGGCAGACATACAGCATCAACTTACATCTCTGCAAGGATCTCCAATGGTCCTCTCACTCCAGGCAAATTACAGTCAAATCTTCTTAAGATCTTAAATATCTTTCCAGACACTCTGAGGGAAAAGGTTGCCTGATATAATGGAATGGCCGCAAATTTTGAAATCAGGCAGCTGTCTATCAACCCAGGCTGTCATTCACTAACTCTGTGACTTAGAGCTTCTAGGAGCTTCAGTTTCTTCACTACACAATGAAGACAATAACATTTATGCCAAAGACTTGTCTTAATGATTAATTGTGATATGGTATTTAAAGGTTGTAACAAGGCACAGAATAGTAATAACTGCTGAATAATAATAATTACTGTTATTAAAGGAAAGCTGCAAAGTAAAGTGCACTCAAGTTGACAAACAGGTAGGAGGGAGTTATGAACTGCTAGGTAAAAACAAAAAACAAATGAGCAGACAATATACACAATTAGGTAAGTAAATATGATAGTGAATAAATAACTAGAGGCTTCTGTGATTAAAACAGTTGGCAGAACCAGTGATATTACAAGCCTGGAACCTTTTCATATCTTATTTTCATGAGTATCTTTAGCACATAGTACCAAGAATTTTGAAAATCTATCATTAACAAGAATAAGTTAGAAGAAGAAGCTGAGGAGGAGGAAGAGAAAGGAGGGATAGGAGGTGATGGAAGATACGCAGTATATAGAGACATATGTGCCCCTCAGAACTACTTGTACAGTACATAAGGGAGCCTTTTGTAATTGAAAAGGAAATACAGACACACTACCTTGTTGGTGTCTGTAAAATCACCCATTGGACCGCAAAAAAAAAAAAAAAAAAAAAAAAAAAAAAAAAAAAAATCACCCATTGGTCTTCTCATCCCTGCAGAAAAAAATATCTGAACATCAGTGCTTTTGCATAGAGGAGGATCTTAGGGGGATGGTAAGAAGATCCTGGAGAACACTCAGGCCAGACACATCCCCTCCGCATGTCCAACGCACCCAGCCCCATTCCACCTGTGGAGAAACTGAAGCAAAGTATGACTTCCCACCACCATTATGGTCAGTGCTAGGAGCAGCCAAGTAGCAAACTTTTTGATCCTTTGTAGTCAGAAAGCTCACCAATATTATTTCCAAATACATGAAGGCACTTATGGTAAAGGGGCCACTCAGGCAGTGGTTTGCTTCTAGACTCTTGTTGAAGCTTTCTTTCCTTCCAATTAATGCTCCTTCCAGCCAAAGAAAATCTAGGGTTCTCTCTGAAAGTTTTCCATCTCCCTCAAGTTTTCCTCCGTGGTGGCACAGTTGGCCTTGCTAATGAGGCCCTTGTGGGAGGGTTCACGGTTGCCAGTGCCTCCCTCGCCCTGGCTGCTGATTACAACCTGGCATCAAAGCTTCCGAGAGTTTATTACCATATGTTCCATTTCCCTTTTTAGCACTGTTTGGGCTCTGTGTTCAAAGACGAGGTACTTCCTACAGTCTGGCTACAGCAGTTTTTAGAAGATGATTTGAGCTATAACAAAACGCTGTGCTTTGTTGAAGACTCATCTGGAAGAGACCATTCTCCCTTTCGTGAGTAGCTGTGTTTCAGCACACGATTACATATACATATTAAAGGCTCTATCAGCTAGCCTGGGCAGGCAGGATTTTTCCTGCTATTCTAAGCTTACCTTTCACACTGTCAGGCTCAATAATATTAAGGATGCCTGTCAGGGTTGGAATGGAAGGAAATCTCAGACAGGCATAAAGTTTTCTTGTAGCTAGAGGATCAAAATAGATTCCTCAAATTAACTTCTTGTTTGTTTTTCTTGGAGGTAATTTTCCAGGAGGGTTGACATAAACAAAGACTTGCTCCTGCAAATCCTGTGCTCTGATTGTGAAAGAGCGTTTGTAGAACTAAAATCCTGTCAGTGTTGTTCTTTAAAGCACCAAAGATTTTATTTTTAGCCTGTTCTATGGAATGTTTTACAAGTGTAGTTTGTGTTTTTATTTAAATACCCTGGCCACCCCCACATTCCATATAATGTGATCAAACTTACTGAAAAAGACTTATGTAGCAATATTTATACCAGAGGCAGAAAAAGGCTATGGAAACTTATACATATTACTTGTCAGTGTAGAAATACAGTTAAACCATGTCTTACATATTTTCCTTCTTCTAAAACTCTTAATAGCTTTCTTTCCAGTTTGTGGTCACGATTCCCAAAGGAAAATTCCAAAGTTGCTCTGGTTACCCTAGTAATACAATCAGGTATAAATTGTGCTCCTATATTTCCAAACACCTGTATCCAAGCAACATATGAAAGTGTGCTGCCAGATGATATATGTATAGTCAGTAGGTAAGCTTGACTTTACAGAAAAAAGTTGAGAGAAAAAAGAAATGAATAAAAAACAAAGACAAAAGCAAAATAAAATCACAAGGAAAAGTAATACTGGTTTTCTTTTTTTTTTTTAATTTCTCTGTTATATCTGAAAAAAAAAGATAGGCTATTATTGTTTAATAAATTACTAATTTCTGGGGGAATTCATAGTTTTGGATTAAATGATGTACCTTACTGGATTCTTCTATAGCTAGACATTCTAGCCTGAAAAATAAATCAAGAAAGTTTCCCAGTGGTCATCAAAAGACCTTCTTACGTGGCAAGTAGAAGAGACTCATAAAGGCCCAAAGCATTTATCGTGACTAAAAGAGACTGTGGAGTAGGAAACTCATCAGCCAGGACTCTAAGAGTAATATGTTAACATTTTACTGGTCTCTTGTATTCCAGAACTCAGACTTACTTATATTCCTAGCACAATCCTTCTTACCTCAATGAATCCAGAAACTTAAGGCACGGACTGGCATTTCTGCCTGGAAATCCATATTCACTCCAGATTAAACTCTTCTAGACACATAAATGCCAGACTCTAAACTTAAAGACACGTACCAGCTCTATGCACTTGGGAAATATTTATCACCTTCTTTAAGCCTATGTTGACTCATCTTCAAAGCATGAATAATAAGGGGAGGGGAATAGGGAGTTATTCTTTATTGGGTACAGTTTCAGTTTGGGAAAATAAAAAATATCTAGGGATGGTTGGTGGTGACAGTTCTACAACAATGTTAATGCACCTAATGCAACTTAAAAATGCTTAAAATGGACCAGGAAGATAAAAGAATGGAAATAACTACTGCAGAGCAGAATAAAGAAAAAAGAATGGAAAGAATTGAGGACACTCTCAGAGACCTCTGGGACAACATTAAACACACCAACATTTGAATTATAGGGGTCCCAGAACAAGAAGAGAAAAAGAAAGGGACTGAGAAAATATTTGAAGAGATTATAGTTGAAAACTTCCCTAATATGGGAAAGGAAATAGTTAATCAAGTCCAGGAAGCACAGAGAGTCCCAGACATGATAAATCCAAGGAGAAACACTCCAAGACACATATTAATAAAACTATCAAAAATTAAATACAAAGAACAAATATTAAAAGCAGCAAGGGAAAAATAACAAATAAAACATAAGGGAACCCCCATAGGATTAACAGCTGAACTTTCAGCAGAAACTCTGCAAGCCAGAAAGGAGTGGCACGACATTTTAAAGTGATGAAGGAGAAAAATCTACAACCAAGATTACTCTACCCAACAAGGATCTCATGCAGATTTGACAGAGAAATTAAAAGCTTAACAGACAAGCAAAAACTAAGAGAATTCAGCAACACCAATCCAGCTTTACAAGAAATGCTAAAGGAACTTCTCTAGGGAAAATACAACAGAAGGAAAAGGTCTACAATAATAAACCCAAAACAATTAAGAAAATGGTAATAGGAACATACATATCGATAATTACCTTAACTGTAAAGGGATTAAATGCTCCAACCAAAAGACATAGACTGGCTGAATGGATACAAAAACAAGACCCGTATATATGCTGTCTACAAGAGACTCACTTCAGACCTAGGGACACATACAGAATGAAAGTGAGGGGATAGAAAAAGATATTCCATGCAAATGGAAATCAAAAGAAAGCTGGAGTAGCAATTCTCATATCACACAAAATAGACTTTAAAACAAAGACTATTACAAGAGACAAAGAAGGACACTACCTAATGATGAAGGGATCGATCCAAGAAGATATATCATTGTAAATATTTATGCACCCAACATAGGAGCACCTCAATATATAAGGCAAATACTAACAGCCATAAAAGGGGAAACTGACAGGAACACAATCATAGTAGATGACTTTAACACCCCACTTTCACCAATAGACAGATCATCCAAAATGAAAATCAATAAGGAAACACAAGCTTTAAATGATACATTAAACAAGAGGGACTTAATTGATATTTATAGGACATTCCATCCAAAAACAACAGAATACACATTCCTCTCAAGTGCTCATGGAACATTCTCCAGGATAGATCGTATCCTGGGTCACAAATCAAGCCTTGGTAAATTTAAGAAAATTGAAATCATATCAAGTATCTTTTCTGACCACAACACTATGAGACTAGATATTAATTACAGGAAAATATCTGTAAGAAATAAAAACACATGGAGGCTAAACAACACACTACTTAATAACCAAGGGATCACTGAATAAATCAAAGTGGAAATCAAAAAATACCTAGAAACAAATGACAATGAAAACACAATGACCCTAAACCTATGGGATGCAACAAAAGCAGTTCTAAGAGGGAAGTTTACAGCTACACAAGCCTACCTTAAGAAACAAGAAATATCTCAAATAAACAACCTAACCTTACACCTAAAGGAATTAGAGAAACAAGAACAAAAAACCCCAAAGTCAGCAGAAGGAAAGAAATCATAAAGATCAGATCAGAAACAAATGAAAAAGAAATGAAGGAAATTATACCAAAGATCAGTAAAACTAAAAGGTGGATCTTTAAGAAGATAAACAGACCTGATAAACCATTAGCCAGACTCATCAAGAAAAAAAATGGACAAGACTCAAATCAATAGAATTAGAAATGAAAAAGGAGAAGTAACAACTGACACTGCAGAAATACAAAGGATCATGAGAGATTACTACAGGCAACTCTATGTCAATAAAATGGACAACCTGGAAGAAATGGACAAATTCTTAGAAATGCATAACATTCTGAGACTGAACCAGGAAGAAATAGAAAATATGAACAGACCAATCACAAGCACTGAAATTGAAACTGTGATTAAAAATCTTCCAAGAAACAAAAGCCCAGGACCAGATGGCTTCACAGGCGAATTCTATCAAACACTTAGAGAAGAGCTAACACCTATCCTTCTCAAACTCTTCCAATATATAACAAAGGGAGGAACACTCCCCAACTCATTCTACGAAGCCACCATCACTCTGATACCAAAATCAGACAAAGATGTCACAAAGAAAGAAAACTACAGGCCAATATCACTGTTGAGCACAGATGCAAAAATCCTCAACAAAATACTAGCAAACAGAATCCAACAGCACATTGAAAGGATCATCCACTATGATCAAGTGGGGTGTATCCCAGGAATGCAAGGATTCTTCAATATACACAAATCAATCAACGTGATACACCATATTAACAAATTGAAGGAGCAAAACTATATGATCATCTAAATAGATGTAGAGAAAGCTTTCAACAAAATTCAACACCCATTTATGATAAAAACCCTCCAGAAAGTAGGCATAGAAGGAACTTTCCTCAACATAATAAAGGCCATATATGACAAACCCACAGCCAGCATTGTCATCAATGGTGAAAAACTGAAAGCATATCCACTAAGATCAGGAACAAGACAAGGTTGCCCACTCTCACCACTCTTATTCAACATAGTTTTGGAATTTTTAGCCACAGCAATCAGGGAAGAAAAAGAAATAAAAGGAATCCAAATTGGAAAAGAAGAAGTAAAGCTGTCACTGTTTGCAGATGACATGATACTATACATAGAGAATCCTAAAGATGCTACCAGAAAACTACTAGAGCTAATCAATGAATTTGGTAAAGTAGCAGGATACAAAATTAATGCATAGAAATCTCTTGCATTCCTATACACTAATGATGAAAAATCTGAAAGTCAAATTAAGAAAACACTCCCATTTACCACTACAACAAAAAGAATAAAATATCTAGGAATAAACCTATGTAAGGAGACAAAAGACCTGTATGCAGAAAGTTATAAGACACTGATGGGGCTTTCCTGGTGGCACAGTGGTTGAGAGTCTGCCTGCCGATGCAGGGGACGTGGGTTCGTGCCCCGGTCTGGGAGGATCCCACGTGCCGCGAAGCGGCTGGGCCCATGAGCCATGGCCACTGGGCCTATGCATCCGAAGCCTGTGATCCACAACAGGAGGGGCTGCAGCAGTGAGAGGCCCACGTACCGGGAAAAAAAAAAAAAAAAAAGGCACTGATGAAAGAAATTGAAGATGATACAAATAAATGCAGAGATATACCATGTTCTTGGATAGGAAAAATCAATATTGTGAAAATGACTATACAACCCAAAGCAATCTACAGATTCAATGCAATCCATATCAAATTACCAGTGGCATTTTTTACAGAACTAGAACAAAAAGTCTTAGAATTTGTATGGAGACACAAAAGACCCTGAGTAGCCAAAGCAGTCTTGATGGGAAAAAATGTAGCTGGAGGGATCAGACTTCCTGAATTCAGACTGTACTACAAAGCTACAGTAATCAAGACAGTATAGTACTCACAGAAACAGAAATATAGATCAATGGAACAGGATAGAAAGCCCAGAGATAAACCCACGCACCTATGGTCAACTAATCTATGAGAAAGGAGGCAAGGATATACAATGGAGAGAAGACAGTCTCTTCAATAAGTGGTGCTGGGAAAACTGGACAGCCACATATAAAAGAATGAAATTAGAACACTCCCTAACACCATACACAAAAATAAGCTCAAAATGGATTAAAGACCTAAATGTAAGGCCAGACACCATCAAATTCTTAGAGGAAAACCTAGGCAGAACACTGTATGACATAAATCACAGCAAGATCCTTTTTGACCCACCTCCTAGAGATATGGAAATAAAAACAAAAATAAACAAGTGGGACCTAATGAAACTTAAAAGCTTTTGCACAGCAAAGGAAACCTTAAACAAGATGAAAAGACAACCCTCAGAATGGGAGAAAATATTTGCAAATGAAGCAACTGACAAACGATTAATCTCCAAAACATACAAGCAACTCATGCAGCTCAATATCAAAAAAACAAACAATCCAATCCAAAAATGTGCAGAAGACCTAAATGGACATTTCTCCAAAGAAGATATACAGATTGCCAACAAACACATGAAATAATCCTCAACATCATTAATCATTAGAGAAATGCAACTCAAAACTACAATGAGATATCATCTCACACCGGTCACAATGGTCATCATTAAAAAATCTACAAACAATAAATGCTGGAGAGGGTGTGGAGAAAAGGGAACCCTCTTTCACTGTTGGTGGGAATGCAAATTGATACAGCCACTATGGAGAACAGTATGGATGTTCTTTAAGAAACTACAAATAGAACTATCATATGACCCAGCAATCCCACTACTGGGCATATACCCTGAGAAAACCAAAATTCAAAAAGAGTCATGTACCAAAATGTTCATTGCAGCTCTATTTACAATAGCCAGGACATGGAAGCAACCTAAATGTTCATCAACAAATGAATGGATAAAGAATATGTGGCAAATATATACAATGGAATATTAGTCATAAAAAGAAATGAAATTGAGCTATTTGCAGTGAGGTTGATGGACCTAGAGACTGTCCTACAGAATGAAGTAAGTCAGAAAGAGAGAAACAAATACTGTATGCTAACACATATCTATGGAATCTTAAGAAAAAAGAAAAAAAATGGTCAGAAGAACCTAGGGGCAAGACGGTAATAAAGATGCAGACCTACTAGAGAATGGACTTGAGGATACAGGGAGGGGGAAGGGTAAGCTGGGATAAAGTTAGAGAGTGGCATGGACATATATACACTACCAAACATAAAATAGATAGCTAGTGGGAAGCAGCCGCATAGCACAGGGAGATCAGCTTGGTGCTTTGTGACCACCTAGAGGGGTGGAATAGGGAGGGTGGGAGGGAGAGAGACGCAAGAGGGAAGAGATATGGGGACATATGTATATGTATAACTGATTTACTTTGTTATAAAGCAGAAACTAACACACCATTGTAAAGCTATTATACTCCAATAAAGATGTTAAAAAAATTTTTTTAAATGCTTAAAATGGTAAATAGTAAATTTTATGTGATGTATATTTTACCACAATAAAAAACAATAACAGGAATAATGAGTACCCCATAGGATTGTTTTGAGAATTCCATTAGATAATAAACAGTCTACATGGTGCCTGGCACACAGTAGGTGCTCAATAAATGTTCCTTATTAGTGTTGTGATTCACAGTAACATTAGTAAAAATTGACTCGAACTCCTGCAGGAGTCACAATCAGTATCTGTGGTTATCATTCCCTGTCTCATCACCTTTCTCCTCCCCACTGCACTGGTCCACCTTCACCCTTTGGTCTCCAGTCCCACTCTTCACTATTTCCCTTTTCCAGATCTGCATTCTCTCCAACATCCTTATATCATCAGAGCTAGTCATCACAAACGCCCAAAAAATGTTTGGGAGGGTCAAGCTCTTTTGCTAAAGTTGCATATAAAAACAATTTAAAAAAGAAACTATTTTAAATTCAGCTTCCAGTTGATCAAAAGATCTTTAAAGTGACTCTAAAGCTTTGACATTTGAAAGACTAACCCTGGGTAAAATTACACAATAAATTTTGATTTCCATTTCCTCCTATTCTTTCTTAGATGGGAATAGAACCAATGACCAGCACTTCAGGATTCAGAGTAATTTTCACAGGTTTCCATTCATTCATTTCATCCCCCTACAGGTGACATCCCAGGAACAGTTACCCCAAAACTATCATTCTTGACCCTACAGTTTGACGGTGTCCTGCAGCCTTTATACACCCATGATGCCTAATAGGATCTATCCTCCAAACCCTGTCCCTTCCTCCAGACACCCCAAAACATAAATGGTTAGAGTTAGAAAGAACCTTGGGAATCTTCAGTCAATGCCCTTCATCTTACCAATAAAAACTTGAAGCCCAACATGGTCAGATAATGAGAACTACCTTACATATCTGCTCTGGATCCCACCGTCTTCAGTCTTCTTACAGACCTTGCACTATCAAGGATTCCCTCTCTTCTGTAACTGCCATTTTGCTTCACAATTTGTTCTTTCCAATTGGCATTTATATATGCACAGATGTTTCCCACCTTTTAAAAAAATCCCTTTCTCCATCTCTACCTCCCTCCAATTCCTAGTCTATGTCTCTTCTCTCACAGTCCAGGGTCTCAAAGGCACAAGCTGCACTCACTCTTCTCACTTCTTCACCTCTCACTCGACTTCTGGTGGTCTGGTGTCTATCCTTACCACGCTTCCAAAAGTGCTCTCTCAGGCCAACAACTGAAGTCTTCTAGGTCTTTATATTCACCTTTCAAACATCTTGTCTGACCTTTCAATAGCATTTGATACTGTTCAAATACTTCCCTCTTAAAATACTCTTCCCTGACTTCCTTGCTGTCACTCTGTCTTGGTTCTGCTGCAAATTCTCTGGTCACTCCATCTCAGTATTTTTGGCTAGCTGCCCATCTCTGCCCATACATTCAATGTTAGAGTGCCTCGGGGCTTTATCCTGGACCTTTTTCTTTAGCTTTTTCTCTATAAACTCTTCCTGGGCAATGTTTTCTGCTTCAGTAACTTTAGTGGCCAATAGTTCTGAAATCATTTGCTTCTGAGCTCCATATGAGTACCAAACCGATGGCTTCATTTTTATGATCTTTAAGAAACCTCAAATTCAACCTGCTCATATCATTTTCCTTCCAAAATGTGCTCTTTCTCTTATTTTTTATTTTAATTAATGGTCTTATTATGCACCCAGTGGCTAAGGAAAACAAATCTAGAAGGCACCCTTGTTCCTCCCTCTTCTTTAATCCCACTTTATACATTCATTCTTTTATTCATTGAGACAGTTGAGTTCCTACTATGTACCAGGCTCGATTTTAGTCACCTCTAATCTATTCTGTTTAATTCATTCTGTTATCTAAATAGTGATCTAGTTTGCCAAATTATCTTCTCCACCACACGCTTAGTTTATGTTCCATGTCTTCCCTGAACTACTGCAATAACCTCTTAACTGCCCCACATTCACTCTTTCTTTCTTCATTTATCCTTATGTTATATTTAATCCTCTTTATTACCACTTTTAATCATCAAAACCTTCAAAGAAGTTTTACAATGAACAAGAAGCATGCATATATGTGCTCTCCACTTATATTCCACAATTGTTAACACTGTACTATATTTGCTTTATTTTACTCTTTCTATATCATGCTTTTGTGAACATAAAAATATTCATATTTTTATCTGTATTATTTGAAAGTAAGTTGTAAATAACATGACACTTCACCCCATGACTTCAGTGTACATATCTTAAGAATATGGAGAATGTCCTATATAACCACAATACCATATCTAAGAGAATTAACAATGATATCCCATAATATCCAGTCCGTATTCCCAATTTCCCAATTGCCCCAAGAATCTCTTCTCTTGTTCCTCCCTCCACCCTCAATCAGGATTCATTCCATTGTTATATATCTCTTTTACATTTTAGTTTAGAATTACCCCCAATCATTTTTTTTAATGACATGAACTTTTTGTTAAGTTCAAGATAGTTGCATTGTAGAGTGTCCCATATTCCGAGTATGCTGGTCTATTTCCTCCTTATATAGAGATGTTACGTCTTAACATTTGGTGAAGGTGCTAACAGCTCTCTGCTCTCTTCATCACAACCATATATTTTTCCCTTTTCAATTAGAAAGTGATTTATCAGGTGACCCTCTGGCACCATGCTAATATCTTGTTCCCTAACAAGGTTTCACTCAATGTTTTAGCACCCATTGATGATCATTGGCTGCATCAATTACGAAGTTGGGGTAATCTTTTCAAACTGTAAATCTGATCATCATTTCTCATCAGTCATTTTCTATTACTACAGAATAAAGTCCAAAACACTTAGAATGCCTTCCAAGTCCCTTCAAGGTCTGTTTACCCCTGTTATCTAGTTTCTCTCATCTTCACTCTACATGTTCTATCCAAATTGGTTTTCTATTGGAAATATTCAAGTTAGATTGAAAGTTCACATATTCTGCCTTTAGCGATGCATTTGACCTTCTAAAAATCTGCTTTTCTGCCTTTTGTGTTTATCTTTTTCGGGGGAAAAAAAAATATGACTTGAAGCAAAGCTGAAAGTCTCTGTGAAGCCAGATAATAATGTTTTCTTTTAAGTTAATCTCTTTTGCAAAGCTATGGATTCCAAAGGCTCTTAGCAGGCAGTAGAGGGTCTGCTTCTTGGAAGGGATAAAATGTCTCAAACAGTTTCACCCTGATTTTCGCTTAAGGGAAAGGAAAAGTCATCTGATGCACTTTCTGTGTAACTACTGTTGACAAAAAGTTCGGCCTGAAATTTCTGCCCCTCTGTTTCCTCCAGAGAAGGATTAAAGGGGAGACAAATGATAACGTGCTTAATTTTTCTTCCAGCAGTTTTAACTTCCACTAAATTTCACTTTTCAAGTTCTTTAGCTTTCTGAAGTTATTGCTGTTAACAGAAACAATAATTGCTATTATTATTATGACAGTAATATAGCATCTGTACTTTTATTCTGCCATGTGGAGGACATCAAAACTTGAATAACCCATTATCATCTTTTTAGGTAAGAGAACACATCTGTAGACTAACTGTTCTGGCCAACAGTCAGGGTGTGTCCCTCGGAGGTCAGTACTTTGGACCACTCAATCCTGCATGCCAATGGGTAGCCCTCATCCATGTTAATGACAGAGTGGCATGCAACCTAGGAAGTGTTTGTTAAAGAAGAGAGCACAGTCTGAAGCAAACTTACAACTTTTCTAATAGGAGACCACGTCTATACTGTGTACATTAACAACAAACGACAATTTTGGTCAGGAATAATCAGGACGTTCTTCTACAGAGTTCTCACTTTTCCCAGGTTCCTATGAGTCTTGAGGATGGTGTTCCAGTTTCAAAGTTTGCTTATCCTCCCACTTCATCAGGTTCACAAAGAAGACTTTCTCAGTTCCTGTCACTCCTACTTCAGTATTGTCTTTCTCTGCCTCATGGTCTTCTAGGGCAAAAATCTCAGCCAATTTTAATCGTGTACTTTATACAAAGCCAGCCTGTGGGGTAAAAAAGAACTTTGGAAGGCCAACCAAAATAAGCTCTTGGTCCAAAACAACTGGTCTCAGTCTAGATGAGCATGATCCTTGAGAAGCAAAAGGTGGAGGCCTGAGGGTAAAGGGGCCAGAGGTTGTTGGCTTTTTCTAGCGGCCACATTTCGGGTTTATTGTCATGGCCTCTTATTGAGCTCATGCTCTCTGCAGTCTCCTCATGTCCTCTGAGCTCCTCTTTTCTCCTAGGAGAAGTCACTTATTCACAGCTGGCAGGTACTAGGGTATCCCTACTAAAATAATAAAGCTCCAGTCATTTGGACCATGATATTAAACAGTCACACAAAGGATACTTCATCATACTATTTAATCAAAAGTCACATGTCAAAACCCACTGAAGACAAAATCTATAATCAGTGAGTTAAGATATTACCCTTATGGGAATCAGGTAGGCCCAGTTGCCTTCGTTATCAAAGGCTGAAAGTATATGGGGAAGTATAGATGAACTGAGTATAGAAATACTCTAACTATATTCATTATTTAGAGAATACCTACTAGGTGTGCGCTTGACTCTAAGGATAACGATCCTCATTCATAAAGGAGCAACAGTCTTGTGGGGACTCAGATACATCAACAATTTACCGAGTATTAACACAGAAATAACTGTGTAATAACTGATACAGGGTCAAAATGATAAGGCAGTTATCTCTCTGGGAGCCAGAAAATAGTCCAAGCAGAAGTACAATTATCAAACGTGACCTTAAAGAATCACTATGAGGTGATTAGGTATAGCAAGAACAATGGTATTTCAGGGCAGAGGGAAATGTAGCAACACATCCAATTTTCTCTTGGTGATACTTCTCCGGGAAAATTTTTCATTTCATTCAATCTTGTTTCCCTAACCACAGCATATGTCACCTCCCACACACCATCAGGTAATTTTGGCTACTAGATTGAGAATGAAGTTTTCATACTCATTTAAATGACATGAAACGGAGACAGAAGGGTGTTACTTAGGAAAGTAAAATACAGATAGTTTTACTAGATGGCATATAACTGAACAAAATAATTCATTGTTATGAGCTTCTCAGTCTTTTCCTGACTTCTTTTGTATGATTATTTACTTCCTCTTTTCCTCTTCTTCAAGGAGACAAAGGATGAAATTTTGCCCATGGATCGTTCCTTGAGAAGACAGTGCAGAAGGAAGATTTCTATACTCCCAGTATACATTCTATACTGGGAGATTTCTACAGTACCAGAAATCTGACTACATCTGGGGGAACTGAAGTATCAGGAACATGTCCTGGGGTCACAAATGGCATCCACAAAAGAGCGGGTCTTAGAACTAAGATAATAGGGATTGGGTAACGTGGATGGCAATGTTCTTTTAGGTCAAAGAATAAGAGATTCCTAGTTTTAAGGTAGAGGGGCATAGAAGCAGATAGGACAATTTAAAGTAGCTGTTTGGGCTTGACTTGTTTACATATGACCCTCCTTTGACCTTGAGTCAGATGGGGCATAGCTCCAAAAGTATTTCATTTATAACATATATAATTCTTCAGGGTTGATCTATGCTTAGCAATATGAGAGGGGGACCGGGATGAGAATTTATATTTATTAAATACGTATCACATTTATCTTGTTTCAGGCATTTTATTGGATATTTTACATGTGTTTCTCAATACTCATATTGGGTTTCTTCACCTTTCTTTCGAAACTGCCCACTCTTGGGAGCCTCCAGCTGCAATTAGCTGTACGTGCTGCACCAGGTGTGTAGAGGGAGACTCCCAATGCCAGCTTTACCCTTCACACAACACTCAGGCCATCAGACATATTGCACATTCTTTTAATCTCCATCAAAATTTACCTGTGTGCCAGATCCCAGCTACAGAATGGATACGCAGTTCATGTATTAATGTTTTCCCATATACCACTCCTCACACACATGCAATTTTTCTTAACGTGGCTGCATATAATGAGATATTCACTTGGCTAGGTTTGCCCTGCCCATGCTGTAGTTATCTGCTCGTGATCCCTCTCTACTAACAAATACGGTGTTTTCAATGACTGAGAAAGTGCATCTGTATGTAGTCAGATGCAGTGGCCTCATGGGGATTTGCCTCTGTCTCAGACAGTTTTACACAGTTGTTTGCTCTTTGTATTTATTTCCTAGAGCTGCCATACAAATTAGTACAAACTTGGTGGCTTAAAACAACAAAAATTTATTTTTCTCCCAGTTCTGGAAGACAGAAGTCTGATATCAAGGTGTCAGGAGGGTCACACTTGCTGAAAGCTCTTGGGGAAGATCCTTCCTTGCCGCTTCTGACTTTGGTGCTCCCACACATCCCTTGGTGTGTGGCAGCATGACTCCAATCTCTGTCCTTGTCTTCACATGGCTTTCTTCCCTGTGTCTATGTGCATCCTCTCTTCTTCTTATAAGGACACTAGTCATTGAATCCCCAAATCCAGGATGATTTTATCTCGACACCTTTAACTAATTACATCAGCAAAGACCATATTTCTAAATAAGTTCACATTCTGAGGTTCTGGTTGGACATGAATTGGGAGTGAAGTGGGGACATTATTCAACCCACTACATTCTTTTACACGGTCAAAGCGAGGGAGAAGGAAGTGCAAAGGAAAGCAAATTCTTCCCTGACCCTCCAGGGAAATGCTTCTTATTTTTTCATCTACCTATCTCAGGAGGTGGCTTTGCATCACAGCAGTTACCTCTCCCCTGGTTGTTATCCCTTGACAGCTTGAGAAGAGGCTGCCTCCTTACATGCAGCCCAAACAGTTTGCCATCTTATTGCCTTTCATCACCTGTTTCCATGAGTCTATTTTTGAGATGGCCAGCATACTCATGGATAATTTAAATTATCTTTCGACTTGTGCCCCTTTCAGGATGACTGATGTGTGAGTTTCTCACCCATTGAGAACTGCTGTTTACAATTATTTCTCCCTAGTCCAATCTGCATTTTAATCAGTTGAATTCTAGATGTGGCTCCAGTACTAGCTGTTGTATCCATTTTAAACATGTTCCTGGTGTTCTTTAAGTCATTTTTCACTGTGTGACAGTTTTCCCATTCCAGCCAATTTGAACTAAGCTTTCCAAGTGAAAATTGGAAAATTGGTAAAATCTACACCACTCTTGCTGTCTGCATGTAATGTCCATGTTTTCTGAACACTAAGCCCAGACACGTGGTCTAACCTGGATGAGTGCACTCACTGGAACTACAGATTTGAAATCCAAACTTCTCTGGAAAGTCAGCTTGTCATAAATAGAGAAGACCTCAATGAATACTAAGCCAGGTTTTGTGAAAAACATACAACAATAATGCCCTTGCCTTCTGTGAAGACAAAAATACTTCCACAAAAGAATATTTTCTCATGTCAAATCTCAAACTTTGTTTACATGATTTAGAATCAAAATTAAGATAGGAAATAGAAAAGGCACTTAAGTTTTAGAATAATCTGTCAACAAAGCAAGATTTGTCTGAATATGTGCAAACGAAGTATTTGTCTTAATACGTGCAAACATAGCACTATTCCAAGACTCTATAGATGAGTTCCAAACTTAATCATCTTACCAATGAAGGCCTATATGATTCTTAAGCTTCAGTGGTAAGGATAATCTAGACAATCAGTTTAGTAATGCATTATGCAAATTCTCCAACAAAGCAGATAGAAGTATTCTAATTCATTGCAAAATTAAGTATTTTTGGTTTTTTTAAACCATTTTGCAATTTCTCAACTCCTAATTCATTTAAACATGTTCATTTTATTGTCTTAGTAAAAATGATATTTTTGAATAAGGTAATTAGGCTATCAAGTCACAATATTTAATCTATTTCTTGTAAAAAGAAATTTTTAAAATGTTTGCCTTATTTCACAATTATTTTATTCTTTTTTTTAATCAATTTTTTTTATTGAAGTATAGCTGATTTACAATGTTGTGTTAATTTCTGCTGTACAGCAAGATGATACAGTTATAAATATATACACATTTTTAAAAAATCTTTATTGGAGTATAATTGCTTTACAATGGTGTGTTAATTTCTGCTTTATAACAAAGTGAATCAGCTATACATATACATATATCCCCATAACTCCTCCCTCTTGGGTCTCCCTCCCACCTTCCCGATACCACCCCTCCAGGTGGTCACAAAGCACCAAGCTAATCTCCTTCTGCTATGCGGCTGCCTCCCCACTAGCTATCTATTTTACATTTGGTGATATGTATAAGTCCATGTCACTTTCTCACTTCATCCCAGCTTACCCTTCCCCATCCCCATATCCTCAAGTCCATTCTCTACATCTGCGTCTTTATTCCTGTCCTGCCCCTAGGTTCTTCAGACCTTTTTTTTTTTTAGATTCCATATATATGTGTTAGCATACGGTATTTGTTTTTCTCTTTCAGATTTACTTCACTCTGTATGACAGACTCTAAGTCCATCCACCTCACTACAAATAACTCAATTTTGTCTCCTTTTATGGCTGGGTAATATTCCATTGTATATATGTGCCACATCTTCTTTATCCATTAATCTATCGATGGATACTTAGGTTGCTTCCATTTCCTGGCTATTGTAAACAGAGCTGCAATGAACATTGTGGTACATGATTCTTTTTGAATTATGGTTTTCTCAAGGTATATGCCCAGTAGTGGGATTGCTGGGTCGTATGGTAGTTCTATTTTTAGTTTTTCAAGGAACCTCCATACTGTTTTCCATAGTGGCTGTATCAATTTACATTCCCACCAACAGTGCAAGAGCGTTCCCTTTTCTCCACACCCTCTCCAGCATTTATTGTTTGTAGATATTTTGATGATGGCCATTCTGACTGGTGTGAGGTGATACCTCATTGTAGTTTTGATTTGCATTTCTCTAATGATTAGTGATGTTGAGCATCCTTTCATGTGTTTGTGGGCAATCTGTATATCTTCTTTGGAGAAATGTCTATTTAGGTCTTCTGCCCATTTTTGAATTGGGTTATTTGGTTTTTTGATATTGAGCTGCATGAGCTGCTTGTATATTTTGGAGATTAATCCTTTGTCCGTTGTTTCATTTGCAAATATTTTCTCCCATTCTGAGGGTTGTCTTTTGGTCTTGTTTATGGTTTCCTTTGCTGTGCAAAAGATTTGAAGTTTCATTAGGTCCCATTTGTTTATTTTTGTTTTTATTTCCATTTTTCTAGGAGGTGGATCATAAAGGATCTTGCTGTGATTTATGTCATAGAGTGTTCTGCCTATATTTTCCTCTAAGAGTTTTATAGTGTCTGGCCTTTCATTTAGGTCTTTAATTCATTTTGAGTTATTTTTGTGGATGCTGTTAAGGATTGTTCTAATTTCATTCTTTTACATGTAGCTGTCCAGTTTTCCCAGCACCACTTATTGAAGAGGCTGTCTTTTCTCCATTGTATATTCTTGCCTCCTTTATCAAAAATAAGGTGACCATATGTGTGTGGGTTTATCTCTGGGCTTTCTATCCTGTTCCATTGATCTATATTTCAGTTTTTGTGCCAGTGCCATACTCTCTTGATTACTGTAGCTTTGTAGTATAGTCTGAAATCCAGGAGCCTGAATCCTCCACCTCCGTTTTTCATTCTCAAGATTGTTTTGGCTATTCAGGATCTTTTGTGTTTCCATACAAATTGTTAAGTTTTTTGTTCTAGTTCTGTGAAAAATGCCAGTGGTAGTTTGATAGGGATTGCATTGAATTTGTAGATTGCTTTGGGTAGTAGAGTCATTTTCACAATGTTGATTCTTTCAAGCCAAGAACATGGTATATCTCTCCATCTATTTGTATCATCTTTAATTTCTTTCAGCAGTGTCTTATAGTTTTCTTCACAGTTATTTTAAAACCACTTCTCATCTCTTTAACTACTTTTGGTGTAAAAAACAGAAAACATATTCGCCTTCATTTATACTCTATTTCCAGTCAGAGCTCTCCTTCCTGAGTCTGCTAACAACTTGAATCAAGTCCCGCTACTATCCTTGGGGTACAGTATAAGTAAACAAACACAATACAAATAAAACAGAATTACCTGCAGGAAATAACTGTTCTAATACCAGCAACAAACAACTCAATTTCAAGTTGGTACAGTCTTCAAATGCTTATTTTTTAATATTTTTTTCTTAACAGATCTCTATAAATGGCCATATGGTTAAGATATGGGCCTGTCTGAGAAGAGTCCATATTGCTCTTCCCATTTGCCCCATTTTCTCTGAACTTGGCCATGTGTCCAGATGGGCAAACTCCTGCCTTGCTCTATTCCCGATCTCCCATGTGCATTCCTCAGCACTTCACAATCTCTCTCACCTGTACCTCCTCAAGGTCACTTGTAAACAGGCAATCTCAGTTGACTCAGAGAATCAGGCAAGGGTTGCAGATGCAACTTGTGGTGTCTCCTTAGTTCAAACCCATTGCCTCGGAGACGTTGCACATGTCTAGACTATGCTTGGTAACAGGCCCCTCTCTCATCACAGGGCTGGGCAGTGAGCCGAAGCTGAGGCAGCCATAGCCCTTTACCCTGCAATGATTGCTTCAACTGGGCACATGCAGCGATACTAGCAAGGAAACTCTTTTTCCTTCTCTGGTTTCCTGCTAAAAGAATATAAGCCCTGAACTCTGTAGCTTTGTTTCCTGACATACATTTATAGCAAAAGGAAATGAGAAAAGCTGAGTCAGGATCAGAAGATAATCTTGTGGATCACTCCCATGATCCAGTTCCCCTAGAGGATGGTCTCCTTCCTTCTGTTGAGTAAAAAAGTAATAATAAATTCCCCCTTTTAGACTAAATGGGATTTAGTTGTATGTTTATCTCTTACAACTGAAATAATCTTGACTAATATAAAAAGGGTGAGATTCTGGGAACAAAGTTGAGCATAAGCCTTAGGCACACCGTCAAGTGGGACCAACCGGAGATTTACCCTTTCGGAGGGTTTGTGAGGCAGTGGTAATAACTGGAGAGGGACAGAGAGTGCAAGGACGAGAGGGGGCCAGTCCAAAACTCGGGATGTTGTTGTTGTAAGTAAAAGTAGGTCAAGCAATCTCCAAATCAGAGGAACTGCAGAGGCCCCAGGCAGGTAAGAGACATGTGGCAGCAGTTATCTCGGATTTGATCACTGGGAACTGGGCTACCAGGTTATGATTTGGCACAGGAAAATGAGCCATGAGTAATTAGGAGTTGGTACACAAGAATCCTAGTAGGCTCAAGCAAAAGAACAACTGATACAGATTCCTTTAGTCATTATATCCACCCTACCTAGGGGTTTGATTGCCCCCAGAATCTGGGCTGGAACGAAACAAGTTGCAAGGACAGGTATCATATAGCCTCCACCACTCTCCTCCACAGAACCACTTCAATTGTCAATATCTTTTTGCAGGCTTAATTTTAAGTCATATCCCCTGAGTGTAATTTTTGCCACTTCTTCACAGATATGAGACTCTTTCTCTCCAGTCACTTTCCAGATTCCAAATAGGTCAGATTCCAAATATTTGTTTGTGTGAGCTGGAAAAGTAATTCTTCAGAATGTACATGAGCTTTAGTAGGCTTTTGAGGGCTGAAACCCAACCACAAAGGAAATTGATATTATGGGTAAAAGGACTTTGAGCTGAGACTCTAGACTCCAAGCATACATCTCCCCACCCCAGCTTCAAGCCTAAAGCCACAGCTACTGCAGAGAGAACATGGCAAGATCCAGAATAATCCCTTCCCTACTTGGCATCTAGTAGTATGAAAATAATGAAAAGCATTGAATGTTCTGGTTACCTACTGCTGTATAACAAGCCACTCCCAAAATTAGTGACCATAAGTTGAATAGGAATAAAGACCACTCTACTGTACCTCATGATTCTGGAGGTCAGAATGAGGGTAAGGTTCTACTGTGCAATTCTTCTGTTCACTTGAAGTCTACTGGGATGACTTGTGGCTGGTAGTCTGGTTCCTTACATTCTGGAAGATCCCCAAGGGCTTCACTCACATGTCTGAAACCTCAGCAAGAATAGCTGCTAGACTGGACTCAGCTGGGCCCCTCTCCCTCTCCATGGAGTCTCTGAGCCCCTCGTTATAGTCCTTCCAGTAGCGTAGTTGGACTTCTCACATGGCATCTCCGGACTCCAAGAGAATAAAGTAGGAGCTGCCTATCATTTCAAATGCTAAGTCCAAACTGGCAAAGCATCTCTTCTATCATATTCTATTTGCCAAATTGACTCAGGCCAGCCCAGATTCAAAGGGAGAGGAGACAGACCTTCATCTTTTCATGGGAAGAATGTCAAAGAATTTTCAGCCATTCTTAATCCACCACAGTGTTCTTCTAGGACTCTTAAAAGGGCTACACCCTCAACTTTTGTGGTCTTTTGTTGTTTTCATCTTCAAACTACTTTTAAAATCCACTGCTACAGATTTCTTCATGTGAGTTCAATAAGCCTTTATTTATGCATTACTCACTGGGAGAGAATAATGTGCCAGGAACAGTGCCATGCCCTGGGAATATAATGATAAGCAAGGCAGACAGATCATTTCTGCCCTTATGCATATTACATTCTGATAGATAATATAAGAAAGTAAAAGGCAATCACCATATCCTTTGACAAGTTCTACGATAGGGTATTTGAGCATGGAACCTGTTCTAGAAGAGGTGATATTAAAGGGTGACCTAAAAGATGAGTAAGAGCTAGCCAGACCAAGAAGGGAAGAGTATTCAAGGCAGAGAGAAAAATTTGCAAAGGACTGAAGTTTTTGGTTTTTTGTAGGGTTTTTTTTCAGTACGCAGGCCTCTCACTTCTGTGGCCTCTCCCGTTGTGGAGCACAGGCTCCGGATGCACAGGGCCAGCCGCTCCGCGGCATGTGGGATCCTCCCGGACCGGAGCACGAACCCGTGTCCCCTGTATCGGCAGACGGACTCCCAACCACTGTGCCACCAGGGAAGCCCAGGACTGAAGTTTTTATAGACAGCCTGGTGTCAGTCTGCTTCTCCAATAAAGTTGAAAAGGGGTAAAGGGAGAGAAAGTATATAAAGAAAGAAGTAGCGGAAAGAGAAGGCTGGAGAACCAATCAGGAGCCAAATCAAGGAGAATCTTATAATCACTTCAAGAAATCAGGACTTTATTCTTAATGTGGGAACCCAAGTCTGATGGAGAACTGAAGGATTTAAGCAGAGAAAAGGCATAACTAGATTTCTGTTTCCAGTAGACTGCCTGGCTGCAGTAAGAGGAAGACATTGGATGATAGCAAAGCTGGAGGCAAGGAGATTATTTAGCAGATTGTGCAATAATATTGGTAAATATTGGTAAATATTTGGTAAATATTGGTAAATATTGGTAAAAGGTCATGTGGCCTGAATAGAGAAATAGCAGTCATATAGAAAAAAGTGGACAGTAATTTTAAAAGCTATTCAGAAAGTCATATCAACTGGACTTTGTGATTGGTTGTAGACGGTGAAGGAGATGAAAGAGGAAAGGCTGCCATCCAACTAGTGATTAAGGGGTAGACTGATGGTGCCAATTCACCAAGGCAGAGGACACAGGAGAAGGCTCAGGTTTAGAGATGGGAGTGAGTATATTTAGAGTATATTTAGAGTGGATGCATTGAATTTGAGGTACCAATGAGACATCCACATAGAGATGTCCCGTATGTGGTGAGAAGAAACACTTCAAAGGAGACTAAAAGGGCATGGCCAGAGTTAAAGAAAAGGGTAATGACACAGAAACCAACAAGAGTCAATGTTCAAGAAAGAGTGAGCGGAGTGACCAGTAGTTTCAAATGCAATCCCCATGCACCAGGCACTGAACTAGAAAAAGGAACCCAAAAGACATTCTTCCTGCCCTTGGAAACATTATTGTGTTATTTCACTGTGTCTAATCCCTAACTTGACTCTCTTGGTACTGAGATTTTTATCTTCCTCTCCACAATTTTCCTGGAATCTGAAGTTCTGGCCCAAATGCCAGTTTATGCTGCGTGGTACCTAGTCATGCTAACTCATTACTTCTTACAAAATATCATTGATGTGGTACTTGACTTCCCACTGCTAAAAATTGTCTATATTCCTTTCTCTACTTGATTGGGGTCTGTTGTGTCTATGCCCCTGTTATGATCTGGTTCATTTTGTTTCTAATTGAGTGCCAAGACCAATTCTCCTTCCCATTGTCCCTACCCAACATGAGCTACCTGTTCTAATACATATATGGAATGGCACTAAACTGGATGTTCATAAGACAGAGATGATCTGTATTCTTAAAGACAAGAGTCCAAGAGGCGTTTCAAGACTTGTTTTCAGCAGAGTTTTCACTTCCCTATAACGCTGGCAGTTCTTTTGTGTGTTCCCTTAAGAGAGGTACTGTGAAATTTTTTACTTCTTTCAGAGGACATTTATCAGCAGGGTATTGACCCTGCGGTATCTTTGTGAACATGCAGGTTTTATTCAGTACAGGAGTCCTCATCATTTCCTCCTGTTATATCCTATATGTTAGACTCCCCGTGGGGTGGGGAAATCAGGGCAGACCATGGAATCATCTGTTCCTTGGTACTGCAATATCACCTGGCAGATGGAACTTTATGGCTGAGCTTTGGAGGAAGGCATTCTTTCCTGCTATTTGCAGGAATTTAGGGCAGCTTCTTTCTGGCTCATAAAGTTGTCCTTTGTAAACACTATCATTTTGGCTGTCTAGTCCTTTCTCAATTTTCCATGCTAAAAGGAGCTGAGCCTTGGCATAGATAATGCACAATATACTACTTGGATAATAATTGGCAAGCATATTATAATGGATGACTTTTTTGTAATAGATGTAATTTTTTCTATCTATGCTTTGCCTAGACTGGTATTAAATGGGCACACAGCCACTGCCAGCAGTTTTATGGGGAGAGGAAAGGACGTTGAGTAAAAGTCAGGCTACGATTTTTCAAATTTGTGGTGAAAAATTCACATATAGTTTATAAAGTGCTGATTGTGCATTTAACCCAACAATACACAAGGGAATTAAAGTGTGATTCAGCGTACATCAAATGTTTCAGAAGAGTAGTCACATCATACAGGAAATTTACCTTCAAAAGAACATCCTATAAACACAAATTTGCATATAGTCAGAACTATTCTTAAAATTTCTTAAATCTTGGCAACGTTTCACACTTTTGATTTGAATGTACTTTTAGTAAGTTCAGAACAGGCACTTTTTTTTGCAGACTTAATATAGATTACTACTCTTCTGGTAATCTAAACTATATTCCAACACTTGAATTCTCAGAGTTGGCTTGAATTTCCAGGTGTTGAACAAAAACAGAAACTTTTCTTAAGATTTAAATCTTAGAATAAATCTTAGAATAAAATTAGCCAGCAACAAATTGTACAACTTCAGATACACATAAGCTAGCAATCAGTGGGAGAGCATGAGGACCCCAAATATGCCTCCTTTCCAGGAGACATACACAGGAGTTTCTTCTACCCTGAGAATACAGCTCAAGGATGTCACCAAGTCCTGGCTTAGAGTTTCTCACTGGATGGAGGAATAATCATAGTTATGCCTATGCTGCTTCCATTTGACTTGCTGGTCAAGGAATGGCCTGTATCAAGGAGTTAGCACAGAAGTCCTAGTTCAAAGTGCAGGTAGTACATAGCTGGAAACAATTGGCAGTTAAGTGAACCTCATTTGAACTGAAACATGGTCTACATAATACACATAATTTTGTGAAATAATGGAATGGCGTACATAGTTGCACTACATATGTCGCATTCCAATAAGATGCAACATGACCATAGAAGGAGTCAATCTGGATCTCATTCACATCTTGAGTGCATTTTAGTTTATCAACTTACAAAGTAAAAGGAGCTTGCTTCAAATTGATCCTAGCAAGAACCACAGAAAGTATCTCTAGTATATCTCTTTTGTGCTAGGTCGTTGAAAAGAAAAATATGCTACATTTAAGAAAAGCTCCTTCTTATTCCAAATTCATCATAGATCCCCGTGACTACAGCAGTATCATATGACTGCTTCTCGTTAACACGTAGTTCTTAAGTTTCAGTGCAAAACTATACAATTCTAAGATATTTCGTTTTCCAATTGAACCTCAGTAGTATTTTAGATATTTTCACAGATGGTGCCAATTAGATAATGCACTAGAAGAATTTAATCCATATTCTTGTTTTGCTGTTGATGCTTGAGGCAGAAGAGCATAGTGCGGAAGTGTGGGCTTTAACGCAGACAAGTGGAGGTGTGAAACTTCATACTTTCATTTATGATCCATGTGCCTTTGGGCAATTCTCTTTGCCTCTCTAAGCCCCAGTATCTCTATCTGTAAAATGGAATTAATAATATCTATTTCAAAGGTTCTTGTGAAGAAAACATAATGTATTTTAAGTTGCTGATGTCAGCTAAGCCAGTAGTTCTCAAACTAAATTTGCATAAGAATCACTTTAGGATCTTGATAAAAATAGCAATCCATTCAGATGTTCTGGTTCAAAAGGTCTGGGGAGGAGTCTGAGAATCCACATCTATTAACAAACAACTCAGGTAATTCTGTTTCAAATTTCCAAAGAGCATTCCTTGAGAAACACTACACCGGACTCTTTTTTTTTTAATTGAAGTATAGTTGATTTACAATGTTGTGTTAGTTTCATGTGTACAGAATACAGTTGCAAAAATCCTCAGCAACATATTAGCAAACCAAATCCAACAGCACATAAAAAGGATCATACACCATGATCAAGTTGGATTCATCCCAAGGTCACAAGGATGGTCCAACATATGTGAATCAATTAATGTGATACACCACATCAGCAAAAGAAAAGACAAAACCCATGTGATCATCTCAATAGTTGCAGAAAAAGCATTTGATAAAATTCAACATCCATTCACTGTAAAAGCTCTCACCAAAGTGGGTGAGAGTGGAATATACTTGGCCTTCAAAATTCTAATCATTGTTTGCCGCTATCTATTAAGGACTCCAAGCTCGCTGAAGACAGAGGCCATGTATGCTTAGCTGATCATTGTCTGACCAGCACCCAGTAGAGTACCTCGCACATAGTAGGTATTTCACAAATATTTGTGGAGTGAATGGATGAATATTTTAGAAAGATCATTGACAGCAAAGTAGAAAATGTTTGGGGGTAGGTTTGGGGGTGGCAAGGCATGAAACACAGAGCCAAGCTGGGAGAGTGTTGTAATAGGCCCGGTGAATGATGATTTTGATCTGAACAGGGGCAGTGGAAGAGTATGGAGAGATGGGGACACATCTAAGAAATAGTAAAAAGATAGAATCAGCAAAAACTGCAGAATTTGCACTAGCTGTATTCGTCTATCTTTTGAATCCTGTACTTCCTTCACTCCATCCCTTCTAGATGCCTATAGTCCCTTCTCTTCGATCTTTATGCTTTGATTACTCCTATTCCTAACAGCCTGTTTTCGGCCTCTCCTATTTTTTTTTTAATGGATGCATTTTCTCAGATGCTCAGGGCCATTCACCATAGGGATCTTCAGTGAAATTTCCTCACTGGCTCTTCCTTAATCTATAAGCTACAGTTTGGTTTTTCTGCCAAGAAGAAGAAGAATGAAACTCAACAGGAAGCTCATTTGTCCAAAAGCAGAGCATCTGACAAACTCTGGCCTTGCTTTTTCTGGAAATGTCAGATCTCTGAAGATAGAGAACACTTTAAAAGGTTGTTCCAAATACTTAACTCCTTTTCCCTTACTCCTAATTCCACTACAATGCAGCAGACTGAAATGAGATAATGTCATTTATAACTGTATGTTTTTATAATGTCTTTTATATTACATGCTTTCTCTTTATTTTACCCTACTTTATTACTCAGGATCTGCATAATCAACCAACCACATCAATCACTCCTCTCTCTACAATTCGATGGTCACCATAGATGAACCATACAATCTCACATTTTGCTAAACTACCCTCTATTACCCTTGCACTACTCCCTGTGTGCTTCTGTCTGAACTTACCATCTAATCAAGTGCTAGAAGTACCTGCCTCTGCTGTCTCCCTGTCCTCACTCCAAGTGCTTACATAAGCAAGCAGGCTCAGTAGGTCAGTCCCTGACGTTAACACATTGACTTGCTTTGTTTTCTTCAGAACACTTGCTAATTACCTAACCTCCCTGCATAGATAGGACAGCTATTCCCTGAAATAGCTACCCTACGAGCCCACTTAGATTTACTCTTTAACTTGAATATCCAGCCTCTTCACCATCTGCAAAAACCCTTCACATTTTGCTCATTTTGATACGCACAAACATACTTCATTCACTCCTCCTCATTCACCAACCTTGTACTCTTACTTTAAGATGGAGCTTCTTGGGGTTTCCATTCAAGATGGCAATGTAGGAGGATCCTGGGCTCACCTCTTCACATGGACACACAGAATCTATGGCTAAATATGCAACAACTTCCACCAAAAAAACCTAAAAAACTGTCTCATCTACATATCAGGCAAATGACAGAAGGTCCATATCGAAGTGGGTAGGAGAAGCTGGGACACAATATCGCCATAAACCCCATCCCAGTACTGCGACCCACAATCGGGAGGGAACTCAAAACCCAGAGCTTCTCCCTGAGGAGCAAAGGGTTTGAACCCCACATCAGGCATTGCAACTTTTAAGACCTGCACCTAAGAGATGAGCCCCCAAAACATCTAGCTTTGAGAATCAATGAGGCTCATGTTCGTGAGACCCAAGACTGTAGTGATCTGAGAAACAGCTCTTAGAGGCCTACACACTTGGATTCACCCCCCCCCCCCAGGGCCCAGTGCAGAGGCACCCAGACTTTGAGTGAAAGGGGCTCATTTGCAATCTTAAAGTGTCAATCTGAGGGGTGGGCATCTAACTCAGCACACATCTAGGGTCCTGCTGGCTGGCAGGTAGATGCTTCCTCTGCCTTGTTCTAGCTAGCAGGTGCCATATTTTTTTTTAACATTGGCTTTTTTTTTTTTTTCATTTTTTCTGCAGGTGGCATCTACATGCTCTCCTTCTGCCTCATTCCAGCTGGTGGATGCCAACTTTGCACCCTCTCTCTGCCCATTCCGAAGTACCATTGTCTCCTAGAGGGGAGCTTTTATGCATGTCTTGTGCCCAGGGGTCACCTCTTGATCTCCTGGCTCTGGAAGCCAGGGGAGCTTGTGATCCTGGCTCCCATGGGACTGTAAACATTGGAGAGTCAGTTCTTGGTAGGTCACCACCCCACGGCGCTGCACAGATAGCAACAAACATACCTCTGGTCTGTCTATGAAAGAGGCCTATTTGCTTGCCTTGGAGCTTCAGCCCAAGGGGTAGACTTCTGGTTTGACACACAACTGCAGGTCTACTGAGGTGCTCTCAGGAACAGAGGGTCTGCCTTTGGTACCTCATTGTCAGTTATTGGCCACTGGCTCTGGTGGAGGAGAAGTGGTTAGGAAGAGTACAACCTCCACTGAGGTAGTTTCTTTTGACATAGAGCAATCCTCTAGAGAATTCTCCTATGGCAATCCTCGCAGCAGCTGGGGGGTAGGTACACCACCAGTGAAGGAGATCTGGTGGCGGACCAACAGTCTCCACTATAACTTGAATTCTCAATGGGGCAATGTTCCCTCAAGGGGGTGATATTAGTTCTTGCAGGGTGTGGGAAGGGGAAATCTCAGATATTACAATGGTTTATGTCTCTCAAAAGGACCACAGTATATAAACAAATGTACAGTGTTAACTAGTCTTTCAAAGCTGAAAACTGGTTCTGCAAACTTGCATTTCCCGGTTATTAAGCTACTTCTCCCAGCTCCAAACCCACCTTTCTGCACTCCACTTTGAGTTGCTGCCACTGGGACTCTGAACACATCTCACCTTTGCTAGATGGCTCCCAGTTTGGTTCTGGCAAAAGGGGCTCCCCTAACTAAAGGGATGCTGATGACAGGCGGAGGGATAAGGGACATGCTCCTTCCTGAGTACTTGCTGTCCTGTCACTCTCCTCTTAGCAACAGCCCGTCACCTGGGCAGTGGCAGGTGATTCTGGTTTCCTGTATTTTTTCACACTCACATAACTGGCCTCTTTGTGCCCTTCAGAGATACCAGAAGACTGCCCAGCACCATCTCCACAGCAGTGTGGGTCCCAGCTCTGTGACATTCCTTTGCCAGGGACAAGTTCCAACCTCTTCCCTGTGTCCCTCCTGTAGTTACTAGATCTATGTCATCTTAGTGCTTCTTTCTTGCCCTTTCAGTTCTCCAATTCCTTAGATTAAATCCTCTCCATTCAAAAAGCTGGAGTGATTTCTGTTTTCCTGACCAAATTCTGGGTTCCAAATGTTAACATGTTGCCCTTGGCCTATCACTTCTCTGATTTTTAATTTTGGCTTTATTAAAACTGGGGAAAGATGGGAAACCTGCCTTAAGAGTACCTCAGAGAGAAAGCTGCTGAGAAGGGAAATACACAGCAAAGGAATAGAATCATACTTTGAGATCCAGATCACAGAATGATGTGCAAGTTCCACCCCTGCCTCCCGCCAGTACCTGTGAATGTGACATCGCTAGGGAATAGGGTCTTTGCCAACGTAATCAAGTTAATATTGATGTCATACTAGATTAGGGTGGGCCCTAGTATAATGATGTATCCTTACAAGAGGGAAACAGGGACACAGAGACAGACACACGTAGAAATGACCACGAGATAACCAAAGCAGAGACTGGATTGATTTCTCTACAAGCCAAGGAATGCAGAGGACTGCTGGTAACCACCAGAAGCTAGGAAAGAGGTGAGGAAGAATTTTCCCTTAGAAGCTTCAGAGAGAGCACAGCCTTGAGGACATCTTGATTTCAGAATTCTAGCCTTCAGAACTGTGAAAGTATACATTTGTGCTATTTTAAACTGCCAGGTTTGTGGTAATTTGTTACATCAGCTCTAGGAAACTAATACAATTTTTTAAGCATTAAATCATTTATTTCTTATTTATGTGTGTGGTTTTAACATATCTATGCAAATAAGCCCTTTCTTTAATTTAGGAAAAAATTTTCACTTAAACAGAAATGACAGTGAAACTAATATTAACCCCTGCCTGTCTCCTGGTTCTGAATGAATGATTCCTAACCATTATAACACTTAAATATAGGCCTTTTTTGGCCCAAGTTTTTTATATCCCGGCATCAGACTCTTAGGCAATTCCTTAAGCGTAAATATTGAAAACGCACTTCACTAGTATTTCTCTATTTTCAGCCCCAAAGGACAATACAATATTTTACTTACACAGGCAAATAGACACAAATAAGCCATTTTTAGACTTTGATGATTGCTTATATTTCTTTTTTAATGACTTATTAAAAAAATCATAATTAATATGTCAATGACCTCCTGTTAAGTTGTTACTCTTCCTTATATAATGGACCCTTTTGGCAATAATAAGACAAGAAGAATTTTGACCTTAAATGCCAGAGAGAAACATGTTCCCAAAGTAATTTGCCATTGCTATTTAAAGGCAAAACTTTGGGAATTTTCTTCCATTTCAGTTGAACTTCAAATAGCTAAAAGCCAATGACTTCAGTCAGATCCTCAATTACACCAAGGCAAAAATGTATTCCACTCAGGATTCTGAGTCCATTAGAAGGTCACACACACCCCGCCCCAGACCACTTTTTCCCAGTTGTAATTCCATGGACTCTGGTTTCCAACCCTCGTTATGAGCTGAATTGCTGAAGCATCACTGCCTTTTTTCTTCCGCTAGATCTGTGGACAAGTCTGCCAGAATGGCAGACTAACAGCACCGTACGTGAAGACCATGGCAAACCATCTTTGTTCTGGGAAATATCCTAGGAATGGTTGTCTTTTAAATAACTATTTTTCTTCCCATATTCTCTTTATCACTTTCATTAAGGCCACGGCTAAAATTTGCCAAAACATTCAAGTAGAAGTTAAAAATGTTTCAACTCTTTGTCACCTCAGCCCTCCCCTGCCCTCACCCTATGTGTTCTCCATGCCTGCTGGAGAGGAAGGCAGTTCATCTTTCTTTATGCTTCTTCATGTCACTCCTTTGTTTTATTCTTTCCCTTTTTGTGATGGAGAAGCACCACCGTATAGTAACTAAGCACACAGACTTTGAAGTAAAATGAAAAGACCTGGGTTCACATTCTGGCTTTGCCACTTATTAGTTGTGTGTCCTCAAGCGTATTATGTAAACTTTTGTGAAACCTATTGTCCTCATCTACAAAACAGGAACAGTAGTATTTACTTAGGGTTATTTTTGAGAATTAGTGAAATTATATATATAAAGTGCTCAGCTCTCTTAATATAATAAGTAACCAAATAAATTGGCACTTGTCTTCCTCTGCTTGCTATTTAGCCATAATCACATTTAGATTCGACCCAATTAAACTGTGATACATTCTACATTCCAGTGGGGCTTAGCTACTAAGTCTCAGGGCAAATGAATACTCCAATTTTGTTCTATTGATTATAGCATATCAGTGCAAAGGCACTGTCAGTACGTGGCAAATGAATGATCATCAAATGCATGGAACAATGAATAATTATAGTAGGTTGAATACCAGCTTTTAAAATACACTGTATCTGTACAAAAGACAAATGAGAGGGAAATTTTAAATAAATATATATCGCCATTTTCTGCTCATCTGAGTTGACAGCGCGTTTTGCCTTTATTTTATTTTTTTTCCTGCACAACAGTAAAGCTGGTGAATTTGCTCTGGAAATTGAACAAGGAGAGGCAGAATTTGTTCCTTTTCCTCTGAGAAATATTGTGGATTATTGTGTTCTGTGAATAGTATAATTACTTCCACAATAACAGAAGACTGAACAGTCACAGGTGTTGGGTTTTGCATTGCACCTTGTGGGTGAGAGCATCATTAAAAGCTTTGTTCTCAGTGTCACCAAAAACAGGCATCACCATGTGTCTCACAGTTGCAAACACTTGAGTGCGTTCAGAGAGTCATACTCTCCCAAACTTCGTCCTCTCCTGGAGGAAGCTATTCATTTTAGAATATAACTTTCCTTATGCTTTTCTCTCCCTCATCTACAGACCTGATGAGAGCAGCAGGTGTCTGGAACTATAGTACTCTTCTGGAAAGGCACACCCAGTGCTGAATATTCACTGTCAAACATCTCCTCCGAACATGCTTTTGAAGGCTTCTTTGGGCTTGCTGGGATGAGACTGGCTTCTACTTGATCTATGTGTGCGTTCCATCTTCCTCCTATACATCTGTCAGGCATTATGTCCCCTTTGCAATGATCAGAGAGAAGCATGACTCCAATAGTTTGGCCCTAAGCAAATGAAGGAGGCAAGCTGTCACTAACTTAGATGGGGAAGAATGCCTAAGAGGCAGGCTTCAGGAGAAAAGGAAATGAGGGCAATCAGGGTAGGAATTCAGTTTTGACCACCTTATGTTTGAAATGTCTATCATTCATCCACGTAGAGATGTCAAGTAAATAGTTCAATGTAAGACTAGAGTTCCCGGGAGTGGTTAGGACTAGAGATATACATGTGGTTAGCACGTAGATGGTATTTAAGCCATTAAGACCAGATGCAATGACCAGGGGAGTTAGTTAGGATAGATGAAAAAGAAAGAAGGACAAAGAACTAAATTTTTGTGGCAATTCGACAAGAATAGGATGTAGGAGAGATGAGGAGGGATAAGTAATTAGTATGTTTTTATTAACTGCATTTGCTTTTCCAGGTAAAATATTCTCAGGTTATCTAAATCACTTTTGTGGGACATGTTTGCCCAACCCTAGTACCATGTTTCACTTTCCTGGTGAGAAGTAAATGAACTCAGTACACCAAATGGAATAGAGCAAGTCGTGGCATGAACTGTACCGAGGAAAGAGGGACCAGTACATCTTATAATTTGAATCCCAGAATTTTATTATTGCAGACCATGTTTCATGTTTTCTTCATACCTGAATCATCGTAGGTTCAGTTCTCTTAAAAATAATACGTACCAGACTGAATTCTTCAAACCAGATGCAATAATTTACACGTTTTGCCTATAAATTTCATATTGTTGTATTTGCTCCTCGTTAGTCAAACCAGATATTTTTGAACACAGGGCAAAATACTGACTGCATCACATTTGTTTAGCTTTGGTTACTTGAGAACCATGATTTCTATATCTACCTATTTCCCCTTCTCCAGGCAACATTAAAATTGTCATTAGGAATTTTCAGGATCTCAAAAATTTTACAATATGAATCAACACTATTACTCTCAACCAAAACTTTCTTATTTAAAGACATTATCCTGGGCTTCCCTGGTGGCGCAGTGGTTGAGAGTCTGCCTGCTGATGCAGGGGGACACAGGTTCGTGCCCCCGTCCGGGAAGATCCCACATGCCACGGAGTGGCTGGGCCCGTGAGTCATGGCCGCTGGGCCTGTGCGTCCGGAGCCTGTGCTCTGCAACGGGAGAGGCCACAGCAGTGAGAGGCCTGCGTACCGCAAAAAAAAAAAAAAGACATTATCCTTTGTTCTGTTCACAGCAGAAAAATGAGAATTATTGAGACTGAATAGACTTGCTTGCCAATGAAATGTCTGTAGCAGTCAGAAATGCCAGATGAACAACTTTGATTAAAATATCACAAATTTTAGTTACTCAGTGGTAAGTTTATTATCTTCTTCTTTATTAATTTTTCTCTTATTAAACTTACACATGAACGATGTAAATTTTTTAACATCTTTATTGGAGTATAATTGCTTTACAATGGTGTGTTAGTTTCTGCTTTATAACAAAGTGAATCAGCTATATGCATACATATATCCCCATATGATCTCCCTCTTGCATCTCCATCCCACCCTCCCTATCCCACCCTTCTAGGTGGTCACAAAGCACTGAGCTGATCTCCTTGTGCTATGTGGCTGCTTCCCACTAGCTATCAGTTTTACATTTGGTAGTGTAAATATGTCCATGTCACTCTCTCACTTCATCCCAGTTTATCCTTCCCCCTCCCCGTGTCCTCAAGTCCATTCTCAACGTCTGGGTCTTTATTGCTGTCCTGCCCCTATGTTCTTGGGAAACATTTTCTTTCTTTTTTTTTTTTTTTTTTTTTAGATTACATATATATGTGTTAGCATACAGTGTTTGTTTTTCTCTTTCTGACTTACTTCACTCTGTATGACAGACTCTAGGTCCATCCACCTCCCTACAAATAACTCAATTTCATTTCTTTTAATGGCTGAGTAATATTCCATTGTATACATGTGCCACACCTTCGTTATCTATTCATCTGTTGATGGACACTTAGGTTGCTTCCATGTCCTCCCTCTTGTAAATAGAGCTGCAATGAACATTGTGGTACATGACTCTTTTTAAATTATAGTTTTCTCAGAGTAGATTACTGGGTCATATGGTAGTTCTATTTTAGTTTTTTAAGGAACCTCCATACTGTTCTCCATAGTAGCTGTATCAATCTATATTCCCACCAACAGTGAAAGAGGGTTCCCTTTTCTCCACACCCTCTCCAGCATTTATTGTTTGTAGATTTTTGAACGATGGCCATTCTGACTGGTGTGAGGCGATACATCATTGTAGTTTTGATTTGCATTTCTCTAATGATTGGTGATGTTGAGCATCCATTCATGTGTTTGTTGGCAATATGTATATCTTCTTTGGAGAAATGTCTATTTAGGTCCTCTGCCCATTTTTGGATTTGTTTTTTTTGATATTGAGCTGCATGAGCTACTTGTAAATTTTGGAGATTAATCCTCTGTCAGTTCCTTCATTTGCAAATATTTTCTCCCATTCTGACAGTTGTCTTTTTGTCTTGTTTAAGGTTTCCTTTGCTGTGCAAAAGCTTTTAAGTTTCATTAGGACCCATTTGTTTATTTTTGTTTTTATTTCCATTTCTCTAGGAGGTGGGTCAAAAAGGATTTTGCTCTGATTTATGTCATAGGGTGTTCTGCTATGTTTTCCTCTAAGAGTTTTATAGCGTCTGGCATTATATTTAGGCCTTCAATCCATTTTGAGTTTATTTTTCTATATGGTGTTAGGGAGTGTTCTAATTTCATTCTTTTACATGTAGCTATCCAGTTTTCCCAGCACCACTTATTGAGGAGGCTCTCTTTTCTCCATTGTATATTCTTTCCTCCTTTATCAAAAATAAGGTGACCAGGGCTTCCCTGGTGGCTCAGTGGTCGAGAGTCTGCCTGCTGATGCAGGGGACACGGGTTCATGCCCTGGTCCGGGAGGATCCCACATGCCGTGGAGCAGCTGGGCCCATGGGCCATGGCCGCTGAGCCTGTGTGTCTGGAGCCTGTTTTCTGCAACAGGAGAGGCCACAACAGTGAGAAGCCTGCATACCACAAATAAATAAATAAATAAGGTGACCATATGTGCATGGGTTTATCTCTGTGTTTTCGATCCTGTTCCATTGATGTATATTTCAGTTTTTGTGCCAGTACCATACTGTCTTGATTACTGTAGCTTTGTAGTACAGTCTGAAGACCAGGAGTCTGATACCTCCAGCTCCGTTTTTCTTTATAAAGATTGCTTTGGCTATTTGGGGTCTTTTGTGTTTCCATACAAATTGTGAAATTTTTTATTCTAGTTCTGTAAAAAATGCAATTTGTAGTTTGATAGGGATTGCATTGAACCTGTAGATTGTTTTGGGTAGTATAGTCATTTTCACAATGTGGATTCTTCCCATCCAAGAACATGGTATATCTCTCCATCTGTTGGTATTATCTTTAATTTCTTTCATCAGTGTCTTATAGTTTACTGCATACAGGTCTTTTGTCTCCTTAGGTAGGTTTAACCTAGGTATTTTATTCTTTTTGTTGCAATGGTAAATGGGAGTGTTTCCTTAATTTCTCTTTCAGAGTTATCATTATTAGTGTACAGCAATGCAAGAGATTTCTGTGCATTAATTTTGTATCCTTCTACTTTACCAAATTCATTGATTAGCTCTAGTAGTGTTCTGGTAGCATCTTTAGTATTCTCTATGTATAGTATCATGTCATCTGCAAACAGTGAAACTTTGCTTCTTCTTTTCTGATATGGATTCTTTTATTTATTTTTCTTCTCTGATTGCTGTGGCTAAAACTTCCAAAACTATGTTGAATAAGAGTGGTAAGAGTGAGCAACATTGTCTTGTTCCTCATCTTAGTGGAAATGCTTTCAGTTTTTCACCATTGAGAATGATGTTGGCTGTGGGTTTGTCATATATGGACTTTATTATGTTGAGGAAAGTTCCCTCTATGCCTACTTTCTGCAGGGTTTTTATCATAAATGGGTGTTGAACTTTGTCAAAGGCTTTTTCTGCATCTATTGAGATGATCATATGGCTTTTATCCTTCAATTTGTTAATATGCTGTACCACATTGATTGATTTGCCTATATTTGCCTATATTCAAGGATCCTTGCATTCCTGGGATAAACCCCAATTGATCACAGTATGATCCTTTTAATGTGCTGTTGGAATCTGTTTGCTGGCATTTTGTTGAGGATTTTTGCATCTATATTGATCAGTGATATTGGCCTGTAGTTTTCTTTATTTGTGACATCTTTGTCTGGATTGGTATCAGGGTGATGTCAGCCACGTAGAATGAGTTTGGGAGTGTTCATCTCTCTGCTATATTTTGGCAGAGTTTGAGAAGGATAGGTGTTAGCTCTTCTCTAAATGTTTGATAGAATTCACCTTGAATTCATCTGATCCTGGTCTTTTTTTTTGTTGGAAGATTTTTAATCACAGTCTCAATTTCAGTGCTTGTGATTGCTCTGTTCATATTTTCTATTTCTTCCTAGTTCAGTCTCAGAATGTTGTGTTTTTCTAAGAATTTGTCCAATTCTTCCAGATTGTCCATTTTATTGGCATATAGTTGCTTGTAGTAATCTCTCATAATCCTTTGTATTTCTGCAGTGTCAGTTGTTACTTCTCCTTTTTCATTTCTAATTCTATTGATTTGAATCTTCTCCCTTTTCTTCATGATAAGTCTGGCTAATGGTTTATCAGTTCTGTTTATCTTCTTAAAGAACCAACTTTTAGTTTTACTGATCTTTGGTATCATTTCCTTCATTTCATTTTCATTTATTTCTGATCTGATCTTTATGATTTCTTTCCTTCTGCTAACTTTGGGCTTTTTTTGTTCTTCTTTCTCTACCTGCTTTAGGTGTAAGTTTAGGTTGTTTCTTTGAGATATTTCTTGCTTCTTAAGGTAGGATTGTATTGCTATAAACTTCCCTCTTAGAACTGCTTTTGCTGCATCCCATAGATTTTGGATCATCGTTTTTTCATTGTCATTTTTCTTTAGGTATTTTTTGATTTCCCCTTTGATTTCTTCAGTGATCTCTTGCTTATTTAGTAGTATATTGTTTAGCTTCCATGTGCTTGTATTTTTTTACAGGATTTTCCCTGTAATTGATATCTAGTCTCATAGCATTGTGGTCAGAAAAAATACTTGATACGATTTCAATATTCTTAAATTTACCAAGGCTTGATTTGTGACCCAAGATATGTCTATCCTGGAGAATGTTCCATGAGCACTTGAGAAGAAAGTGTATTCTGTTGTTTTTGGATGGAATGACCTATAAATATCAATTAACTCCATCTTGTTTAATGTATATCATTTAAAGCTTGCGTTTTGTTATTTATTTTCATTTTAGCTGACCTGTCTATTGGTGAAAGTGGGGTGTTAAAATTCCCTAATATAATTGTGTTACTGTCGATTTCCCCTTCTATGGCTGTTAGTATTTGCCTTATGTATTGAGGTGCTCCTATGTTGGGTGCATAAATATTTACAATTGTTCTATCTTCTTCTTGGATTGATCCCTTGATCATTATGTAGTGTCCTTCTTTGTCTCTTGTAATAGTCTTTGTTTTAAAGCCTATTTTGTCTGATATGAGAATTACTACTCCAGCTTTCTTTTGATTTCCATTTGCATGCTATATCCTTTTCCATCCCCTCACTTTCAGTCTGTATGTGCCCCTAGGTCTAAAGTGGGTCTCTTGCAGACAGTCTATATACAGGTCTTGTTTTTGTAGCCATTCATTGAGTCTATTTCTCTTTCTTGGAGCATTTAATCTGTTTACATTTATGGTAATTATCAATATGTATGTTCCTATTACCATTTTCTTAATTGTTTTGGGTTTTTTATTGTAGGTCTTTTCCTTCTCTTCTGTTTCCTGCCTAGAGAAGTTCCTTTAGCATTTGTTGTAAAAGTGGCTTGACGGTGAATTCTCTTAGCTTTTGCTTGCCTGTTAAGATTTTAATTTCTCCATCAAATCTGAATGAGATCCTTGCTGGGTAGAGTAATCTTGGTTGTAGGTTTCTCCCTTTCAGCACTTTAAATATGTCCTGTCACTCCCTTCTGGCTTGCAGAGTTTCTGCTAAAAGATCAGATGTTAACCTTATGGGGATTTCCTTGTATGTTATTTGTTGTTTTTCCCTTGCTGCTTTTAATGTTTTTTATTAAATTTTTCATAGTTTGATTAATGTGTGTCCTGTTAGAAAATTGAAATTGTATCAAGTATCTTTTCTGACCACAACACTATGAGACTAGATATCAATGACAGGAAAAGGTCTGTAAAAAATACAAACATATGGAGGCTAAACAATACACTACTTAATAACGACGTGATCACTGAAGAAATCAAAGAGGAAATTTAAAAATAACTAGAAACGAATGACAATGGAGACACGACGACCCAAAATCTACTGGATGCAGCAAAAGCAGTTGTAAGAGAGAAGTTTATAGCAATACAATCCTACCTTAAGAAACAGGAAACATCTCTAATAAACAACCTAAACTTGCACTTAAAGCAATTAGAGAAATAAGAACAAAAAAGCCCCAAAGGTAGCAGAAGGAAAGAAATCATAAAGACCAGATCAGAAATAAATGAAAAAGAAATGAAGGAAATGATAGCAAGATCAAGAAAACTAAAAGCTGGTTCTTTGAAAAGATAAACAAAATTGATAAACTATTAGACAGACTCATCAAGAAAAAAGGGAGGAGACGCAAATCAATAGAATTAGAAATGAAAAAGGAGAAGTAACAACTGACACTGCAGAAATACAAAAGATCATGAGAGATTACTACAGCAACTCTATGCCAATAAAATGGAAAACCTGGAAGAAATGGACAAATTCTTAGAAATGCACAACCTGCCAAGACTGAATCAGGAAGACATAGAAAATATGAACAGACCAATCATAAGCACTGAAATTAAAACTGGGATTAATAATCTTCCAACAAACAAAAGCCCAGGACCAGATGGCTTCACAGGCAAATTCTATCACACATTTAGAGAAGAGCTAACACCTATCCTTCTCAAACTCTCCCAAAATATAGCAGAGAGAGGAACACTCCCAAACTCATTCTACGAGGCCACCATCACCCTGATACCAAAACCAGACAAGGATGTCACAAAGAAAGAAAACTACAGGCCAATATCACGGATGAACATAGATGCAAAAATCCTCAACACAATACTAGCAAACAGATTCCAACAGCACATTAAAAGGATCATACACCATGATAAAGTGGGGTTTATTCCAGGAATGCAAGGATTCTTCAATATACACAAATCAATCAATATGATACACCATACTAACAAATTGAAGGAGAAAAACCATATGATCATCTCAATAGATGCAGAGAAAGCTTTCAACAAAATTCAACACACATTTATGATAAAAACCCTGCAGAAAGTAGGCATAGAGGGAACTTTCCTCAACATAATAAAGGCCATATATGACAAACCCACAGCCAACATCGTCTTCAATGGTGAAAAACTGAAAGCATTTCCACTAAGATCAGGAACGAGACAACGTTGCTCACTCTCACCACTCTTATTCAACATAGTTTTGGAAGTTTTAGCCACAGCAATCAGAGAAGAAAAGGAAATAAAAGGAACCCAAATCGGAAAAGTAGAAGTAAAGCTGTCACTGTTTGCAGATGACATGATACTATACATAGAGAATACTAAGGATGCTACCAGAAAACTACAAGAGCTAATCATGGAATTTGGTAAAGTAGCAGAATACAAAATTAATGCACAGAAATCTTGCATTGCTGTACACTAATGATGAAAAATCTGAAAGTGAAATCAAGAAAACACTCCCATTTACCATTGCAACAAAAAGAATAAAGTATCTAGGGATAAACCTACCTAAGGAAACAAAAGCCCTGTATGCAGAAAATTGTAAGACACTGATGAAAGAAATTAAAGATGATACCAACAGATGGAGAGATATACCATGTTCTTGGATGGGAAGAATCCACATTGTGAAAATTACTCTACTACGCAAAGCAATCTACAGATTGCTTTGCAGATTCTATGCAATCCCTATCAAACCACAAATGGCATTTTTACAGAACTAGAACAAAAAATTTCACAATTTGTATGGAAGCACAAAAGACCCCAAATAGCCAAAGCATTCTTGAGAATGAAAAACGGAACTGGATGAATCAGGCTCCCTGACTTCAGACTGTACTACAAAGCTACAGTAATCAAGACAGTATGGTATTGGCACAAATACAGAAATATTGATCAATGGAACAGGATAGAAAGCCCAGAGATAATCCCACACACAAATGGTCACGTTATCTTTGATAAAGGAGGCAGGAATGTACAGTGGAGAAAGGACAGCCTCTTCAATAAGTGGTGCTGGGAAAACTGGACAGATACATGTAAAAGTATGAGATTAGATCACTCCCTAACACCATACACAAAAATAAGATCAAAATGGATTAAATACCTAAATGTAAGGCCAGAAACTATCAAACTCTTAGAGGAAAACAGGTAGAACACTCTATGACATAAATCACAGCAAGATCCTTTTTGACCCACCTCCTAGAGAAATGGAAATAAAAACAAAAATAAACAAATGGGACCTAATGAAACTTCAAAGCTTTTGCATAGCAAAGGAAACCATAAACAAGACCAAAAGACAACCCTCAGAATGGGAGAAAATATTTGTAAATGATGCAACTGACAGAGGATTAATTTCCAAAATCTAAAAGCAGCTCCTGCAGCTCAATAACAAAAAATCAAACAACCGAATCCAAAAATGGGCAGAAGACCTAAATAGACATTTCTCCAAAGAAGATATACAGATTGCCAACAAACACATGAAAGAACGCTCAACATCATTAATCATTAAAAAAATGCAAAACAAAACTACAATGAGATATCATCTCACACCAGTCAGAATGGCCATAATCAAAAAATCTAGAAACAATAAATGCTGGAGAGGGTGTGGAGAAAAGGGAACCCTCTTGCATTGCTGGTGGGAATGTGAATTGGTACAGCCACTATGGAGAACAGTATGGAGGTTCCTTTAAAAACTACAAATAGAACTACCCAGCAATCCCACTACTGGGCATATAACCTGAGAAAACCATAATTCAAAAAGAGTCATGTACCAAAATGTTCATTGCAGCTCTATTTACAATAGCCAGGAGATGGAAACAACCTAAGTGTCCATCATCGGATGAATGGATAAAGAAGTTGTGGCACATATATACAATGGAATATTACTCAGCCATAAAAAGAAACGAAATTGAGCTGTTTGTAATGAGGTGGATAGACCTAGAGTCTGTCATACAGAGCAGAGTAAGTCAGAAAGAGAAAGACAAATACTGTATGCTAACACATATATATGGAATTTAAGGAAAAAAATGTCATGAAGACCCTAGGGGTAAGATAGGAATAAAGACACAGAGCTACTAGAGAATGGACTTGAGGATATGGGGAGGGAGTAGGGTAAGCTGTGATAAAGTGAGAGAGAGGCATGGACATATATACACTACCAAACGTAAAATAGATAGCTAGTGGGAAGCAGCCGCGTAGCACAGGGAGATCAGCTCGCTGCTTTGTGACTGCCTGGAGGGGTGGGATAGGGAGGGTGGGAGGGAGGGAGATGCAAGAGGGAAGAGATATGGGAATATATGTATATGTATAACTGATTCACTTTGTTATAAAGCAGAAACTAACACACCATTGTAAAGCAATTATACTCTAATAAAGAAGTAAAAAAATGTTATCAAATTATATCAAATAGAAATTGGAAAGAAATACTTCAAGAAATGTCTAATATCTCATCTTAGCACAATCATAAAGATTGAGAAGTTATTTTCATACACTATTTTTATTGAATTATCCTGAAAAAGCTCTTCCTTTAGTATTTTATTTCTTCTGATATAAATTACATAGTAATGCTCCATTAATGCTCTGGTGTCCAGGAGGTACTACGCATATATTCTTAGAGTGTGAAGAGAAGGAGCGTGTGTGTGTGCATCTTTGTTTCTAGAAAACCTTACTTTTGACTCAACTTAGTAATCTTCAAGTAAAAGCCCCTTATTTCCAATCCATTTTCCCATGGATGTTTACAATGGCAATCAAAATCTTAGAAAATCTTCACTCTTCCTACGTGAGATATTCTGTGAAAAATGTCTCTAATTGAAATATTTTGGTAAAGACAATCATATTATCATTATACAAAGAACACTGAGATGAATCTTTTATTAAAGTGAAGAGTTCTTTTAGAATGAAAGAGTAGAAATATTTCCCAGGCCACTTCAACCTTGGAGGGAAAGCAGGTGCCTAAGTGCACTCACAGGATGGTCATTCTTCCTCCTACAATTGTGTCAATGTAATACCCCACCTACTTATGAACACTCTGGGTGTTTTCTGCGCTTTCGATGATTGGATTCAAACATACACATTTTGAACCTAACCATTTTCCTCCTCTCATCTCCCATCCAGACTCCAGATGTTTGTGGTGAGATCTTTCAACTAACTGGCAAAATGCCACCTTTGCTTGCTGAAGGTTCAAAAGTGAATACCTGCCAATGCACTGCCTCAACACATGGAAGCCTCCACTGCAACTGAGACACCACTGATAGCTTCTGAAAGGGGAGCCTTTGTCTATCTCCTTTGCTCCAGATGGAAGCTGGTTCACTCAATAATTCAACCTACTATGTCTACTGTATATTTGAATGTTCAACAGCAGTAATCCCTGTCAAAGTCTCCTTCTCCCATTTGAGCTAAATTCTTAACATAAGCTACAAAGCAACACTGCCTTGGGTTCATGAACTCTTGATAATTCACTGAGATCATTATAAAATAGCTTTAAAAAAATTCAAAGTCATCCTTACTTTAAGACTGGGGTCCAAACCCTTGCAAGTGGGGGCATTGCTGAGTGGGAGGACAATTTTCATGAGACATCCCGTGTTGTATTCAAATTACCGTTCCCCTCCAATCCTGTGGTATGGTTCTTTCTATAACCTTTGAGTCTCTAGCAGTTTCCTTTAGATGTGTGCTTTCCCAGGAGACCACAGTATCATTCACAGAAATGGCTACCCAACAAGCCCTTTCCTATAGAAGTCTATATGAGGTCAGTCATGCCTAAGATCTAGAGAAAACACTGCTGAACCTCAAGGTGGGGTCCCTGATAAACAAGAAATTATCTCCTAATTTATTTGTTTAAACAATATGAGGTATTTACCACCCTAAAGCTATATACATAGGTGTGTGTGTGTGTGTGTGTGTGTGTGTGTGATTAGAGTCATTTAAATACTTACTAAATGTTGAGGGACTAGTTTTTAAGATATTACTTAGTTGACTGGATTTTTTATTTCAAATGTTGCATTACAGCTTTATTCTTGCCCTGAACTGGATTATTAAATATAAGAAATAACCTTGAGCTATCAACTGAGAATGTCTCATTGCCCACAAACAAAGGATAAATCAGGACAGTTATAATCATGCTGAGATGTACTCTTTGAATTCTCTGCAATTCTGTGTGACTCCATTGACAGTGACAAATGAAAGTGGTCTTCACACACCAGTGGACTGTGTACCACCCTAACTGGGACACATTTAGTACTAAGTAGGTAAGGAAGTGGAATGTCCTCATGATTCTATATTAGCAAGTTTTTTATTTGTGGGTTTTTTGGGTTTTTTTTTTTTTTTTTACTCTTAAGCTACAAATGATAACAAAGAAAAAGAAGCACATAACTGAGCACAAGTTCTTTGGATTTGAGTGCCAATTGTTCTTTGCTATTTCTTTCTCCTAAAATTGAGTTTCATGCTAATATTAAAGAAAGTTAGACATGGTGGCTCAGAGGGAGTTTCAGGTTATTAGGGAAAATTGTTTCATGCAAAGAAAACTGATACCAAAATGGTATTTATGCAGTATTCTGAAATGATTGTGACATTTGAGAAAAGCAGTTAAACATGACCTTCACCAGGAGTCAAAAGATTATACCATTTTCAAGAGAAGTAAGAGGACATTAATTATATCAAGGTTTCTTTTGGACTGCACTTTCAAATTTTATCTACTGACTAGCATTTCAATTCATGAGATAGTTGGACATTGTATCCTGAAATATTGGTCAGTGTTCAGTCCAGGTACAGAAATTGTTACAGTGATTTCTTCTACAGACACTAAAATGATGGCATCTGGCAATCCAAGGAAATGAAAAGCTATTTAGCTGATGAATAGCAAGACAATAGGTGAACTAGGATGTGCAATTCTACTTTTCTCCTAAGTGACTCTTGGGATCTATAGTATGAGACTAAGTTAAAACTGAATGTGTCTCCTAATCAGGTCCCTCCAGCATTTCAGGAGCTAAACATTCAAGAAAAAACTAGAGGCAGGGCGCTCAATGAGGTAGGTAATATTATAACATTCTCATTATTCCTTGCAACAAAAACCTGATTTCTTCAAAATTACTTTGGGAAATAAAGTGATTCCTCATCTTGTGACAACATGAAGTCTAGCACTTTAGTTCCAAAGCTATTAATAACATAACCTTATGAAACTGGTTATGTTATTAATGGTTAGGAAGAGTCATGAAGAGGAGCAATCTAAGAAACGTGCCAACACAGACATATGTTTAGATGAATATGTCTAGCCTATGTCATATTTTAAACCTGAGCTCAGAACATAATGTTCTAGTCAATTACTTCTAGGATTCTCAATCCCAAATAGCTCTTTTCAACTAAGGCCATTTGCTCCTTAACCCCTAGGCATGTTAACATGGTCTAAATAGAAGCTGAGCAGTCTAAGCATGTCTAGGGGTCACCAGAGAACATAATCTCATAGAGAATCAATTTTCTTCCATTTTGATCTCATTCTATTTTCTTGTCTCCTTGCCATGCACGAGAGCTAGATTCTCAGGATGTAAATTTCCTGAGCCAGTTTGGCAAAAAGGCTACCTGAAAGGGTGAAATCACACGACCAGAGTGAGGAGAGTATCTAGAAAGTGGGAGACCCTCAGCATCACTGTAGACTAGACTCCAACCTCTAGGTCTCAACTCTTCAGTTGCAAGTGACAGAAAACCCAACTCAGATTACCTGAGCAAATGAGGAATATAGGCTCGTGTAATACAAAATCAGAATGGCTCAATCCAATAAGCATTGTCAGCAGGAAAAGCATCTGTATGTATGTTGCCTCCACTTTCCTCTGTGTTACTCCCTTTTCAGAGAGGCTTTCTTCATGTTGGCAAGATACCTGTCAGCAGCTCCATGCTTACAGCCTCCCAGGTCTGGACCCATGGTTGAGAGAATGACTCAACAAGTGACACAAAAGGCCTGGAATTAGCTCTGATTGGAAAAAAACTTACCTTGGCTTTGGTCCTAAACCAAATCTCTATAGAAAAAGAAATGTGATGGGACTTTCCTGGCAGTCCAGTGGTTAAGAATCATTGCAGGGGACGTGGGTTCAATCCCTGGTTGGGAAAATAAGATCTCACAAGCCATGCGGCACAGCCAAAAAAAAAAAAGAAGAAGAAATGTGATTCCCCAATCACCCAGTCTTGGATAACCTGCTGTTCCTGGAGCCAGAGTAGCTTCAGTTCTGCCCACAGCACATAGACCAAGAGTGAGTTAGGAGTGGTGTCCCAGGGTAAAGACACATCACCATGACCAGGAAAAGAGCCCATGAATATAGAGAGGCAAAAGCAAGAACTATCCACTAAGTACTATTCTGATGATTTTATCCTGGCTATATATAATCCACAGAGCTTTATATAAATATGTAAATATACATAGGCTTCATTAGTTCCAGGGTGGGGACTGGACACATGTATTTCAGAAAACCTCTGTAGATGATTCTGTAATCAGACAGGTGAATCACTACTATGGCGGTCTCAGTTAATTCATTTTTTAAGTAAGTGTGGTAAAATAATTTAGCAGTTCTCAGACTTTCCAGCTCTGAGCCCCTTAAACAGTGCTAAAAACACCAGAGCCTACCTTCCTACTCACCAACTCATACTTGACTAGCGCCAAACACACCTCCCTCATCGAGGTTGTTTCAATAGGATACCACTCAAGAAAATCTTCTTTTTAAAGCATTCTAAACAGGACTTTGAGCTCTGCCCTACTTAAGAGTAATGTGCTTGTCAAGGTTTCCAGGGTTCCTTAGAACATTTTTTAAGTGTATGGCTAATGGAAAAATTCAGCTTAAGCTAAATATTAAAATATATTAATACATTAAATTCAGCAAACACTTAGCCTCTCCCTTCCTTGACCTTCTCACTTAGCCACTCTCTCCCACAGTTACACCAAGGATCTTGGCATTGCACGAAGCTCTGCTACCCTTAAACTTACAAAATCATGCAGCCCTCTCTGACCAGCCTCCTTTCCTTCTCACTAATTTTTTTGACCATTCTTTACCCTCATGGAGCCTCAAGTTCATTGATAATTCTGTTCTTGCCCTATCCATTGGCTTCTACCTGTCTTTATGTCCTTCCTTAGATTCTGGACCTAACTTAGATTCTAGAGTCAACAAGTTCAGTAACTCTGTGCTCAATACCTCTGTCTTTTCTTTGTACTTGCCAACCCAAGTCCAGGACTTCCTCCAAGTTTGCACTCAGGCAGCTGAGATTTTTTAGGAAAAAATCCCAACATGCAAGATCTATCATGTCACTCCTCTGCTCAGAACCCGCTGATGACTTCTCAGCTCACTCTGGTTAAAATCCAAATTCTATCACTTTTATATGGAATCTAAAAAATAATACAAAAGAATCTATATACAAAACAGAAACAGTTTCACAGACATAGAAAATAAACTTATCATTACCAAAGGGGAAAGGGTGGGGATAAAGTAAGAATATGGGGTTAACAGATACAAACTACTATATGTAAAATAACTAAGCAAAAAGGATTTATTGTATAACACATGGAACTATGTTCAATATCTTGTAATAACCTATAATGGAAAATAATCTGAAAATATATATATACATAACTGAATAATTTTGCTGTATACCTGAAACTAACACAATATTGTAAATCAACTATACTTCAATAAAAAAATATACAAATTCCTTTCCTTGCTCTAAAACACTCTGTGATTTGGCCCACATTTTCCATGCTGGTCTGTCTCCTCTTCATATCACTCCAGCCCCTCTCACCTCATTGCTGATTCTTCTTCCTGTCTCAGGGCATTTGCATTTACTTTTACCAGGTATTTCCTGACATGAAGTACTCTTCTTCCAGATCAATAAGTATCACTCCTTCATTTCATTCATGTCTCTGCTTAAATGTCTCCTTCCCTGACTTCCCTATATGGAAGGACTATAACAGATGTCCTTCCATAACTGATTTTTCTGCACAGCGTCTATCACCACCTAACATATTTATGATACACTTATTTATTTAACTTTTGACTGTCTTCCTCTCTAGGAATGTAGGTTGTATAATGAAAAGGATTTGGTTTTGTTTGAGGCTATATCCTCAGTACCTAGAACAATGGTAACATTCAATAAATATTTGTTGAATGAATAAGTAAATGAAGCAAGTATATTTGTACTATTATAAATTCATGGTCACTTACTTCATCTAACCTCTCTTCACAGCAGACAATCTTACTTGCAACTTTACTGAGAAATAGATTATCACAGACAAGAAGCTCCTATATGCCCTGTTACAAAACCTTACTCTCTCTTATATATACACATACTTTTCTAATTCCTCTCGCTATAAAAGAAAGGGTGCACTTCCTCCTACCTAAGTCAGTTGCTCTTTTTGTTAGACCCTATTTCCTCCTACCTTCTCAGGAACTCTCCCTATCTGAGTCTTCCAATAGCCTCAAGTCAATCCCATCTTAAAGCACAAAATCAGGACTTCCCTGGTGGTCCAGTGGTTAAGAATCCACCTGCCAATGCAGGTGACATGGGTTCAATTCCTGGTCCGGGAAGATCCCACATGCCATGGAACAAGTAAGCCCATGTGCCACAACTACAGAGCCTGCACTCTAGAGGCCACGAGCCTCAACTACTGAGCCCACATGCTGCAACTACTGAAGCCCACATGCTCTAGGGCCTGTGAGCCACAGCTACTGAGCCTGCGTGCTGCAGCTACTGAAGCCCGTGCACCTAGAGCCCGTGCTCTGCAACAAGAGAGGCCACCAGAATGAGAAGCCCGCACACTGCTACAAAGAATAGCCCCCATTTGCTGCAACTAGAGAAAGCCTGTACATAGCAATGAAGACCCAGCACAGCCAAAAATAAATTAATTAAATAAATACAATTTTTTAAAAAATAAAACACAAAATCAAAATACCCCCTTCAGCCACCTATAATCACTCAAACTCTCTCCTCCCCTTCACTGTCAAACTTTTAAAAGTAATTTTCTATCCTTGTTGGCTTTCTTCTCACTTCTCACCCACTCCTCAGGCCACTCGAATCTGATTACACACCCATCCCTCACCAGAATGGCTTTTACGAAGGTTACCATTGACCTACTTCCACATTGCTAAAAGACACAGTCATTTTTCTGTTCTCATCCTTAGGTGAATCACCAGCAGAATTTTGCACTATTAAGTCCTTCTTTTTTTTTTTTTGGTACGCGGGCCTCTCACTGTTGTGGCCTCTCCCGTTGCGGAGCACAGGCTCTGGACACACAGGCTCAGTGGCCATGGCCCACGGGCCCAGCCGCTCCGCGGCATGTGGGATCTTCCCAGACCGGGGCACGAACCCATGACCCCTGCATCAGCAGGCGGACTCTCAACCACTGTGCCACCAGGGAAGCCCTTAAGTCCTTCTTTTAAAAGTCCATACTGTGTTCTTGAAACTTCCTTGACATCACACCCTCCTAACTTTCCTCTTACCTGTCAGTTTCCTTTGTGAACTCAGCCTCCTCTGTCTGGCTTTCTTCATATAAGCATTAGCAATCCTCAAGACTCAGCCCTGGCCTCTTCTCTTCTAACTCTACTCTTTCTCCTCTGAAAATCTCACTGCCACCCAAGGCTTTAATTACCACTTACAAATCAGTAATGTTCAGAGTTAGACCTCTAGCCCTAACCTCCCTTCTGAGCTCCCAGCTTGACTCTCCAAATTTGTAATGTATTTTCTCCATTTGATCATCTTAAGGACACTTCAAAATCAACCTGTTCAAAACTGAATTCATCTTCTTCCCTTCCAATCTAGTCATTCATCCTTTTTCCAGTCTTAGGCAACAGAGCGTCCTGTATCCAATAATGAAAGCCAAAAAATGAGGAGTTAGCATGGACACCACTCTCCTCCTTAATTCTTTCATATAATCTGTCACCAAATTTTTGCAAGTCTACCTCTTGAATATCTAATATGTTCTCTTCTCCTCTACCTTTTCTCTCTAATTCCCTTGCTACCATCTCAGTCTAAGGTGTTATCCATCAACTTTTATTCTACTCGGTCTCCCCATTTTCCTCATGCCCACTCTGATCTATTCTCCACAAGGCAAACAAAGAGATCTTCTCCAAACACAACTCTGATTATTCCACATCTCTGCCTAAAATCCTTTAGTGGTTTCCCAATGCACTTAAAATAAGACGAAAATCTTCAACATGCATTGCAATGTCTGAAGGAGTGGGTCTCTGCATTCCTCTACAGACTCCCTACACTTCAGACACCTTGGTCTTTAGTGATAGAAAGAGCTATGCCCCTCACTACCCCGTGGCCTTTTGCCATGCTGTTACCTTTTTATCCGAGGGCTTTTCTCACCTACCTTTGCCTAATTCATTCCTATTCTTTCCTTATTCCGCATATCTCAGTTCTCAACTCAAATTTTTTAGAGAAAATCATACTGAGTGCTAGACTGAAAGAGGTTCTCCTACTATGTGTTCTAATAACTCCCTATATTTTCCTTTCCGGCACTTGTCACGGTAAATTATTATAAACGTATGCAATTATATGATCAACACTGGCTTAATAAGAAAGACCTTCAGGGCTTCCCTGGTGGCGCAGTGGTTGAGAGTCCGCCTGCCGATGCAGGGGACACGGGTTTGTGTCCCGGTCTGGGAAGATCCCACATGCCGCGGAGCGGTGGCTGGGCCCGTGAGCCATGGCCGCTGAGCCTGTGCGTCCAGAGCCTGTTTTCTGCAATGGGAGAGGCCACAACAGTGAGAGGCCCGTGCACCGCAAAAAAAAAAAAAAAAAAGACCTTCAGAGAATGAATATACTTATCCTTCACTTAATCATTACTTTGCTAATTGATATCTTGGAGGTTCACGGTTTTCTTGCTATTATTTTCTAGATTTTATGCAATGCAGATACATTACTTTTACATTGGGGGGAGGGAAAAATTACTTTTAAAATAAACACTCACTAATTAAGCAGTTGAATGATAGTATTTGTTTTCCAGAAACAAAATTATAGACACTGTCATTATCTAAGACACCATATTTTAAAAAACCAACTAATGCCCAGGTCCCACCTCTAGAATTTTCTGATGTAATTGGTCTGGAATGAGATTTAGGCATTGATTTTTCTTTTAAACTCCCCAGGTGATTCTCATATGCAATCAAATTTGAAAACCACCGCAGAGAAAGATGCTTATGAAATACTTATCAGTACCATTTTCATAAATTGAGTACTTTGGTAATGAATGTACCATTGAGTATAAATACAGCAGAGACCATGTCAGTTAATAGCCTTGTATAGCACTGGACAGAGCACCATGTAATCATAGGTTCATGGTAATTAATAAGACTAAGTGGGGAATCATTTGAGTGAAATGATTCAAGGACCATTCCTTGTTCCTCCTGATTTGGAATGTGACTTACATCTGAAAGCGAAGTTGTACAAATGTTCATCCCAAGCAAGAGTGTTGGGTCCCTCCAGTTAAGGAGCCAGCAGCTCCATAGCTGGTAAGTCAGGACAATAGATACTTTCATACTACAGCAGTTCCAAGAAGCTGGCTCTGGGCTCAGGATGGCTGGGTTTCAGTCTTGGCTCTAACACTTGCTAGGTTGTGATCTTGGTCAAGCCCTTCAACTTTTCTAATCCTCAGTCTCTATTTTTAATACTGGGGAAAGGATAAATGCATAATAACTGTATTTAATAGTAGCTATCTCAAACTCTTGGTTTGAAGGTTAAGTATTAAAATAATGCATGTAAAGCATTGAGCAGAGTGCTGGCCCATAGTTAACACAGAATACACATCAGTTATTAGTACTTTCTCAAGTTAAAGCTCGAAATTCCTACCCAAGGATTAGAAATTGTCCATTTTGTTATTTTAAAGCCTATTTGTAGATCAAAGACAATCAAAACAAATTGCAGAATACATAGAAAGTAATAGTATTATAAACAGAACTAAAGAATAACAGTAAAGCTATAGTCATATTCCTATATCTTTATTCCCATAATGAGAAAAGATTCCAATTGGTGAAATAAATATTTAACAACAAAATAAAGAAAGCAAAACAGAAGAGTTAATAGAGATAGTAGCAAAAATTAACAAAGTAGATAATAGAAAATTATAGAACTAAATGAATAAATTCAAGATCTAGTTCTTAAAAAAGACAAAATAGGTAAAACCTTAGGTAATCTAATTTTTAAAAAGGTCAGTGGGAGAAAGCAAACTTATGGAGATTCCTTAAAAAACTAAAAACAGAACTACCATATGATCCAGCAATCCCACTCCTGGGCATATATCCAGAGAAAACCATAATTCAAAAAGATACCTGTACCCCAATGTTCATTGCAGCACTATTTACAATAACCAGGACATGGAAGCAACCTAAATGTCTATCGATGGAGCAATGGATAAAGAAGATGTATTTATATTACTCGTATAAAAAAGAATGAAATAATGCCATTTACAACAACATGGATGGACCTAGAGATTGTCATACTGAGTGAAGTAAGTCAGACAGAGAAAAACAAATATCATATGGTATTGCTTATATGTTGAATCTAAACAATGGTACAAATGGACCTATTTACAAAACAGAAATAGAGTCACAGATGTAGAAAACAAACATGGTTACCAAGGGGGGAAGAGGAGATGGGATAAATTGGGAGATTAGGATTGACATATACACACTACTATATATAAAATAGATAACTAATAAGAACCTACTGTATAGCACAGGCAACTCTACTCAATACCTGTAATGACCTATATGGGAATAGAATCTAAAAAAGAGTAAATATATGTATATGTATAAATGATTCACTTTGCTACACAGCAGAAACTAATACAACATTGTAAATCAACTATACTCCAATAAAAATTAACTTAAAAAAAAAAGAAAAGGTCAAGGGGAGAAAGCAAATTTAGGGCTTGGAGGGAGACTAACTTTACATTTTTTACCTTTTTTTGTTTATTTTGAATTTGATATCCTTGACATAATTTGAACTGGTAGCATGAGATTTTTATTTTGTAAGTGTTACATTTACCTCTTTACTCTTGTTTTTAATAGTCCATGCATGGTTTGGGACATGCAACAGTGGCTCCTGGAGCTTGTGAGTTCCTAGGATATCACAGATTTCTTTGGCACTTTGGGAGCTAGCTACCAAAGCACCCAGTGAATTGTTAACAGCAAAACTTTTGCATCAGGTTACAGTGAGATTAATAAATTAGTTTTTTGGTGTCTGCTACTGAGAAAAATCTCTCTATAAGCATAAGCACAGCCTCTAGAGAGGCTGATGTACTGAAAGAGACAGGGAGAAATAAAATTGAAAGGTATCTTTACCATGATGGCAAAGCAATGGAAAGGCTGAAGTTCAAATTGCAACAGGCTTAAAATATCAACACTTACGTTAAACCACTGGGACTGGGGCCTGGAGAGCAACTTGGCAGAACACATTTTTGAGTTGAGAGTTACTAGATATAGTACATGTTTCTTTAAAGTCAGGAGGTCTTCTCCTTCCCCTTGAAAAACAAAGCGTGATAAACCACACCACAAAAGGGTCCATAACTAGGCAAGAAGAACTAGGGCTGTATTTCGAGTCCTGCTGTGCAGATTTGTACTCTAGCCATTCAGCTTTCAGAACATTATCAGCTGAGCAATAGCTGTCCTACTCAGACTCACCTGCAAGCAAACCAACTTCAGGGACCCTAGGCATCTTCCTCCACCATGTTTGAGAAAGCACAGATCACTGGATTACAGCGGTGCTCTATATTAAATTTTTTTATTTGATTAAAAATTTGTAATTTTTATACTTTATGAGAACCAACTGAACTGACTTATGTTTCAAAGTTTGCGTTACTGATTTTTTGCACTTTTGACAGCCCTATTTACAAGCTTTTTCCTCTGGGAATGGTAGAGCATACATCCCTCCATACTTCTCCCCTCCTTCACCCAATCTCTCATAAACACACACACATTATATCTGAGACTCAGCGATTGTGCTGGTAAATCATCTCTCCAGGGGGGTTGGGGGGGAAGCCCTGATTTGTAGTGTTTGCCGATCTCCATGGTGTAAATATTCCCACAGCAGCTGATTTCGAGCTAACAGCCAGCTTTAACAACTGGCTTGCAAAATTCCTGAATATTTAAAATCAGCTCTCTTGAGCCAGTTCCATCCCACCACCACGTTGCTGCTGGGACTGCGTCTTCTCTGTATAATGCTCCCTATCCTTTAGCACTTAATCGTCAGGCAGTTTATGAGTTGGAAAAAATAGTACACGATAAAGTTTGGAACATAAAAAGATATAGGTAGCATCACCTTGCTGATCAAATAGATTAATTCCACAGGATAATTTTGTTTGGTGTGGAATTGGGTGAGGATTCAAATGAAAAATCTTCTCATACCCAAGGGAATTTGCGGTTACCTGTGACAAGACAAGGACCAACAAGGAGATATTAGTTGAGCAATGCTAGCTACACTTCATTGACAAGCCAGCTTTAATCTGTGAAAACCTAGGTGGTACAAGACTATTCAGAGTCCCTGAAGGTATACAACAACCATCAAGATCTAAAGAAAGAGTATTAGAAATAGAGTACCCAAGCACTCTATAGAATTATTATGTAACACAAGAGAAAGCACATGGGGCAGAGACACAGCTCAGAGCAGCTTTGGCATAACTGATATTGTGAGCAGTTCAGAAACTGCTGCTGTCTGAGGACATCAGCAGTAAAGACCAGTCCGTGGATGTTAAGTGGTAAATGCACAGCAGTTTCTGAAATAAAGCGTCATGGCAGCAGATGAGCCCACTCCAGTTAGAGCCCACTCCAGGGATGTTGTAGTAAATTTGTTTAGGCCTAAAGTCTATATTTATCCTGATTCATCAAGTGAATCTGAGGCTTGCTGGCCACACATGTGGGAAAGAGGGCAGAAAGCAGGCCAAGGGGTCCAAGGCCATGTGCAACATCTCCCTAGAACCATCTGGCTTTATTTGAGCTACATCTACTGAGAACTCCTCAGGCCACAAAATACAGGGAATAATAATTATTCGCTAACTTCCACAGCTGCTAAGATGGCTCCATCTGGCACCTCTATACCTGGAGCTTTAACCCAGAGACCTCTGAATTTCCTGGCATGTTAACAGATGGTGTTAGCTAAGCGATGTAGGGTCTTAAGGTATTTTAGGAAGTTCTGTACTTCAGTGCTTGTTCCTTTGAACCCCTATCAGTGTTCTGTTCCTCTTCTGTTTCTATAAATGTTTATGTCATAGATTTAAAGGACTTGGTTAGAATATTCCCAGAGTCACTTCAGCTTCTTTTTATCTGCTTTCCTGTCCCCTGCACAAGACATGTAAACTAAGGCACCAATAACATGCTGAGCAAGTTAACATGTAACAATAATCGTGATCTTACCTATGCCAGAGTTATCGGGGGTGGGGACGATAACCAGCCCATATTACTAGAAACGTTAGAATAAGAAATCCTAAATCGAAACTTAGTGGAAATTACACGGTACAGAAACGCTAAGCGGAAGTGGAATTCAGCGAAAAGAGTCTTGGTGACCTTTCCTCAACTTGAAGGAAGCTCACTTGGTTTCCATCTCTGCTCCTTGTTTCCAGTTTGCCCCAGTTCATTTCTCATCCTCCCCACCTCCTGCACCTTCTTGAATTCCTCCCTCGTTTTTAATTTTCTTTTTCATTCTCTCCCAAGTGCAACCTTCTAGCTTCAGCTCAGAATTTCCTTCGGAGCAAGTCATTTCAAAGCCGCTTGGATGTAAGGTAACTATGGTTACCGCTCTTCAGGATTGTCCATAAACAGGAGGTAAAATGAAGACTAGATGCCCATCATCTACTTAGGATGTACACACTGAAGAAGCACCATCCAAGGACCCCAGCACTCCTAGGTATCAAAGGAAAAATAACCCCCATCGAAACCATCTCCTAAGGAAAAACCCACCGCCAAAGTTGACATGACACATGATGCTAGAGGTCTGCTGTCCTTAGAATGCAAAATCAGCAAGCATTTTTCTAATCCCAAGATTGGCCCTGGGTAAAATTTTTAAACAAATGCCACTTATATTTTTATTAATTTCTATTTATTAAAGTAGCATGCATAGACTTTACAAATCAAACAGGAGGAGCAGTATCATTCTATGGGTAAGAGCACAGACTCAGGAACAGACTGCCTGGTTCATGTTGCGGTTGTGTGTTTCTAACTCTGTGATCATGGACAAGTTACTTAACTGCTCTGTGCCTCCATTTCTCATCTATAAAATAGGAATAATAATAGCACATAGGGCTTCCCTGGTGGCGCAATGGTTGAGAGTCCGCCTGCCGATGCAGGGGACGTGGGTTCGTGCCCCGGTCTGGGAAGATCCCACATGCCGCAGAGCGGCTGGGCCCGTGAGCCATGGCCGCTGAGCCTGCGCGTCCGGAGCCTGTGCTCTGCAACGGGAGAGGCCACAACAGTGAGTGGCCCGTGTAATGCAAAAAAAAAAAAAAAATTATAATAGCACATATTTCACAGGGTTTTGACAGACTTCACATATGGGCTGAATTGTATTCCCCCAAAATACACTTGATTAAGTCTTAATCCCTAGTACCTTGGAATGTGACTATATTTAGAGATAGGGTTTTTAAGAGGTGATGAAGGTAAAATGAGGTCAAATGAGTGGACCCTAATCCAATATGCCTGGTGTCTTTATAAGAAGAGGAGATTAGAACACACACACACACACATACGCACACACACACACACACATACACACACACAGAGGGAAAGTCATGTGAAGACACGAGAAGGAGATGGCCATCTACCAGCCAAGGAGAGAGAGACCCTCAGAAGAATCCAATCCTGCCAACACCTTGATCTTGGATTTCTAGCCTTCAGAACTGTGAGAAAATACATTTCTGTTGTTTAAATTACCCAATCTCTGGTATTTATTATAACAAATCAATAAAGAAAACATCTGGTGTATAGTAAATACTCTATAAGGGTATTATTATTTTTTTTACATCTTTATTGGAGTATAATTGGTTTACAATGGTGTGTTAGTTTCTGCTTTATAACAAAGAATCAGTTATACATATACATATGTTCCCATATCTCTTCCCTCTTGTGTCTCCCTCCCTCCCACCCTCCCTATACATTAATAAAAACAGCAGCCCTCTGCTCCATCTTTCCCCATCTCATAAGTCCATTTTCTTCAGGCAACATCTCAAAAATTTCACTCCTTATTTTCATATTTTCTTCATATTTCTCTCCTCTCTCCTCACCTCTACTTTCCCCCTTCTCCCTCCTATATTTTATCTTCTCCTCTCCTCCTTTTCCCCTTCCTTTACTCTCTCTCTCTCTCTCTCCCTCCCTCCCTCCCTTCCTCCCTCTCTCCCTCATCTACGCTTTGGAACATTTTCGCACCCACCTCTTCCATACTTGCAGCAATATGGATGAGGTTCACAAACACAATTTGAAAGAAGCCAGAATACAGAAAAGTAACTAAGATATGATTCTATGTATATAAAATTCAAACACAGTCAAAAGAAAAATACGGTGTTAGCAATCAAGATGACAAACATCCTTGGACTGAAAGGGAGCACAAGAGGTATTTCTGGGGGCTGACAATGTTCCATGTCTGGACCCAGGTGCTGGTTGTGTTTGTGGAACGTCATTGAACTGTTATACTTATCACTGTTCACTTTCTGAATGTATACTTTGTTTTTAAAAAATGCCAAGGCTTCACAATCCAGGATCTTGGTACGTTGCTCAAAGCAGGACTTTTCCGTGCAGTTCATTTATTTGTCCTCTTATTCAGTCCATTAGTAAGTCTCTGTTTGTTTATTGAACATCTAATACATGATAGGCACTATGCTAAGCGTTGGGGTTAAAAATTATAAACAGTATTAGATGCTTGCCCTAGAGGAGTTCAGAGTCCAGGAACAGAAGAAATAATACAAAAAATGTATACTAAAATGAACACTCAGTTGCTTGAGCAAATTCATGGAGGCTTGATAGCACTCCCATTTTAGAGCATTGCCCACATCCTATTTCTTTTATAAAACCTCCCCTAACACTCCCCACATTGAGTTCTGCAAATGCCTTACTTTTTCCTGGTGGTAAGTCTTATCACCCCAACTAAATCGTAAGCTCTTTATGGGAAGTGACTATATTTTACATTTATCTTCTATGCCCTGCAATACCAGACACCCCAAAATAATAAACTAGCATTTGTGTTTGCAAGATATGTTCACACAACTTATCTCATTTGATTCTCACAGCAACCCTATGGGGGTAAGTAGGATGAATATTATTATAATCGGGTTTTAACTTTGCTTTATAATGAAAGAAACCGAAATCCAAGTAGGTTATGGACCTGACCAAGACCACATGAACCAGAATATACAACAGACTCTGTGTCTTTGAATTCCAAATCCCAGTTTCTCCACGGTACAGAACTCCTTTTTAAAATTTGTATTGGTTTATCAATTGCACATAGAAAATTCAGTGGCCCTTAACAGAGCAAAGATGAACCTTTAATTCCTTAAGATGTTTAGAGAAGCAAGATTTCCCTATCCTGGGGGCCCATTGGCCCGATAATCCCAGCAGCATTCAGGAACCAAAAGGTGTAAACATACCACTGTCCTATGCTCTCCTTCCCCCAGTTGTAGACAGGTCATTCCTAATCCTTCTTTGTACTCATTGCTATTTATTTTTTCCAGAAGGCCAATCCTCCCCTAATGATACACTAAAGAAACAGAACCTACTGAATCCTTTAAGGCTTTAAGACTTTGTCTCCAATAATCCTCCCTGTCAGGCTCCCTTTTTTTTTTTGTTTAACATCTTTATTGGAGTATAATTGCTTTACAATGGTGTGTTAGTTTCTGCTTTATAACAAAGTGAATCAGTTATACGTATACACATATCCCCATATCTCTTCCCTCTTGCATCTCCCTCCCTCCCACCCTCCCTATCCCACCCCTCTAGGTGGTCACAAAGCACTAAGCTGATCTCCCTGTGCTATGCGGCTGCTTCCCACTAGCTATCAGTTTTACATTTGATAATGTATATATGTCCATGCCACTCTCTCACTTTGTCCAGGCTTACCCTCTTAAGAACTCCAACAGGGCATCTGAACAAGAAACGTGAAGTTGAAACTTGTTCCTCTACCTGCCTTCCACCACTGATCCCAGTAACAGAGCTTCTGAAATCAGAAGCAGAGCTGACACTACTCAGCTTCAAAGGGATGCCCAGGATTTTCTGTCGGTTTCTGCACGCACCTGACGCCTTAGTCTAGTTCTGCCTGTAAAAGACTTTACAGGAGCTTTCCGTCTGGATTTCATCTACTCGTGTCGTCACGATTTGAGGAGACTCTGCTCCCTGATACCTGTCCCATGCCTTCCCAGCTTCCGGAGACAAGCTGGTGGATGGTAATGGCAGGAGCAGCCTGTGGGCTACAGTATCAAACTAGCCCCCAGAAGAAACTGAAAAATCTCTAATCTTTAAAGTGCCCATGTAACCGGAATGTCCAGGTCTCACTAGTTTTCAAGTACATACAAGAATATACAAGCATAGTATGAAGTACTGGTATGATGTACCTGGCACAAAATACAGTCTCATTATGTATTTATTGAATAAATAACATTTAATATTATTAGATATTTATTGAATCAATGAGTCATCTGGGTGTGTGTGCACAGGTACATATGTGTTGAGACAGCTTACTTATTTAAGAGTCTCTCTTCCCTATTAGCTCCTTGAAGCTCCTTGAAGGCAGGGGCTATGTTTTTTTTTTTTTAATATTTATATATCTTGTGCTTAACAGAGTTGAGCAGATGGTAGGGCTCAATACACATTTGTGAAATTAATGCGTAAACTTGGTTCACATGCGCATCATTACTTTAATCTTGCTAGCTCCTAATCTTCCCGTTCACGTGTTAGTTTCAGGCTTTTGCAGGGATGTCACACACGTGTCTGTAAAACCATCTAGGCCACCAAGCCCCTGCTTCTTCTGTTCTTCAAGCCCAAGCACTGCTGCTGCTTTTGACGTAAATGTCCCCGCTTCTGCAAAGGTGTGGCTCTTGGCTCCCACTGCCACTTGAAAAAGCATCTAGTGTTTGCTGATGTCTTCCTTTTCACAGCCAGACTCTTCAGGACTCCACAACCGTCATCCTCAACAGCTCCTCAGAAGCACTTCTCTAAGTAAAGCCTTGTCACCTCACTGATCTTTGGGCCCTGTCTCCTCAAATCACCACAACCAAAACTCAGCACTTCATGAAAGATTTGGTACGGCCTTCATCACCACTGTCCCCACCAAGACTCAAATCTGTGTCCCTTAACTCCAGACACAGAAGCCCTTTGAAACTGAGAACAGTTTCCTTCTTCTATGTTGCCTCCTGTGAGAGGAATCTGGCTACAGGGTTTCTTGGACTCCAAAGTGTTAAATAGTTCCAATGTGCGTACAACACACTTTCTCCCTGGGCACATGTACGTCCCAGGGCAGCTGGCTGGAATGAGGTCAAGTAACAACCACACATTCTACCCAGAGCTAGTATGCCCCTCTGGATCTGAGTTCCCATCGCCAAGACTCTCTTCTCCATGGCAGACTTCTTTCCCTTTAGGGTGATTCCGCTTTCACCCTGCAAGCAGGCTTTCATTAGCCCTCTAAACTCCCACCATGACTGATCGGTCATCTCTGTTCTTCTCTGAACCCATACTCAAAACCCCCTGCCGAGGAGCTTCTTAGACCCCCTTGGAAATCAGTGCATGCAGATAGACCTTTGGAGTCAGGGATAGAGAAGGGGTATGCTATTCCTCACTGTAGAACAATCCATCCCAGTCTGCACTCCAACTCATCCCAGTCCCATGAGACATGTATGGCCTCATTCTGGAATTTTAACTGAAGCTTCTGCAGAAGTAGGATTCTTTTTTTCTCTAGTCAAGACAGGAAGAGAACATAAAGGAGCACATCTCTCTCGGAAAGGCAATTCCACAACGCTGCTGTGATGCGTCTGACAGCTGCCTGACAACTGGGAGCGTGGTATACCCTCATAAATGAGCTGAGGTGGGTCACTTGACACAGTCCCAGGCTAGCTGGGTCATGTACAATCAAACAAAAAGAAATACTTGCAGCCGGAGTTTCCAGGGTGGAAGAGAGATGCTCTGTCCTGACTTGAACAATCAGGAATCAGACTAATAACTCTCAAAGGGTGAAGCTTGGGGGAATTCGAAGTATCAATAAACAGTCTGCAACTTATTGTCTGGTATGCTGTTTTCTAGTCATCACATATATTATTTGAGGAGTCGGGTGCTGGGGAAAGTGACTAATGTCCTGTCTGTTCTATGTGCTATAATCCAGTGTATGTGGAGGGAAGCTACAAATAATAACTGAAGAAACTGGGTGAGAGACTCATGGAAGAGTGTGCTCATGATGTGATTCACACATATTATCCCATCTACTGATACCACTCTCTTCCACTCCATTGACCTGTCTGTCAGCCTTGTCTCACACAGGATGAGTTTGTGCATCAATCAGTTGTAAACCTAGAGGTAAGCTAGGGACTAGGGTGTCACAAATACTCTGATATGATTCAGGAAGCATTAGGGGAGGAGAAATAATTCTTCTTTAGAAGTACAGTACATTTCTACAAAGATGATATACAAATAGCCAACAAGCATATGAAAAGGTCTTTAGCATCATTAATCATCAGAGAAATGCAAATCAAAAACACAACGAGATATCATTTCATACCCAGTGAGATGGCTACTGAAAAGAAGAAGGAGGAGGAGGAGGGGAAGGAGGAGGGGGAGGGGGAGGAGGAGGGGGAGGAGGAGGGGGAGGGGGGGGGGGAGGGGGGGGGGGAGGGGGGGGGGGGGG